>NC_041388.1:210054624-210240555 GCF_002162155.2 Triticum dicoccoides
CATTCACAACATTCAGCACCCGTACACTATGGTACGGCCAATATGCCAGGGGCTTAAGCGTACCCCATAATATGGCGTGAGAAGTCCGAACACTTTCAACAGTCCGGCACCCCAAACTTATAGCATTATATGCATCAGCCAAACTTATAGCATTATATGCATCAGCTCCGAATCATGTCTTGGGTCAATAGTTGGGTTTGCCCGGCTCCCATGTTTTGGTACCTTACGTTCTGCTATATCGGCTAAGGTAGCACTGGAGAACTACTCGATTGTGCCCCGGTTCATCTGGGCAAGCACCTCAGTAGAGAAAGCTAAAACTGACTGTCATGATAAGGCGAGAGCTGGTCGCTGCTCGAGAGGTCTCGAGTCTCTAAAGACTTATGCCGCTTAGAGCAAGGGGTCGTCTTTGTCCGGCTTAAGGCGTGTATAGCGCCCCGAATTCGGCCTTCCGAATACTAGGGGCTTCGCCAAAATTTAAAATTGTAGACTTCTATGGCTTAGTGAGAGTGATAAAGCATTATAGTCTGATTGCCTTGTTCGTTGTGCTGAGCACCTCCCTCGAAGGACCCAACAATGGGAAAAAGAGGGCTCAGATTTATCCCGAACACCCCAGCACTCAGGGCATGGGGGCAGAAGCCGACGACTAGCCATCTCTCAGATTTAATAAACAGCCGCACAGAAGGTAATATTTTAAATTCAAACAAGCGTTGCATAGCGCATATGAACAAGTTTTCATAATACAGGATCACACGAGCAAGTTCATTCAAAAATTACATCCTTCGCACACTCGTCCGCCACAAGACGGACACCCTTCAGGACACCATCATAATACATTTCGGGGTGGCTATGCTCCTTGCCCTGCGGCGGCCCCTCCTTCACTATCTTCTCAGCATCCATCTTGGCCCAGTGCACCTTCGCACGGGAAAAAGCCCGGCGGGCACCTTCGATGCAGACGGACCGCTTGATGACTTCCAGCCGGGGGCATGCATCCACAAGCCGCCTCACCAGGCCGAAGTAGCTGTTGGGAAGGGAGTCGCCAGGCCACATCCGGACTATAAGGCCCCTCATGGCCTGTTCGGCCGCCTTGTGAAGCTCGACCAGTTGCTTCAGCTGGTCGCTCATAGGCATCGGGTGTTCGGTCCCAGTATACTGAGACCAGAACAACTTCTCTGTCGAGCTTCCCTCCTCGGCCTGGTAATATTTCGCGGCATCCGACACGCTGCGGGGCAAATCTGCGATTGCTCCTGGAGAGCTCTGGACTCGGGTAAGTAACAAGTAATTTACTTTCACACGCTTGCTTTGCATATTGAATGCCTTACCCGCCGCTATCTTCCGCATCGCCTCAATTTCCTGGAGGGCCTTTTGGGCTTCAGCCTTCGCATGCTTTGTGCTCTCGAGGGCCGCAGCAAGCTCAGACTCTCGCGTCTTCGAGTCAAGCTCCAAAGTCTTGTGTTTCTTCATGAGAGCCTGGAGCTCTTGCTGCACCTCGCCCACATGTGCCTCTTGTTTCTCCCGCTCGGTGCGCTCCTTGGCCGCTTTGTTTTTGGCCTCGGACAATGCTTGCTTCAGGGTCGCCACTTCGCTCGTGGTCCTGTCATTTTGCAACCACATTTTCTTTTTTATATAGACAAGGTATTACTTACCTTTGTTCTCCTCGAGCTGCCTCTTAGCAAGGCCGAGCTCTTTCTCGGACCGCTCGAGGTTCTGCTTCAGTGCAGCAACCTCTGCAGTCAGTGCGGCAGAGGTCAGCAGCGAAGCCTGCATACGCATACAGACATACTTATATTAGACTCCTCTGGATATTATTTGATCCTCTATTCGGCTTTTCTTTGTGAACACCAAACAGAGCAGCAGGGGCTACTGTCTATGCGGTAATATTTTTCCTATATTTTAAATACTTACGTCAAAGCCTGTTAGAAGACTGGCACAGGCTTCAGTTAGTCCGCTCTTGGCGGACTGAACCTTCTTGATCACTGCACTCATAATAGTGCGGTGCTCTTCGTCGATGGAAGCGCCGCAAAGCGCTCCCAGTAGGTCGTCCGGTGCCTCTGGATGGACAGAGGTCACCAGCACGGACGGCTTGCCCCTCTTGGAAGGGGGCCGCCTGCCCGAGTCCGGAACCACTGGAGGTTCCGGCGCGGTGTTCGGCTGAGGGCCGAACTTGGAGCCCTTGGGAGCCTTGCTCCCTTTGCTCCTGGAGTCCGAAATGTCGCCTTGAGGCGCCTCCTGGACTATCTCCCCCCGGCTTGGTGCCCCTTGAGACAATACCTCGGCATTGTCCGTAGGGCAAAGAGAGGAGGCGGTTGGAAGTGTATCACTGTTCATGTCCGATGAGTCTAAGGAACCGTCCGATGAGGATACGTCGATACGGGCTTGGGGCGGACTGCATAATCATATTCGACGTTAGGAGAAGCAGTGCAACAAAAGTATGCTATGAGTTACTCTGGTATCCGAATACTTATGACTTCGCCAGGGGCTTGGCCCTGAGCAGCCACTCGTCTTCGCCGTCGGCGGCGGTGGTGGAGCAGTCCGGATGGAGAGTCCTTCCCTTCTTGGACCCTTCGGCCTCCCCGATTGGGGCGGCCTTCCTTTTCTTGTCTCCCCCGGCTGGAGGTGGAGAATCTTCATCTTCCTTCTCCTTGTTTTCACGGGAGGAGTGCGTCTCAGAGTTATCGGACGATTTGTCCGATACCACCTGGCGCCGGGAACTCTTTCAGGTTCCCGTGGCCTTCTTCTTGGTCTTATCCGGCAGCTCATAAGGATCCGGAGTCCGCATCTCCGTCAGGAGAGCGTCTGCAGGGTCTTCGGGCAGAGGGGTCGGACAGTTAATCTGCTCTGCTATCTCCACCCAGTCCTGTCAAAGGCATGGGAGCTCAGACCCCGCACATGGTTAAGCTATGGGAAATAAATACCCTACCCGGTGTACATATCTTACCGGATTCGCAGGGCGCTTCACGCTTAGCACACGGTCCTCAGTAAGAGAAGGGGGGACATCGGCACCTTTGAACAGCACCTTCTAGACGTCCTTATGCGTCATGTCGAAGAGCTCGCGCAGAGTCTAGTGCTGGGCCGGGTCGAACTCCCATATGTTGAAAGCCCGTTGTTGACACGGGAGGATCCGGCGGAAGAGCATGACCTGGACTATGTTGACAAGCTTAAGTTTCTTGCTTGTCATGTTCCGGATACACTTCTGGAGGCCGTCCAGCTCCACCGATGAGCCCCAAGATAGGCCCTTCTCCTTCCAGGAAGTGAGTCGCGTGGGGATTCCGGATCGAAACTCGGGGGGGCCACCCAGTTGGTGTCGCGCGGCTCGATGATGTAGAACCACCCCGATTGCCACCCCCTTTATGGTCTCCACGAAGGAGCCCTCGAGCCATGTAACGTTGGGCATTTTGCCCACCATGGCTCCGCCACATTCCGCTTGTTGGCCGCCTACTACCTTCGGCTTGATATTGAAGGTCTTCAGCCATAGGCCGAAGTGGGGCCTGGTGCGGATAAAGGCCTCGCACACGATGATGAACGCCAAGATGTTGAGGATGAAATTCGGGGCCAGATCATGAAAGTCCAGCCCATAATAGAACATAAGGCCGCGGACGAATGGATGGAGGGGAAACCCAGTCCGCGGATGAAGTGGGGGAGGAAAATCACCCTTTCGTGATGTTCCGGGGTAGGGACGATCTGCCCCGCGGCTGGCAGCCGGTGCGTGATATCCGCGGCTAAGTGTCCGGCTCCACGTAGTTTTTTGATGTGTCCCTCCATGAAGGAGGCCATCCACTTGCCTCATGCTCCGGACATGTTTGGAGAGAGTTGAGGAGAAGGATGTGGACTTGGGCGCTAGAGCTTGAGTGCGCGAGAATGGATGAGCAAGGAGGAAGAAGGCATGGGTAGAAAAAGGTTAGACCTTATCCCTTTATAAGGGCGGACAAAACTATGCGCCCCACCAGCCTGGTAAAACTTGCTTATCCCCCAAGCGCCGTAATTGATGGTGCGGTTGGGTTACCCACGTCTGTATTAATGGGAATCCCGTAATAAGGGGACACGATCTCTGCTTCGACAAGACGTCCCAAGGAAACCGCCTCGCGAAACACACTGAGACATGTTATGAAAAACGATTTGAATAAAGACCTGGCTGTGGTGTGATGTCACACTACGGGGAATGTCAGCAGATTAGACTTGTGTAAATATTATTCCCTCTACGGTGATATGTGGAACTTATTTTGCAGAGCCGGACACGACCCTCGTGTTCAAAATCTTCTATGAAGTATTCGGAGGAGGAACCCGCCTTGCAATGCCGAAGACAATCTGCACGCCGGACTCATCGTCATTGAAGCCTGGTTCAGGGGCTACTCAAGGAGTCCTGGATTAGGGGGTATCCGGACAGCCAGATTATATCCTTTGGCTGGACCATTAGACTATAAAAATACAAGATTGAAGACTTTGTCCCGTGTCCGGATGGGACTCTCCTTGGCGTGGAAGGCAAGCTTGGCAATACGGATATGTAGATCTCCTTCCTTGTAACCGACTCTGTGTAACCCTAGCCCCCTCCAGTGTCTATATAAACAGGAGGGTTTTAGTCCATAGGACAACATACAATCATACCATAGGCTAGCTTCTAGGGTTTAGCCTCTCTGATCTCGTGGTAGATCAACTCTTGTACTACTCATATTATCAAGAATAAGCAAGCAGGACGTAGGGTTTTACCTCCATCAAGAGGGCCCGAACCTGGGTAAAACATCGTGTCCCCTGCCTCCTATTACCATCCGCCTTAGATGCACAGTTCGGGACCCCCTACCCGAGATCCGCTGGTTTTGACACCGACAGGGAGTATAAACTTTACCATTCTGTTTGGGAACCGCCTATAATGTGTGTAGCATGGAACATATCGAGATCTCTCGGTTGTTATGTTGACAATGAAAGTATACCGCTCAAAATATTATTCATATCTATTTCAAAACCGAGCTCTGGCACCTCTACAAATCCTTGCTTCCCTCTGCGAAGGGCCTATCTATTTACATTTATGTTGAGTCATCATCCTCTTATTAAAAAGCACCAGTTGGAGAGCACCGCTGTCATATGCATCCATTACTGTTAGTTTACATTGAGTATGACTTAACTGGATCTCTTTTACCATGAATTACAATGTCTAGTCAGTCCTTGATCTTTAAAGGTGCCCTGCATTTATGTTTTGCAGTCTCAGAAAGGGCTAGTGAGATACCATCTTGTTATATCATATTATGATTGTTTTGAGAAAGTGTTGTCATCTGAGATTTATTATTATTGCTCGCTAGTTTATTATGCCATTGATATGATAAACATGAGACCTAAGTGTTATTGTGAATATGGTTAGTTCATAATCTTTGCCGAAAACTTGAATGCTGGCTTTACATATTTACAACAACAAGAGCAAACAGAGATTGTAAAAGTTTTTCTTTATCACTTTCAGTTTATCAACTGAATTGCTTGAGGACAAGCAAAGGTTTAAGCTTGGGGGAGTTGATACGTCTCCGTCATATCTACTTTTCCAAACACTTTTGCCCTTGTTTTGGACTCTAACTTGCATGATTTGAATGGAACTAACCCGGACTGACGCTGTTTTTAGCAGAATTGCCATGGTGTTATTTTTGTGCTAAAATAAAAGTTCTCGGAATGACCCGAAAATCAATGGAGATTATTTCTAGAACATATAAAAAATATTGGCAAAAAGATCCACGTCAGGGGGCCCACACCCTATCCATGAGGGTGGGGGCGCGCCCTACCCCCCCTGGGTGCACCCCCCCCCTGCCTCGTGGGCCCCCTGACGCTCCACCGACCTCAACCTTGACTCCATATATTCATTTTCGGGGAGAAAAATATCAGAGAGAAGGATTCATCGTGTTTTATGATACGGAGCCACCGCCAAGCCCTAAGCTCTCTCGGGAGGGCTGATCTAGAGTCCGTTTGGGGCTCCGGAGAGGGGAATCTGTCACCATCATCATCATCAACCTTCCTCCATCACCAATTTCATGATGCTCACCGTCGTGCGTGAGTAATTCTATCGTAGGCTTGCTGGACGGTGATGGGTTGGATGAGATTTATCATGTAATCGAGTTAGTTTTGTTAGGGTTTGGTCCCTAGTATCCACTATGTTCTGAGATTGATGTTGTTATGACTTTGCTATGCTTAATGCTTGTCACTAGGGCCCAAGTGCCATGATTTTAGATCTGAACCATTATGTTTTCATCAATATATGAGAGTTCTTGACCCTATCTTGCAAGTCTATAGTCACCTATTATGCGTTATGATCCATTAACCCCGAAGTGACAATAATTGGGATACTTACCGGTGATGACCGTAGTTTGAGGAGTTCATGTATTCACTATGTGTTAATGCTTTGGTCCGGTACTCTATTAAAAGGAGGCCTTAATATCCCTTAGTTTCCATTAGGACCCCGCTGCCACGGGAGGGTAGGACAAAAGATGTCATGCAAGTTCTTTCCATAAGCACGTATGACTATATTCGGAATACATGCCTACATTACATTGATGAATTGGAGCTAGTTCTGTGTCACCCTATGTTATAACTGTTGCATGAATAATCGCATCCGGCATAATTCTCCATCAGCGATCCATTGCCTACGAGCTTTCCATATATTGTTCTTCGCTTATTTACTTTTCCGTTGCTACTGTTACAATTACTATAAAATACCAAAAATATTACTTTTGCTACCGTTACTTTTGCTACCGTTACCACTACTATCATATTACTCTGCTACTAAATACCTTGCTGCAGATATTAAGTTTCCAGGTGTGCTTGAATTGACAACTCAGCTGCTAATACTTGACAGTATTCTTTGGCTCCCCTTGTGTCGAATCAATAAATTTGGGTTGAATACTCTACCCTCGAAAACTGTTGCGATCCCCTATACTTGTGGGTTATCAATGACTGCCCCAACACTCCAGACGATGGCGAAGATGAATAAGCTCGCACATATTGCTTCATGGAAAAGGGTGCCAAGGTACTCAAATACCCTTCCTTTGAATCAAATGAGAATGAATCTATTGAAAATCTCAAGTGTAGCTATTCTAAACTTACTAAGATTGATGTGGAACAACAAAATGCTTTCGAAAAGGTTCAAAATATGCTAGACAAAAGCGACGACTTGTTGGGGTGAAGGAATGGATCAAACTCAAACTGATAATCTTCAAAGACTTCAGTCTAAGTTTGACAACCTTCAAAGTCATCATAACACTCTCTTATCTGATCATGAGAAGCTTCCTTATGAGTTTCTTCAAAGAAAGCAAGATCTTGAGAAGCTAAGGTGAGTTATGAAGATCTTCAGAAGGAACATGATTCATTGCTTGCTCAATAGATCAGTTCAGCTCAGGTTGAATTGATTCCACCATGTTTAAAATGCATTGAACGTGAATCTGCTAATTCTTCACCTGAAAGTTCAAATGCTTCTATTGCTGCAAATTCTTCAACTGTCTCTACTATCACAAATTCCTCATCTGAGGATACCACTAGTGTCATGACAATGCAGGGCTGAAGGAATTGTATGTGACAGGCATGTACAAAAGCGTCAAAGGGCATTAGGTTCTTTGTGATGTGCTTAAAAAGCAGATCCTCAGTCGGAACCCTAGGAAAGAGGGTATTTCCTTTGAGAGGAAACTCAATGCTGAAGGGACCTACTGGAAACCTGAGCAGTATCCCAAAACCTCATGGGTTTCTACAAAGGGACCTCCCATAGATCCATCCACTCTATCTGGATTTACATGTGAATCTTCATATTCTTCTGATGAGTCATTTGACTCCAACTATAAACTGTTCAAAAATCAAAATGGTGAAGTATTTGCTCAATATGTTGTAACTAACTGCAGGAATGGTCCCCCTATGAAGAAAATCAGGGTTCCCAAAAGGTGCCTTGAAAGTCTTCAGGTGAATGTCATCATGACACCACCTGTGAGGAAAAGGAACCCCGTAATTCTTCATATGGACCAAAGTCTTCATATGGATCCAAGTCCTCATATGGACCAAATTCCTCATATAGACCAAATTCCTCATATGGATCAAAATCCTCATATGAACATCATCATGCTAACATTCTGTTTCGCGGAGAAAGACTAAGGGCTATGAATATGTGCATTATTCTTCAAATCATTATGTTCATAAGTCCTCGAAGAATTTCTCTACTTATTCATATGCTTACTATAACCCCTCTTATGTGAAATGAAGTGGATTGGCTTCTATGCCACCTTTCTCTTATGGAGCTCGCAGAATGATGAACTCATTGTCACCCCTCCAGATGTGGGTGGTGAAGAAAAAGAGCTAATCTCTTATGCAGGGTCAGGCCTCCAAATGAACTTGAACATCTGAAGAATTTGCTGCAGACCTGAATATGCTTGAAAGGACGCAAGCTAATCATGAAGAAATGAAAATTCATTTATCACGTCCTCATACTGCTATATCTGATGTACTGTTTGATGAAATTGATCTAATGAATTTGATGTCATATACTTCATTGATGAAGTATATGAGTTCATAAGATGCACTAGTTCATATGCAGGATGATCAAGCAAAGCCACTGAGTGGGTCCATGACAGTGGATGTACAAATCACATGACCGGTGACAAGAACCTATTGATGGACAGTCCCTTATCTTCATCACATTTGAAGCATATCACCTACGCTGACAAAGGCAAAAGCAAGGTATTGGGTCTAGGTAGGGTTGCGATCTCAAAGGGTCGAGACATGGACAAAGTCATGCTTGTCGAGTCCTTAGGATTCAACCTCATGTCGGTCTCAATGCTTTGTGATCTTGATATGGTTGTTGTCTCTGGCAAGTATCGTTGTGTTGTGATCATGGAAGCTGACAATTCCAAAGTCTTCGAAGGATTTAGGAGAGGAGACTTGTATATTGTTGATTTCTATACAGGACCACAGCCTGCCACATGTCTACTTGCAAAAGCTTCAGAAGGCTGGTTATGGTATCGACAACTGGGTCATGCTAGCATAAGGAACTTGCACACACTCGCAAAGAAGAAGCACGTCATTGGCAAAGAGGGTGTCAAATTCCTCAAGGACCATCTGTGTGGAGCTTGTGAAACTGCAAAGATGACCAAGTCCAAGCATCCCTCAAAGACCATCATGACTACCACTCGTCCATTTGAATTGCTTCACATGGATCTCTTTGGCCCTACTCACTATGCCACATTCACTAACACCACATCTTTATATGGCTTTGTTATTGTTGATGACTATTATCATTATACATGGGTGCATATCATCACTTACAAAACTGAAGTGCATGAAGTCTTCAAACGATTTTCCGCAAGGGCTTCAACTAACTTCGGTGTGAACATCAAGCACATTAGAAGTGACAATGGGACCGAGTTCAAGAATACTGGTCTTGATGACTATCTTGATGAACTTGGTATCACTCACGAGTTATCTGCTCCTTATACTCCTCAGCACAAATGGCGTCGTGGATCGCAAGAACATGACTCTTGTTGAGATGGCTCACACTATGCTTGATGAATACAAGACGCCTCCTCGCTTCTGGCCTGAGGCAATTGATATTGCATGCCACATCATCAACAGGGTATATCTTCACAAATTCTTCAAAAGACCTCATATGAACTCCTCACTGACAAGAAACCCAATGTGAGTTATTTCAAAGTCTTCGGTGATAAATGTTGGATTAGAGATCCTCATCACAACTCGAAATTTGCACCGAAAGCACATGAAGGTTTTATTCTTGGTTACAGAAAGGACTCGCACACCTACAGAGTCTTCAACACCTATCAACACAAAGTTGTTGAAACTGTAGATGTGCGGTTCGATGAAACTAATGGCTCGCAAAGAGAGCACCTACCTCCTATGCTAGATGAAATGTCACCTGAGGAATCCATTAAGTTCAAAGCTACTGAGGATGTCATTCCTACCAAAGAATCTGCTGAAGAAGTCATTCCAGAATGTGAAGAATGTCATGCCGGTGCACCTGAGGAAAATGGCTTTGAAGAAAATGCTGAGCCTACTCAACGTCGTCAACCCGCTCATCCTCGGGTCACAAATGAAGTGTAGACCGAGAAAACAATCGATGACATCAAAGCACCATGTCCGCTCACACGCTCAAGGCTTCACATTTGTCTAACTTTTGTGGGCACTTTGCTTTTCTCTCTATCACAGAGCCCACCAAAGTAGATGTGGCATTTCTGGAGCCTGAGTGGATTCAAGCGATGCAAGAGGAAATACATCAATTCGAGATCAACAATGTTTGGGAACTTGTCAAGCGACCAGACCCACGCAAGCACAATATCATCGGCACCAAATGGATCTGCTGCAATAAGGAAGATGAAAATGGCCTTGTGGTGAGGAATGAGGCACTTCTAGTAGCTCAAGGCTACACACAGGTTGAAGGAATTGATTTCGATGAAACTTTTGCACCTATTGTTAGACTTGAGGCTATTCGCATATTGCTTGCTTATGCTAACCATCATAATATCATCTTATATCAAATGGATGTGAAAAGTGCATTCCTCAATGGTAAGCTTGAGGAAAAAGTATATGTTGCTCAACCCCCATGTTTTGAAGATCCAAAGCATCCTGACAAAGTCTTTAGACTCAATAAGGCCCTCTATGGCCTCAAGTAGTCCCCTCGGGCATGGTATGATACTTTGAAGGAATTCCTCATGAAGAAAGGATTCAAACCCGGTTCACTTGACCCAACTCTTTTCACCAAAACCTATGATGATGAATTATTAGTGTGCCAAATATATGTTGATGATATTATCTATGGATGTACTAACCAATGTTACAGTGATGACTTTGCCTATATGATGAGTGAGGAATATCAAATGTCTATGATGGGAGAATTGAAATTCTTCTTATGTCTTCAAATTCGTTAACAGGGCAACAGCATCTTCATATCTCAAGAGAAATACCTCAAGGATGTATTGAGGAAATTCGGCATGCGAGATTGCAAAGGTGTCAAAATCCCTATGCCCACGAATGGCCATCTATGCACTGATGAATATGGTATTGACTTTGATCTAAAGGTATACCGCTCCATGATTGGATCTTTATTGTGTCTATGTGCATCTAGGCCAGATATTATGCTCAGTGTTTGCATGTGTGCCCGTTTTCAAGCTACACTGAAGGAATCACACCATAAGGTTGTGAAGCATATTCTTTGATATTTAGCTCACACTACAACACTTGGATTACGGTATCCCAAGGGCTCGGCTTTTGATCTCATTGGATATACTGGCTCTGAGTATGTTGGTGATCGTGTGGACCACAAGTCAACATCAAGCACATGCCATTTCCTCGGACGATCCTTGGTATGTTGGTCCTCGAAGAAGCAGAATTGTGTATCACTCTCTACTGCTGAAGCTGAGTACATTGTTGTTAGTTCATGCTGTGCTCAATTGCTATGGATGAAGCAAACCCTGAAGGACTCCGGCATCAATGTGAAGAATGTGCCACTCTTCTGTGACGATGAGAGTGCCATCAAGATTGCTCATAACCCAGTTCAACACTCGAAGACAAAGCACATCCAGATTTGTCATCATTTTCTTTGAGATCATGTGTTGAAGGGCGACATTTCTATTAAGCACGTGAAGACTGAAGAACAACTAGCCGACATCTTCACAAAGCCCTTGGATGAGAAGAGATTTAGCAAGTTGTGGTGTGAGCTAAATATCTTAGAATCTTCGAATGTTCTTGGAAAAGGACACACATCCTAACACTTATGCAAATTAATGACTTAGATGTGCAACACACAAAGTAACATTTTGTTCAATCAATGAAGACTAACCCTCTAAGTGTGAAGAAATTAATGAAGAATTTGGTTCTCATAGACCTGCGACAATTGTACGCGACGTCTGAAATCATCATTCTTATACCGTGGGTCACGCCACCAACAAAAGTTGAAAATCTTCAATTTGAGTTTTTCTTCATTTTTGAAATTCCTCAGTTGTTCAAATTCTTCAACTTTGCAAGTCTTCACTCTTTCTGAATATGTTCTTCATTGACTATATATATATATATATATATATATATATATATATATATATATATATATATATGTTTTCAAGTCCTCTATAGCATTCACTTATTGCTAATTCTTCAAGTTGACTTTTCTGCTAAGTGAATGTGCTCGGACCCTTCCCCCTCTATGCTAAACTCAACCCAGTATGTTCACAAATTCTTCGTGTGCGTTCTATTTGAAACCTGTTCAAAATCTTCACTCCGTCCTTGTCAGCTGAAGAATGTGCGAACGAAACGTTAAAATATTCTTATCTAAATTTCAGCTTTTGCCCCTCAAACCGTTCCGCACCCCACGATAAGATTATTCTATTCACCCAGGATCTCCACTTCATAGTACGTGGGTGACACATGTCGCTAGGATGAGAACGGTTAGGGGCACGTTCGTCCATTTTCCTCGGACGAGCGGTTTTTCACGACAGCTATAAATACCTCTCACCCTCCTCTTACCTCATTTAACCCGCTCAACCTCACTCCCCTCGCTCGATCTCTCTGACCTAACGCTGCCGCTACCTTTCATCAACGCCGGTGAGGAAGAGCTTCACTGCCTCGGCCTCGTCGCCGTCGTACCCGCGCTGGCCATGGAAATCTTCACTTCACCGCCGCCATAGCTGTCTTCCGCCGCCAAGTTAGGGTGTGGAAGATCTGAACTGATGAACTTCTCCACTTCAACTCCCAGTTCATCGTGTTCTTTGTTAAGGGTAAATAAAATATACTTTTACTGCCATTGTTGATTCTAATGATTTCCACAAAATCTTTGAAAGGTGTTTATTCTTAAACTTCACTCTTAAACACCACACATGCATTCCTTTATTTGTTTCTCTAAGCAACGTTTTTCTTCAAGATTCCTCAGTCGTGTGGATTTTCAATCTATACAACTCTAGAACCTAAGTCAAAGACCGCTTAGTGAAATTCCTCAAGACGCTCGTGGTCAAATTCCTCAAATTTGATTCTTTTGCAAAAACTTCTGAGAACGCATATGACCTCTCCAAATTCTTTGCACATATACTCTGTTCACAGGTACACATGTCCGCTGCTGAATCTAGGTTCTCATCAACTTCACTAATTTACAGCGTTCCTCGAAGACAAATTTCATACCTCGTCAGAGAACTCAATTATTCAAAATCCTCAGTTGAAGAAAATGGCTGATGGCAAAAGTCCTCATAAGGGAGGAAAGAGACTAGAAGCAAACACTGGTTTTGAAATTTCTGATGACATTTATGAGGATATTGCACTCATGATGAATCCAAACATGGCAAGGAGAACAAAAATCAGTGCAAGGTGCACATACAATGGATTGAGAGGAGATGGGCCAGAGAGTGGAGGGAGTATAGATATGTACCTCCAAAGTGCATGAAGAAATTCGCAATACACCCTCCATGCCCAGGACCGCCATTGGCACCAGGCCAAGTTGTTGATCCCTCTAACATTAGAAGAGGTGAGGAATTTCCCAAGGAGTGGGCAAAGTGGCAAGCAAAATTGTCCAAAATGGCCAAAGAAGCAGTGAAGAAATTCAATGAAGATTCTGCTGCTGCCGCTACTGAGGCCTCTGCTAGCAAGCCCAAGAAGGCTATGCCCAAGAAGCCTGCACACAAGCGTAGTTCCTCAGCTGCAATGCCCTCACGCCACTTCCTCAAAAGTAGCTCCAGCCCCCTCTGCAAAATCCTCAACGGCTGCTGCAAAGTCCTCAGCACCTGCGCACCTCGCCTCTTGCCAAAGGACCGCTGGGATATCAATTGCTTCAGGAGCATCTGCAAGTTCTTTAGCTCCTCTATAGTCTTCAACAGGCCCCACCTTGCGGAAGAAAAAGGCCACTGCTAGACGAGGCACAAGACCAAGTCCTCACAAGAAATAGGTTTCCTTCCAAGTGCCAACTAGTGAAGACGAAGCTGATGATGAAGAATTGGCTGAAATCATCAGAGACAGACAGCAAAGGGCCACTAGAGCCAAAGGCAGTAATGTGCCACTCATGCTGGATCCAGACTTGATCCTCGACTTCATCGATCTATGGCACAAGGACCCCAATACTCCTTTGCCCGAGCTAAACCTCACTCCTGGCCAAAGTTATGTGTGGACGACCTTCACTGATGAGGAAAAATGGAAATTTGAACAGGGGAGGAATGTGAAGAAAGCTCAGTACAAGAAAGAGTGCTTTCTAAAGAACAATATTCTGAAGCTATCACTGGATGAACTTGTATCTCTGCAAACAGAGATCAAGGGTCTTAGCAATGAATTTGATAGATACTATGCTGATTGACTGGGAGCCAAAGTCAGATTCATCAAAATGGAGAAGGGATTTACCTCAAATGTTGCAGCTTCATCGCAATATGAAAATCCTCAGGCTGAAGCATCTGCTCAGCCTACTGAAGAACATGCAAGAACAGCTGATGAAAATCAGGCTGTTGATGATTCTGAAAGCACCAGGGCTAATGAAGAAATTACAGCCACTGAACAAACTTCTAGGGAAACCTCTAGTGTTGCGCCTGAAGAACAAGCCAGGCTAGTTCAAGCATCTGCTACTGTGCCTGAGGAAATTGAACATGCCAGGGCAACTGCACCAGTTGCACCTGAAGAAATTGCACCTATTTCCTCTGCTCCTCCTACATAGATGACAAGCATCAATCTTCCTTCCGCATCAGAAGCTAAGAAAACCAAAGCTACGGAGCGAGCAGCTATGAAGAAAAGGAAAGCATCTATATCCTCAGAGTCTTCAGCACCAAAGAAAGTGAAGAATTTGACGATCTCTGTGACGCCTCGAGACCGATGCTCGAGAAGACTTCCATATGTTCCGGGTTTCGCCGTGTGTTTCTTTTGTGCCTGCCCTTTTATTTTTGCATTGCATCATGTCATCATGCCATCTTCTCATAAATCTTTTACAACTCAACTAAATAAATTGCATGGATCTTCGGTCCATTTAAATCGAGGGAATTCACATGGTGAGTTCTCTTCATAATATACCCTCCCAATATTTAGGGAGCTATATTAAACCATTCGTTTGGGTTGGAATCACCCACAAACACATATGCACCGTTCTTCAAATTTCCTTTTATCCTTCTCAATTTCCCCTTCTTCCTTTGGGGCCTTTTAGTAAAATTGAGTGGCAATTTTACTTTACCCATAAATGTTCCAAATCTGCCCATAAATCACATATATTGTGTAGGGTCACCTCCTATAATTTCAACCCATTTGGAGTTCATTTGAATGGGTTTCGAAATTCGAACTTGCCGAGTTAAATCCACCGCGTGTGGATTTTACTTCCTCTAAAAATCGTCAGGCCATTTTTGTCAAATTCCTCGTATTTTTGTGAGTCCGGGAAAATCATCTACATGTCCAACTTCTTCCCCTAACACCTCCTTCCTTTTTCTTCTCTTCTTTGTTTTTTTATATTTTATAAATAAGTAAGAGGGAGAGAGAGCGCCCCTGCCATCTTTCCCAGCGCCCCACTCCCACCTCTTGGGCCTAACCCACAAGCGCCGGCCCAACCTCCCTGAGGCCTCAAAGGCCACGCAACCCTAACCCTCACCCTCGCTCTTCCCTCAGCGCCGCTCTCTTCCCTGATCCCATCTCCATCTCCCTGCTCGTTCCTGCATCTCTCCCTCGATGCTTCCTTCATCCTCGCGTCGCCTCTCTCCCCTTCCTCTCACTCGCTCCCTCATCCCACTGTCTCCTCTTCATCGCCTTGGAGACCGAGCCGCCATCTCCCTATGCCTCGCCCCGACTCTGTTCGGCTTCCTCGCCGGGGGCCGCCGCCACGGCCTTGCTGGACTTCGGTGACCCGGAGCGCGGTGCCTCCGCCCTGCTGCTTCGTCCATGACCTCCGTCGGACCTCTCCCGCACCTCAGCCGTCGCCAAAGTTCTGAGCTTCCTCCTCGCTCGCGTCCACAGCCGCGAGGCAGTGCCTCCTCGCGTGCCCGTGGTCCTCCCTTCTTTGTCATGAACGGCAACAAGAGCGTCGCCGAGCCCTCGTGCCTGCGACCCTGCGACCACGCTGACCATCAGCTCCGGCCGGTGAACTCCCTACTTTGCGCGTCCCGTCTCCCACCAGCTATGTCCTCGCCTCGCTTCACCTCACTGCAGCTCCTTCTCACCGTTGGCAGCTCCACACGTCTCCTTCATGTGCGATGACCTTGTGGGCTGCTTGTACTTCCACGTCCCCCACCAAGTACCATAACGTACGGTGCCCGAACGTCCACCACAACAGCGCCAAGTTCCACCACCGACGACCGTGCTGGTGGAGTGTTGTGACGCCTCGAGACCGATGCTCGAGAAGACTTCCATATGTTACGGGTTTCTCCGTGTGTTTCTTTTGTGCCTGCCCTTTTATTTTTGCATTGCATCATGTCATCATGCCATTTTCTCATAAATCTTTTGCAACTCAACTAAATAAATTGCATGGATCTTCGGTCCATTTAAATCGAGGGAATTCACATGGTGAGTTCTCTTTATAATATACCCTCCCAATATTTAGGGAGCTATATTAAACCATTCCTTTGGGTTGGAATAACCCACAAACACATATGCACCGTTCTTCAAATTTCCTTTTATCCTTCTCAATTTCCCCTTCTTCCTTTGGGGCCTTTTATTAAAATTGAGTGGCAATTTTACTTTACCCATAAATGTTCCAAATCTGCCCATAAATCACATATATTGTGTAGGGTCACCTCCTATAATTTCAACCCATTTGGAGTTCATTTGAATGGGTTTCGAAATTCGAACTTGCCGAGTTAAATCCACCGCGTGTGGATTTTACTTCCTCTAAAAATCGTCAGGCCATTTTTGTCAAATTCCTCGTATTTTTGTGAGTCCGGGAAAATCATCTACATGTCCAACTTCTACCCCTAACACCTCCTTCCTTTTTCTTCTCTTCTTTGTTTTTTTCTATTTTAGAAATAAGTATGAGGGAGAGAGAGAGCGCCCCTGCCATCTTTCCCAGCACCCCACTCCCACCTCTTGGGCCTAACCCACAAGCGCCGGCCCAGCCTCCCTGAGGCCTCACAGGCCGCGCAACCCTAACCCTCACCCTCTCTCTTCCCTCAGCGCCGCTCTCTTCCCTGATCCCATCTCCATCTCCCTGCTCGTTCCCGCATCTCTCCCTCGATGCTTCCTTCATCTTCGCGTTGCCTCTCTCCCCTTCCTCTCGCTCGCTCCCTCATCCCACTGCCTCCTCTTCATCGCCTTGGAGACCAAGCCACCATCTCCATATGCCTCGCCCCGACTCCGTTCGGCTTCCTCTCCGGGGGCCGCCGCCGCGGCCTTGCTGGACTTCGGTGACCCGGAGTACGGTGCCTCCGCCCTGCTGCTCCGTCCATGACCTCCGTTGGACCTCTCCCGCACTTCAGCCATCGCCGAAGTTCTGAGCTTCCTCCTCGCTCGCGTCCACAGCCGCGAGGCAGTGCCTCCTCGCGCGCCCGTGGTCCTCCCTTCTTCGTCATGAGCGGCAACAGGAGCATCGTCGAGCCCTCGTGCCTGCGACCCTGCGACCGCGCTGACCATCAGCTCCGGCAGGTGAACTCCCTGCTGCGCGCGTCCCGTCTCCCACCAGCTGCGTCCTCGCCTCGCTTCACCTCACTGCAGCTCCTTCTCACCGTCGACAGCTCCACACGTCTCCTTCATGTGCCATGACCTTGTGGGCTGCTTGTACTGCCACGTCCCCCACCAAGTACCACAACGTACGGTGCCCGAACGTCCACCACAACAGCGCCAAGTTCCACCACCAACGACCATTTTGGATACGTCAAGACCCGGACCGACAAGTACCGTGGCACCGAAGACCTTTGATGTGACAAGTCCCTTTTCAAAAGTGTACCACTACCGATGTCTTCAGAATCGCTAAGAACGACAAGTACCTTGACGCCCGATGCCTAGAACGCCTACTGTCGACCCCGTGGACGTCAAGTACCTCTACGAACCATGTACGACTACCGTCGCTGAAGGCCGTCGAGCGAACAACAACCGTCGCTGTCGATCTGACAAGACCTCTGAGATCGACTTTATGGACCGACAAGTACTTTAACGAACGTTGTTCGCCAAGTACCCCTTCGGATCGCTAAGTTCGACTACCGATGACATGTACCACCACCATCGCCGAGATCGCGAGAACCTCTACCGACAACCTCGGAGTGTGTATGATGACCGTTGTCGAAGACCTATACCTCTACCGCTTTCCAAACATGAACATCTACTACCCTCAACGCCCCGAGAACGTCTACTTCCTCTACTTTGCACCGAACGAGAACCGTCCCGTTTGCACGCTTCGAAGGTATAACCCCGAGACGACCACCTGTGGACCGTAAGCATGAGTTGTATGAGATGCATGTTGGTTGTTGTAATCCGCCCGTGAACGTTAGTTGTTCCCTCGTTTGACACCGTCGTCGACTCATGGGACACCCGGTATCCGGGAGCGCCCCACCATATTTTGCACATATCCGCACACTTCTCCTTTGCATTGGTATCTCAATCAAGTTACGGGAACCGGAACGTTGCCATGGCACCGTTTTCGTTATTGTTGTCGTGGCACCCTTTTTCTTTCCACCACGGTGACAAATGCTTCATAATGCTCTTTTCAACTTTTAATAAAAAAATTGCATAAACTTGTTCATGTCATCCGCATCATGATAACAACAATTAAAATGTTTAAAATTGTTGTTGCATTAAATTGCTAATGCATATGGGGATTTACCGGATTTGTTGTTTGTTATATCCGGCCCCATTTAAATTGTTTAGATGGTATAGTTTTGTAATGCTTCACCTCTTACCATGTTAACCAACATTTAATATTGTTGAGTACCTAACCGGGAGTGAACTAAATAATTGTTGTGGTGTTCCGTCAATATGCAACTCGTTGCATATGGAGCTCCACTTAACTTATAGTTTTGCTTGTGCATTTTGCCATGCCATGGCTCATTAAACCGGACATGCATCATACTTGATTGTGCATCCTGCCATATTTATATGATGGTTCTTTACTATGTTGTTTGCTTCTTTCCGGTGTTGCTTCTTCGGGTTAGTTCCGATAACGTCGCGTTTCTGAGGATCCGTTCGACTACGTCTGTCGGTGTCAAAACCGGCGGATCTCGGGTAGGGGGTCCCGAACTGTGCGTCTAGGCCGGATGGTAACAGGAGGCAAGGAACACGATGTTTTACCCAGGTTCGGGCCCTCTTGATGGAGGTAAAACCCTACGTCCTGCTTGATTAATATTGATGATATGGATAGTACAAGAGTAGATCTACCACGAGATCAAGGAGGCTAAACCCTAGAAGCTAGCCTATGGTATGATTGTTGTATGATGAAGTTGTCCTACGGACTAAAACCCTCTGGTTTATATAGACACCGGAGAGGGTTAGGGTTACACAAAGTCGGTTACAATGGTAGGAGATCCAAATATCCGCATCGCGAAACTTTCCTTCCACGCCAAGGAAAGTCCCATCCGGACACGGGACAAAGTCTTCAATCTTGTATCTTCATAGTCCTGGAGTCCGGCTGAAGGTATAGTCCGGCTACCCGGGCACCCCCTAATCCAGGACTCCCTCAGTAGCCCCCGAACCAGGCTTCAATGACGACGAGTCCGGCGCGCAGATTGTCTTCGGCATTGCAAGGCGGGTTCTTCTCCAAATTCCGTGTACCTGCTGAATAATGTCCGATTTTCATAATGTAGCGCACCTTGGCTTCCACGCCCAATAATGGCCGTCTTCCACGTGTCAAACGAATGCGAAAAGTCGGGGTGTTTTTACATTCACACTCCTAGCCACATAAACGAACCGCCTATTTAATGGGATGGGGATTTAGATCCAAACCACACCTTCTCCTCTCCGCGAGTAATCATCAAAGCGCCTCCAGCAAAGGTCCATTCCAACATGGCCAGCCGTCGCAGCTCCTCCTCTCGCCCTTCCAGTCCTAAACCTGGAGACTGCGAGAGGTGCTCCATCCCGCACAGCGAGCTAGTGTCGCTTCAGGCCAAGGGATTTCTCCCTCAGGCCTATATGGTCCCGGTCCGAGCCGGACTCGCCACCTATAATGGCGGAGAGCAAGTGGAGAGCACCCCCAATCCCTCCAAAGGAGAGCGGGTGTGCCTCGTCCCTTATCTAATAAGAGGACTTGGATTTCCAATTCATCCATTTCTTCGTGGGCTTCTGGAGTTCTACGGCCTCCAGCTGCACAATCTCACGCCTGGCTCTATATTGCATATCGCGGGCTTCGTCGCCCTTTGCGAGCTATTCTTGGGTGTTGAGGCTCATTTCGCGCTGTGGAAGAGGTTATTCTGCCTGGTGCCCCGCTCTCAAGAGGGGTCTATATATGAAGTGGGCGGAGCCAAAGTGTGGCGTATCGCCGGGACTGGATATCTATCTGGAACCGCAAAGAAGGCGTCCGAGGACTGGCCTTCGGAATGGTTTTATATAGATGGTGTCCCGCTGCCGGATCCTATCCGGGTCGGTCTCCCCGAATTCAACAGTGCTCCCTTAAAGAAACACCTGAGCTGGCGTTCGCGGAGCTCTCAGAGAGAAGGCGACAGGGACGTCCTTCACCTGATGGGTCGGATAAGACTATTGGCTCATTCCGGACTAACTATGATTGGAGTCATGGCCGCATGCATTATGCGGGGGGTGCAGCCGCTTCAATATAGAGGCCACCCCATGTGGGATTTTAACGGGGAGGATGACGCCACCCGTTACGGTCGTAAGGGGCCATCCTCAGCTGCCGCTCTAGTAAAGATCTTATCCTCTTTGTACAAGGGAGAAGAGGAGGAATTCCTCCGCGTCAACCCGCAGGGCGGATTTACTATGTACAACCCTCCGAGTTGGGTAAGTGGACAATTGTACTCGCCCATCCGTTTTATATTCCCATGATTAAATATGTAGCTTAACGATTTCAACGCAGGAACTGCGTCAGGAAGTAAAGGATATAAACAACCGTCCCCCACAGCTCGAGGATCCAGAACGGTCCCTCGATCCGGACTCCGAAGAGGATCCGGACATATCGGTGGAGCTGATCGACGGGGTGTTTCATCAGCTAAGCAAGGACAATACCTTGGTGGCCATTACGGTTGATTACCCAGGGTTAATCCCGGCCTCCCAGGTAACAGAGAGCGGAGTCTCATCCCCTTGAGAAGGGATCCATTCTCACGCGTTTCAGTTTTCCTGACAATGACCGTGTTTTGCAGGGGAGGTTTCCGAGGCGGGAGGCCGAACCTGCGGCGGCTAGCCAACGAGGGGCCGCAGGGCCCCGTGGGGTAAAAAGGAATGTAGTCCGGGCTGAGACACCAGCGCAAAGGTATAGCGCACCCTCTTTTTCCCTGGAGTTATTCCTTCAGGGCATATTAACGTTTGTGCTATCTTCAGGACGAAGAGACCTCGCCGGACTACATCCGTAGAGGTTGCCAATCGCGCCTCCACCAGCCAGGCTCCAATGCTTGGCCCGGAAGCGGAAGCGAACACAAGGCACGCACCGGACGCTCCTCCGACAGGGGATGCGGACAGGCTGTCTGCCACCAATTCCGAGGTGGAGAGTGCCATGAACCACAGGCGTCGCCGGACAGTTCTTCGCGATGCTTGTTTTTCCCAAGAGGCATTAGATGCCTTCAATTCGGGAGATGCGTACCTTCGTGCTGCTCAAAATGGTCTAGCCAAAGCCACGGAGCAATATGTAGAAGACATACGGGTAAGAAAATTTTGGTAAATATATATATACCAGTAGCCCCTGAGACTTGAAACAGTTAGAGTAACTGATTTAAGGATCACTTGTTATGCAGGTTCTTACAGAGAAGAATACCGTACTGTCCCAGGAGCTGGAAGAGTGCAAAGCCCAACTGGAGGCCGCACTAGCCGCGGCAGGGGAGCCCAAAGAGACCCCCTCTGGTAAGATACACTTCGAAAGATTAGTATCTTGCGAAGTGCGGCGTGGGTGTAAATCTGACAAATCATATTGCAGATGGCGCCGGACTCGATCCGGATAGGCAACAACTCTTACGCCGGCTAAAGGCCGGTGAGAGTATGCTGACAAGGGTGAGGCGGGAGAAGAATGATCTTCAGGATGCCAACACCAAGCTGGACATTGAACTTAAAGATGTTCGTGGCCAGCTGTCGGACTCCACTAAGGAGAATCAGCGGCTTCGACGCGGCATATTTAGTAAGTGCTTAAGCGAATCTTTGAAAGAAAAGAGTTCGGCGAGGAAGTCGACTAACAGAGTAATGTCTGTAGGTATGCTAACGGGTCGTCCTGCAGAGGATATGCCCGGTTCTATGGGTGACCTTCTTCCCGAGCTTTCGCAACTGCACGAGCGAGTTCGGCAGGCGATGCGAGGCATTGCCCAAGCCTTATGGCCTTCCCACTCTATGCCCGAGGGCCTTGGAGAGCTTTCGGAGAAGCTTAAGGGAGCTCGATGGCGCTTCCGGTTGTGGAAGATATCGGCCTGCCGACAAGGCGCTAGGGAGGCTTGGGCCATGGTGAAGACGCGGTACACGAAGTCTGACCCAAACCACATGGCCGAGGTCGGACCTGTGGGGCCTGACGGGAAGGAGATCCCTGTAAGCTTAGTGTACGTCCAAGTAGAATTGGCCGCAAAGTATTCCCAGCAGGATTGTAAGTTAGACAGCCTGTTAGATGGTATTGAAGAGGAATACAATCAGTCAGAGTGACTATATAATTTTTAATTGACATGTGTAATGCCTTCTAGCCGGATTGTGGATCGTTTGTCGTTGCCGACCTTTTCGCTTCAACCTCAGGACCCGACGGTCCGGAGTGTGTCCGAATACCCTACCGGTTATGTAAGAACCGGGGTATGCATGGAGACCAGGCGTAGGGGTCATTAGTGCTTTATCAGACAAGTGCCCAACTAGTTATGTTATATTACATGGTTAGTAAGAAACATCTTCCAGAGAGAATAGTTCCGTTAGGGGTTCCTTTCTCTGGGAGGCATGCCCTAAAGTGCATGTCCGGACTGCAAACGCAGGAAAATCATCTGGGGGCATATATATAAATAAGTAAAAAAGGTCATCTTTTAGTTCACCGACCGAATATTCCCTTAAGAACGCTAGCTTTCGGCTTCACCCAGTCTGAGGTACACATCCGGCTGATCCGGCAGTAACAATCGCAGAGGTGCTCCCTTTACCACCTAGCCGAACAATCGGGAACGTAGGGGTAAGCACAGGAGCCAGGCAACCCAGCTTGGCCAAAACTTAAGTCATATCGTTGCATATAATGGTGAAGAAAAGGTACATGCAGAAGTTTGACACATGTGGTGGGCGTGAAGCCCGTGTAAATAAGCTTCTGTTAAAGAAGCCCCCAGGTTTAATGAGCGCGAGTAGCACGTCACTTGAGGAGCCTTTAAGGGCTATAAAAGAAAAGATGGGAAGGAGAGAAATGTAAGAAAGAAAATGTAAAAAATGGACAGAGAAAGGAGACAAACACAGAGTCCGGCGCTAGGCATAGAATCTTCGGAGACGGGCTGCGTTCCATGGGTTCGGCTCGAGTCGGCTATCCGACGCATCTCGCAGGCGGTATGCTCCACCAGTCAGGACTTGGTCGATTATGAAGGGACCTTCCCACTTGGGCTTCAGCTTGTCCTTTTTCTTGTCCGGCAGGTGTAGAACTAATTCGCCAACGTTGTAGTTTTTGGCCCGCACTTCTTTGCTTTGATATCTTCGAGCCTGCTGTTGATAGAATGCGGAATGGGCTTTTGCCACGTCGCGTTCCTCCTCTAAGGCGTCCAAACTGTCCTGCCGATCAAGCTCGGCTTCCCTTTCTTCGTACATGCGCACTCGAAGTGAGTCATGAATTATGTCGCAGGGCAAGACTGCCTCTACGCCGTACACCATAAAAATGGTGTGTATCTGGTGGTGCGATTCGGCATGGTCCGCAGCCCCCAGAGTACAGAGTCGAGCTCCTCTACCCAGTGCGTGTTAGATTCCTTGAGGGACCGCACTAATCTGGGTTTGATGCCGCTCATGATGAGACCATTTGCACGTTCGACCTGACCGTTAGTTTGTGGGTGATAGACGGAAGCATAATCGAGCTTGATGCCCATGTTTTTGCACCAGAGTTTTACCTCATCGGCCGTAAAGTTCGTGCCGTTATCGGTGATGATGCTGTGGGGGACGCCATAACGGTGTACGACCCCGGATATAAAGTCTATCACAGGTCCGGATTCGGCCGTCTTAACAGGCTTGGCTTCTATCCATTTGGTGAACTTATCCACCATGACCAGTAAGTATTTTTTCTTGTAGGTTCCACCTTTAAGGGGTCCCACCATGTCAAGCCCCCAGACCGCGAAAGGCCAAGTGATGGGGATAGTTTGGAGGGCGGTGGGTGGCATATGGCTTTGGTTTGCAAAGAGCTGGCAACCGACGCATCGTTGGACCAAGTCCTGAGCGTCCGCCCGGGCTGTCGGCCAATAAAAGCCTGTACGGAAAGCCTTGCTTACAAGGGACCGGGCTGCGGCGTGATGGCCACCGAGTCCAGCATGAATTTCAGCCAGCAGGTTCCACCCTTCCTCTTCGGAGATGCACCTTTGAAGGACTCCAGTAGTGCTTTTCTTATAAAGTTCTCCCTCATAGACTTTATAGGCTTTAGATCGCCGCACTATACAGCGTGCCTCGTTTTGGTCCTCTAGGAGTTCCTGCCTAGTAAGGTAGGCTAGGAATGGTTCTGTCCACGGGGCGATAACGGCCATTAGTACGTGGGTTGAGATTGTGATTTCATTGGCAGAGCCTCCGATTATGTCAGATTGTTCGGTGTCGGACAGTGCGGTTGGGTCCGGGCTAATATTGCCATGTTCCCCTTCCCATACTACGGATGGCTTGAACAGCCTTTCCAGGAAGATGTTGGGGGGGACCGCATCGCGTTTGGCGCCGATGTGTGCCAGGACGTCTGCCGCCTGATTGTTTTCTCGGGCTATATGGTGAAATTCGAGCCCCTCAAACCGAGCTGACATTTTGAGGACGGCGTTGCGGTAAGCTGCCATTTTTGGATCCTTGGCATCGAAATCTCTATTTATTTGGGATATCGCGAGGTTCGAATCCCCGCGCACCTCTAGGCGTTGAATGCCCATGGATACTGCCATCCGGAGACCATGTAAAAGGGCCTCATATTCGGCTGCATTGTTGGAGTCCGTGTACATAATCTGGAGTACATATTGAACTGTGTCTCTTGTGGGGGACGTCAAAACGACGCCGGCCCCTAGCCCAGCCAACATTTTGGAACCATCGAAGTGCATGATCCAGTTTGAATATGTGCCGTACTCTTTAGGGAGTTCGGCCTCCGTCCATTCTGCGACGAAGTCGGCCAAAACTTGCGACTTGATAGCTCGCCGTGGCCTATAAGTTATGTCGAATGGGAGGAGCTCAATGGCCCATTTTGCAATCCGGCCCGTTGCGTCATGGTTGTTTATAATATCGTTGAGTGGTACTTCCGATGCTACTGTGATTGAACACTCCTGAAAGTAGTGTCGTAGCTTCCGGGATGCCATGAATACCGCATATGCAATCTTTTGATAATGTGGGTACCGTGATTTGCATGGGGTGAGGATAGTGGACACATAGTAAACCGGCTTTTGAAGGGGGGATTTGTGTCCGTCCGTTTCCCGCTCGACGACGAGTATTGCGCTGACAACTTGATGGGTTGCTGCAATGTACAATAGCATTGGTTCGCCGATGTTTGGCGCGGCCAGGACAGGGTTTGTTGCCAATATGGCTTTTATTTCCTCGAGTCCGGCCGTGGCGGCATCCGTCCACTCGAAGTGTTCGGTGCGCCGAAGGAGGCGATAGAGGGGTAGCGCCTTTTCTCCCAAACGGGAGATAAAGCGGCTTAGAGCTGCCACACATCCGGTTAATTTTTGTATTCGTTTGAGGTCCTTTGGGATATCCAATTGTGACAAAGCTCGGATCTTGGCTGGATTTGCTTCGATTCCTCTACCGGATACAATGAAGCCCAAGAGCTTTCCGGCTGGAACGCCGAAAACGCATTTTTCCGGATTTAGCTTGATGTCATATGCTCGGAGGTTGTCAAATGTAAGCCTCAAGTCGTCTACTAGAGATTCGACATGTCTTGTTTTTACGACCACATCATCCATGTATTCCTCTACTGTTTTGCCGATCTGGTTTGCCAGACATGTCTGAATCATGCGCTGATATGTTGCACCGGCATTTTTTAGCCCGAAAGGCATTGTGTTGAAGCAGAATGGGCCGTATGGGGTGATGAATGCCGTTGCGGCTTGGTCTGACTCGGCCATCTTGATTTGATGGTAACCGGAGTATGCGTCGAGGAAGCACAACGAATCGTGTCCTGCAGTGGCGTCGATAATTTGATCGATGCGGGGGAGGGGGAAGGAATCCTTTGGGCAAGCCTTGTTAAGATCTTCGAAGTCAATGCATAGGCGCCCGGATTTGTCCTTCTTTGGTACCATCACCAAATTTGCTAGCCAGTCCGGATGTTTTATGTCTCTAATGAAACCGGCCTCCAATAGTTTGGCTAGCTCCTCTCCCATTGCCTGTCTCTTGGGCTCAGAGAAACGCCGAAGGGCTTGTTTGACAGGTTTGAATCCTTTTAGGATATTTAAGCTGTGTTCGGCCAGCCTGCGTGGGATTCCTGGCATGTCTAAAGGGTGCCAGGCAAAAATGTCCCAGTTCTCCTGTAGGAATTCTCGCAGTGCGGCATCTACATCGTGGTTTAATCGTGCCCCGATGGAAGCTGTTTTATTGGGGTCCGTTGGATGGACCTGGAATTTGACTATTTCATCGGCTGGTTTAAAGGAGGTGGACTTGGATCTTTTGTCGAGTATCACATCATCCCTATTTACCGTGGAGCGCAGCGTAGTCAGTTCCTCAGCCGCTAGGGCTTCGAACAGTGCCTCAAGGGCCAATGCGGCTATCTTGTTTTCGGCGCGGAGTGCTATGTCCGGATCACTAGAGAGAGTGATGATTCCGTTCGGCCCGGGCATCTTGAGCTTCATGTACCCGTAATGGGGTATTGCTTGGAAGATTGTGAACGCTTCCCGCCCCAGCAGAGCGTGGTGTCCTCTACTGAACGGGGCCACTTGGAATGTAACCTCTTCGGACCTATAATTATCCGGTGTGCCGAACACCACATCTAGTGTGATTTTTCCTATACAGCGCGCTTCCCGACTGGGAATTATTCCTCTAAAGGTTGTGCTGCTTCGCTCAATGCGGTTCCTGTCTATTTCCATTTTTTGAAGGGTTTCCTCATAAATGAGGTTCAATCCGCTGCCTCCATCCATGAGTACCTTGGTGAGGCGAAAGCCGTCCACTATAGGACTGAGTACCAATGCGGCTGGTGCTCGAGCTGTTCGGAATTTAGGTTCATCACTCGCATTAAAAGTAATAACCGTGTCACTCCATGGGTTTATTGTTGCTACTTGATAGACTTCGGTGAGGCTGCGGAGTGTTCTTTTTTGCATATTATTTGATGCGAAAGTCTCGAAGACTGTTAAGACTGTACTGGAGTCCCTGAGGTGGCTTTCTGCGGCCTCCGGAATTAGGAGATCTTCGCCCCTTTTGGCCACCTGCCAGAGTATCCAACATGCTCTAAGGCTATGAGTTGGTGTGGCGTCCTCTGTACTATGAATTTTACAGGGTCCATTAAGCCATCCCTCCAGTACGGTTCCATGCCCTGTAGAGGGTTTTGATTTTTTGGTTTTTAACCCGGGTGTCTGATGATGATGCACCCTTTTATTTCGGACGAGGTTTCTATTCAGGGTCGGATTGTCCCAAAATTTAGTTTCGGTTTTTCGGCCGCTTTCCATCGCACAGTACTTTTGTACTATGGTCGCCAAGTCAGCGAAGCGTGTAAGATCACGATGACCTGTGGCGTTGAGGATTCCCTTGTCCGTGCAATTATTGCAGAAGATTGAGATTGCGTCTTCCTCGCGGTAGTCCTTTATCCTGTTCATAACCAGGAGGAACCTTGCCCAGTAATGATGTACTGTTTCTTCGGGCTTTTGCCTGATTTGGGATATATCGCTTATGTTCGGGTGGGTGGGTGGAATTAAATCCGGAACTTCACCCAATCTAAGACTCAGAGGCCAAGGAGTTTCCAAACTCTGAAGTTTGGATTCTTGGATGTTGTCTAGTGAATCTAGCCCGTTGCCTGATTCTAAGTTCAGGTCTTGAGTTATATCCTCCCCTCTGCGGGTATCCGGCTTGGAGGGATCGGGAATCCGGACGTAGCTAGTCCTTAAGATAGATGAAGAGTCGCCGCATTGTGCCTCTACCACGACAACGTGATGGGTGACTTGGGGAGAATTAATTTCTCTTAGATCGGGTTTAAGCCCAACCTGGTCATAATCCGTAGTGACCCCCAAGGTGGCGATGCGATCCAAGAGCTTGTTTATGGAAGAGAGCTCCATTGGATCTAACTGCTCGACGAGTTCCGAGCTGACGTGAAGATTGCTTTTGATGACCCGAGAGGTCATCGTCGGTGCAACGGCCGAACAGGCGGTCATGAGAAAACCGCCTAGCCGAAGAGTTTGGCCGATAGCCAAGGCTCCCTTAGTAACGGCGCCGTCTTTAAAGACGGGAAGAGGCATCCTTCCTGATTGCGACGGCACAGAGGAACTCTCAATGAAAGCACCAATGTCGGTGTCAAAACCGGCGGATGTCGGGTAGGGGGTCCCGAACTGTGCGTCTAGGCCGGATGGTAACAGGAGGCAAGGAACACGATGCTTTACCCAGGTTCGGGCCCTCTTGATGGAGGTAAAACCCTACGTCCTGCTTGATTAATATTGATGATATGGATAGTACAAGAGTAGATCTACCACGAGATCAAGGAGGCTAAACCCTAGAAGCTAGCCTATGGTATGATTGTTGTATGATGAAGTTGTCCTACGGACTAAAACCCTCTGGTTTATATAGACACCGGAGAGGGTTAGGGTTACACAAAGTCGGTTACAATGGTACGAGATCCATATATCCGCATCGCCAAGTTTGCCTTCCATGCCAAGGAAAGTCCCATCCGGACATGGGACGAAGTCTTCAATCTTGTATCTTCATAGTCCTGGAGTCCGGCTGAAGGTATAGTCCGGCTACCCGGACACCCCCTAATCCAGGACTCCCTCAACGTCCGTTTGTCTTCATCATGGACCCGTTCTTCTTCCTTGCGGGATCTCAGGCAAGATGACCATACCCTCGAAATCACTTCTATCTTTGCTTGCTAGTTGCTCGCTCTTTTGCTATGCCGCAATACCTACCACTTGCTATATCATGCCTCCCATATTGCCATGCCAAGCCTCTAACCCACCTTGTCCTAGCAAACCGTTGTTTGGCTATGTTGCTGCTTTGCTTAGCCCCTCTTATAGCGTTGCTAGTTGTAGGTGAAGATGAAGTTTGTTCCATGTTGGAACATGTTTATGTTGGGATATCACAATATCTCTTATTTTAATTAATGCATCTATATACTTGGTAAAGGGTGGAAGGTTCGGCCTTATGCCTGGTGTTTTGTTCCACTCTTGCCTCCCTAGTTTCCGTCATACCAGTGTCATGTTCCTTGATTTTGTGTTCCTTACGCGGTTGGGTTATAATGGGAACCCCTTGACAGTTCGCCTTGAATAAAGCTCCTCCAGCAAGGCCCAACCTTGCTTTTACCATTTGCCACCTAAGCCTTTTTCCCTTAGGTTCTGCAGACTCAAGGGTCATCTTTATTAAACCCCCGGGCCAGTGATCCTCTGAGTGTTGGTCCAAACTAGAGTCCTTTGCAACGCCCCCTCGCGGAAACTCGAGGTTTGGTTTTAGTTGTACGGAGCGCTCATCCGGTGTGCCTTGAGAACAAGATATGTGCAGCTCCTATCGGGATTTGTCGGCACATCGGGCGGCTTTGCTGGTCATGTTTTACCATTGTCAAAATGTCTTGTAACTGGGATTCCGAGTCTGATCGGGTCTTCCTGGGAGAAGGAATATCCTTTGTTGACCGTGAGAGCTTGTGATGGGCTAAGTTGGGACACCCCTGCAGGGTTTTGAACTTTTGAAAGCCGTGCTCGCGGTTATGGGTAGATGGGAATTTGTTAATATCCGGTTGTAGAGAACTTGACACTTAACTTAATTAAAATGCATCAACCGCGTGTGTAGCCGTGATGGTCTCTTTCCGGCGGAGTCCAGGAAGTGAACACGGTTCTTGTGTTATGCTTGAATGTAAGTAGTTTCAGGATCACTTCTTGATCACTTCTAGTTCACGACCGTGCTTTGCTTCTCTTCTCGCTCTCATTTGCGTAAGTTAGCCACCATATATGCTAGTGCTTGCTGCAACTCCACCTCACTACTTTTTCCCTACCCATTAGCTTAAATAGTCTTGATCGCGAGGGTGTGAGATTATTGAGTCCCCGTGACTCACAAATTACTTCAAAAACCAGTTGCAGGTGCCGATGATACCAGTGCAGGTGACGCAATCCAGCTCGAGGAGGAGCTCGATGAAGATCGTGTTCGTTGTGTTGTTTCATTTTCAATTGATCAGTAGTGGAGCCCAGTCGGGGCGATCGGGGATCTAGCATTAGGGGTTGTCTTTCTTTATTTGGTTCCTCAGTCGGACCTTGATTGTATTCTGGATGATGTAATGCTATATTTATGTATTATTTGAAGTGGCGATTGTAAGCCAACTCTTTATCCCTTTACATGGGATGTGTAAAGATTACCCCTCTTGCGACATGCCTACTATGCGGTTATGCCTCTAAGTCGTCCTCCGACACGTGGGAGATATAGCCGCATCGTGGGTGTTACAAGCTCTTATGCCAATGCCATAGATGTTGTTCCAATATCAAACATGCCATCAAAGGAAATTGTTCCCTTTGGTGAGGAATATGTGATTCCTAGTGAATCAGATGAAGAAGATCCCTCTACTACTACGTCAAAGCAGTTGGATGAAGAATTTGAAGTGGATGATGTCCCTTCAACCTCGCTGGTATCATCGCCCATGCCTCAGTTCATAGCTGAAGAGGCAGTCGTAGAAGAAATTGATGAAGAAGACGAGGATGTGAACATTGGGTCAACAACTCCTATTCTAAATGATGACTACTGGGAAAGTCATCACCCCAATTCACCACTTTACACCCCTCTACAATAGATTCTCAGTCCCATGTCCAAACTGAAGAAATTCATATGGGTTCTAATGAACTACAAGCTTCACTTCTTTCTATTCCTGAAGAATCTCCAACCGCTAGTGCTGAAGAAATGGAGGCCAAGGCTGCTGCAGATGAAACTGCTCCTGAAATTCCTCAGCCTGTGGCTCGAGAGGCTACACAACAAGAGGTTGTGAAGACATCATCTGAAAGTCTTCAGCCCAAGCCATAGAATCCTCGCAACAAGAAGCAGAAGTTCAAAGCTGATAACTTCTCTGCTGAGCATAATTTCTTCACTAACTCCAATCCTTATGACTCTGCTCGACTTCGTCGCAAGCGTTTTTGGACTGCTAGCCAGATGAACTTCTATTCCTCGCTACTATTTGATAAGGACAAGATTTTTGACCATGAGCAAATTGCTCACATAGATATGGAGTCCCTACCGTGCTTCACCTCAGTCCTCAGTGTTTTTCATGATGCTGGACTACTCAACCTCTGCATCGACATCTGCGATTGGAATGAAGAACTCATTCTTCAATTCTTCACCACGCTGCACATCACAGGAAACATTGAAGATGTCAATTCATGGGTACTGGCCTGGATGACTGAAAACACTCACTAGAAGGCTCCGACCTCTGAATTGCTTCACACCGTCCCAGTCAGTCCTCCCACTAAAGGTGTAAGGTGCATCTATTATGAATCTAAGCTTTCAAATCATCTGATGCAAGTGCTGATGAAGCCTTTGAAGCTAGGTCAAGCTCCAAGAACCACGTTCCTAGTGAAGGAATTGCTCTATGTGCCAAGGACGATCTACAGAATATTGACCAAAACACTCAGTCCAATCAAGGGCCACAACTCTGATGATGAAGAAGTTGTTGGCATCATGAAGAATCTGCTATTCAACATCATCCATGGTATTCCTATAAACTACCACGGTTTCTTCATGAGGACTTTGGAAAATGTAGCTCTATCGCCGTTTGAATTGAAGCCTTATGCTCCCTGGATTATAAGATTCATCAGATCAAGGTCTTCGATCAACTATAAGGCTGACTGTCAAAATCATCTCAGCTACTTGTCGCCAATTGAAGTCCTCAAAAGGACTATTTCCTCAAGTGATGAGAAGGGCAAGGCTGCTGTCATTGATGAAGGCACTCATCCATTGGATGGACAGTTTCGCAAAGATGCATCATATTCCGCCAATGATGACTCTGCCACTCATGATACTGCCGTAAATGCTTCAAAGCAATATCCTCAACCACTGCTCCACGTTTGATGACTGGTCGTGAGCTTCTGCTTAGTCTTCATCAGAAGGTCGATCGCAACCACAAGTGGGACAAGCATTAGTTTGGTTCAATTCTTCAGAAAATGACGATCACGCAAAACACTGTGAAGATGAACCATTACTACTTGCATGAAGTTTTTGATTGCACTTGGGTTGTATTGTCTCGCCTCTACGGTGATGATGATCTTAGGCAGATGGGCTTCCAACAGGACTTTGACTGGTCTCAGCCACCTTTGGAGAAATTCAATAAGGTCAAAGTTCCTCACCTAGTCGCCAGCTCATATTCTTCATCGCGCGAGACAGATGAAGCTGAAGATTTCAACGATACCGCAGCAGGCCCTACTCCAACGGATGACCCCAACAACATTTGCGCTCCTCCATTGACTTCATGATGATATTCTTCAGGGGCGTTAGTCCTCACTTTTCGTCCCTTTTGGTCATTTGATGACAAAGGGGGAGAAATTTTAGTTAGTCTTCAAGCGGGTCTCTATATATGGGTGTTTTTTTTGTTAAGTTACAACACTCGCTCTTCTGAAGTGTTTGTTGGTTGAGTTGTAAAGTTAAGTCCTATGGTGGTCTGATACTTTTGCTCTATTTTCTGCATGCCATTTCCTCAAGTATGTTGTTGCATGCATGCTGAATTTCATCAGACACCATATTTCATCATGCATTTTAAATTCTTCATATCATATGTTAAACGCGTGTATGAATTACAAGATATAGGGGGAGATCTTCATGATTCTACTCTACAATGTGCATTTTCTATTCAAAGCAAATTCATCATATGTGCATATATTCAGGGGGGTTCTTCTATATCTTGCAATCAAATTCCTCAATATCAGTATTTACACTGCATATGTTTATCCCCGTTGAAAACTTAACCTAGAACAAAGGAGAAGTGCTTGTGTTTTGAGGTTTGTGCATTATGCTTAAGTTCAACCATGAAGTCTTCTAGATTGTACATGTAGCAAAATCATGTTGAATGTAGATGATATCCAATGGCCATTAGTGCTCGGATTTGCCATCTCTGCACCGTCGAATTGGCTTCATCCAACGACCATCTTACAAAGTTATTCGCACACTATATAGGGGTTTAGATATATGATATGAAAGCCACCCATCATCTCCAATTTAAATAGTGTGTCCATGCACGGATGCAATGTGGCCAAACGATGTCTGCCATCAGTATCTCAAATTCCAATCAGTCTGACCTTGTTCAATGTGTATACAGTATAGCATGCTGGTTTCCAAACCACACCATGCATATCTCAGTTATTTTCATGCATTCATGGGTTCAAACATCATGACCTCGTATTCAATATTTGAATTAAACTTTACATTGATTATGACCCCACCTAATCTTTTACACCCACACAGTCGTCTTCTCTTTATAATTGTACCACTAACTTTCTCTCGTGCATGCATGCACACACACTACCACGCAACATTATCCATTGCAGACATGTAATCTCTTTCTTCGGGTAGGTCTCCCATGCATGCACACACACACCTCCCCCTCTTCATCACTTCGGGAATTCTTTATCTCTCACATGCATGTGCAACGATCGATGTCCTCTATGTGTGTATATATAGCTATGTATTTCCTAGTTTTCCACACAAGCCAATATATCTAGTCAGGTCTCACCCTCTTTCCCACATACACATCGATCAATCTATACCTCTATATATAGGATTACATAGCTAATACACCCACATTATCTATCCATCATCTCCCTCTTATCATCCATGCCTTCCGCTTCATCTCTCAAACGCGCGCAATGTGGAGAAGAGATGGGCAGCAAGGACCCTGGGCCCCCTAACATCATTATATATTGAGGCTAATATGAATGTGATCAGTAGATCAATTGCTGCTAAAATGGTTTAAGTTGATGAATTGGTCCCTCCCCGTAAAGGATTAGCAATGCTTGCCCCCCTAGCTCATTTATTTTTCATGGCCCCGCCACTACGCGCAACTCCGCACGTTCTTGCCCCTTCTTGTTAAATATCGATCTCGCACTTGTGCACTCGTTCATAGTCTCCCTCCACTTGGCCCCTCGCACCATCTTCCAGCCCCCCATATCCCGGTTCTTGTACGCTCGTAGAGCTCTTCCCTCTATCCATCCCTATCGATATCTCACGCGGTCGACCCCTCCCCTCCCTTCTCGTATATCACCCCGGGTCCATGCACATACATGTATGTATATAGGCCATTCCTTCACACAAATTGCATTTACACATATTCCCTCACCATATCTTAGTATCTCTCACACACACAGACTACGTGTGTGAAAGAGAAGAGGTGCACACACGCACTCATTCCCACATACAAACGCGCGGGTGCACAGTGGAGCACATTTGTACAAAAAATGAGCGTGTAGAAAGGCTTTAGACGATGTGCCACTAGTCTATATATACCTATATATCAATATCTATATCTATACCCCTATATAGAGTCCGAATAAAACTGAAAGATGGTCGTTGGATGAAGCCAATTCGACAGTGCAGAGATGGCAAATCCGAGCACTACTGGTCATTGGATATCATCTACATTCCACCAGACTCTACCACATGTACAATCTAGAAGACTCCATGGTTGAACTTAGGCATATTGCACAAAACTCAAAACACAAGTACTTCTTCTTTGTTCTAGAATCTTCCGTCTCATAATTGCTGATGTCGCCTGAAGCTACGTCGGTATTTCCCCAAAGAGGAAGGGATGATGCAGCACAGCGGCGGTAGGTATTTCCCTCAGATATGAAACCAAGGTTATCGAACCAGTAGGAGAACCAAGAAACACAACGTAAATAGCCCCTGCACACAAATAACAAATACTCACAACCCGACGTGTTAAAGGGATTGTCAGTCCCTTTCGGGTAACAATGCCAGAAATTGGTGCGTGGATGGGAGAAAGTTGTAATAGATTGAATAAATAGATCACAAATAAAATAAAGTGCAGCAAAGTATTTTTGTATTTTTGGTTTAGTAGATCTGAAAATAAATGCAAGGAAAAAGTAGATCGCAAAGGCAAATAATATGAGAAAGAGACCCAGGGGCCATAGGTTTCACTAGTGGCTTCTCTCGAGAAAAATAGCAAACGGTGGGTGAACAAATTACTGTTGGGCAATTGATAGAACTTCAAATACGCATGACGATATCCAGGCAATGATCATTACATAGGAATCACGTCCAAGATTAGTGGACCGACTTATGCTTGCATATACTACTATTACTCCACACATCAACCGCTATCCAGCATGCATCTAGTGTATTAAGTTCATGGACAAACGGAGTAATGCAATAAGAATGATGACATGATGTAGACAAGATATATCTATGTAGAGATAGACCCCATCGTTTTATCCATGGTAGCAATGATACATACGGGTCGGTTCCCTTTCCGTCACTGGGATCAAGCACCGTAAGATCGGACCCACTACAAAGCACCTCTTCCCATTGCAAGATAAATAGATCAAGTTGGCCAAACAAAACCCAAATATCGGAGAAGAAATACGAGGCTATAAGAGATCATGCTTAAATGAGATCAAAGAAACTCCAAGACTTTCATGGATATAAAAAGAGATAGATCTGATCATAAACTGAAAGTTCATCGGATCCCAACAAACACACCGCAAAAGAGTTACATCATATAGATCTCCAAGAGACCATTTTATTAAGAATCAAGAGAGAGAGAGAGAGAGGAAGCCATCTAGCTACTAACTATGAGCCTGAAGGTTTACAAAGAACTACTCATGCATCATCGGACAGGCACCAATGGAGGTAGTGAACCCCATCCAAGATGGTGTCTAGATTGGATCTGGTGGTTCTAGACTTTGTGGCGGCTGGATGAATATTTTGTCGACTCCCCTAGGGTTTCTGGAATATTGGGGTATTTATAGAGCAAAGAGGCGGTTCGAGGGCACCCGAGGTGGGCACAACCCACCAGGGCGCGCCTGGGCCTCCTGGCGCGCCCTGGTGGGTTGTGCTCCCCTCGCGGCACCCCCCAGGCGCAGCCAGGGCCCATTGTGTTCCTTCTAGCGTATAAAAAATCTCTGTAAAGTTTCATGGCATTTGGCCTCCGTTTGATATTGATTTTCTGCAATGTAAAAAACATGGAAAAAGAGCAACTGGCACTTGGCACTACGTCAATAGGTTAGTACCAAAAAATGATATAAAATGACTATAAAATGATTACAAAACATCCAAGATTGACAATATAACAGCATGGAACAATGAAAAATTATAGATACGTTGAAGACGTATCATCATCCCCAAGCTTAATTTCTACTCGTCCTCGAGTAGGGAAGTGATAAAAATAGAATTTTTGATGTGGAATGCTGCCTAACATGTCATCTCATATCCTTTTCTTTATAGAATGGACATTTGGACTTTTAAATATTTCAAAGCAATAGTCTAGTTTTGACATGATAATTTAAATACTCAAGCATGTCAACAAGCAACCATGTCTTTCAAAATATCAACGCTAAAATAAGTTATCTCTAGCCCATCATGCTCAACCATTGATCCATTCATGAAACACACTCGCATATTAGCTACACCCAATACTCAAGTACGATCATATTGCCTCCTAGTTGGTGCTTTTATAAGAGAAGATGGAGACTCAAATTCAAAATAAAATTTGCATAAAGTAAAAGAATGGCCCTTCGTAGAGGGAAGTAGGTATTTGTAGAGGTGCCAGAGCTCCAAGCGAAAACTTAGAGATAAAAACATTTTGGGAGGTGTATCCATCCCACCAATGAAAACGACTTAGAGTTCCCAATACTTTCCATGATTAGATATATCTTAGGCGGTTCCCAAACAGAAAATAAAGGTTATTCCTTTTTCCACCATACTTTCACTTTCCATGGCTAACCGTATCCACGGGTGCCCTCCATACCAACACTTACCAAGGAATTTATTATTTGACAACATAAAGTAAATTCATTTTTTTTCATTTTGGGAGTGAGCATCCCTAATACCTTTGCCTTACTCTCGTGCAATGACAAGTGAATAAACACTCATCTTGAGAATAACACATCTAGCATGGAAAATATTAGCCACCCCTCACCGCTCCGCGAGCAAAACGAATGCACAGAAGAGAAATTTATTTTGAAAATTAGAGATGGCACATACAAATTTGCTTAGAACGGCAAAAGAATACCGCATATAGGTAGATATAGTGGACTCATATGGCAAAACTGGGTTAAAGGTTTTTGGATGCACAAGTAGAGATCATACTTAGTGCAAAATGAAGGCTAGCAAAAGATTGAGAAGTGACCAACCAAGAAACGAATAATCTCATAATCAAGCATTAAGCATAACTAACACCGAATAATGCACCACAAGTAGGATAAAATTTCACTACATAACTATTGACTTTCATGCTTGCATAGGGAATCACAAACCTTAACACCAATATTCTTACTAAAGCATAATTACTCATCAAGATGACGCACATATCACATCGTCATATCTCACAACTATTACTAAGTATCAATTTTATTTTGTCCAACGATCTTCATGAAAGTTTTTATTATATCCTTCTTGGATATCTATAACTTCGGACTAATTTTCGTATGTTGCTTTTCATAAGCTCAAACAAATATAAGTGAAGATCATGAGCATAATTTTTCTTTCTCTCAAATTAATTTAAGTGAAGCAAGAGAGAACTTCTTGAAATTTTTACTAACTCTCAAATAAATTTAAGTGAAGCAAGAGAGCATTTCTTCAAAAATACTAAGCACAACATGCTCAAAAAGATATAACTGAAGCACTAGAGCAAGTCCATAGCTCATAAAAGATTTAAGTGAAGCAAAGAGAGCAATTCTAACAAGTCATGACATAATTTTGGCTCTCTCAAATAGGTGTGTCCAGCAAGGGATCAAGACTTAAAACACAAAATAAAACAAGCAAAGACTCATATTATACAAGACGCTCCAAGCAAAACACATAGTATGTGACGAATAAGAATATAGCTTCGAGTAAAATACCGATCGTCGTTAGAAGAAAGAGGGGATACCACTCTGGGGCATCCCCAAGCTTAGTTGGTTGCTCATTTTTGGATAATAGATTGGGATGCTGGGGTATCCCCAAGCTTAGGCTCTTCTACTCCTTATTCCTTCATCAATCGTAAGATAACCCAAAACTTGAAAACTTTAATCACACAAAACTCAACAAAACCTTCGTGAGATTCGTTAGTATAAGATAATAAATAACTGCTATAAGTGATGTATCAAACCAATTCATATTTTGTTATTGCATTATATCTACTGTATTCCAACTTTTCTATGGCAAAAACTTATCAAAGAAAACCATAGAGCCATTAAAATAAGCACACAATACAAAGAAAATAGAATCTGTCAAAACAGAAACAGTTTGTAGCAATCTGACTATTTCGAATACTTGTGTAACTCCAAAAATTCTCAAACATTTAGGATGACCTGAGCAATTTTTATATTTATCTACTGCAAATGGAATGGGTATTTTATCGCTCTTTGCTAAAAAAATGATAATTATTTTCACGAACGCAAAAGTTTCTAATTTTTCAGCAAGATCAAAGAATTATCACCCAAGAAGATCCTAAAGGCCTTACTTGGCCCAAACATGAATTAAAACATAAAAAACACAATCATAACAGTAGAATAATTGTGCTAACACTCAAAAACAGGAAGCAAAAAGCAAAAATAAATTTTATTCATTGGGTTGCCTCCCAACAAGCGCTATAGTTTTACGCCCTTAGCTAGGCATAAAGCAATGAACTAAGTTTTGTCATCTTTGGTTCGAGATCCATAAGATGCCCTCATGATTGATTCATATGGTGGCCTAATTCTTGTTCTATGAAAGTGTTCCATACCCTTCCTCAAAGGAAATTGGAACTTAATATTGCCTTCTTTCATATCAATCACGGCACCAATAGTGCATAAAAAGGTCTACCAAGAATAATTGGACATGAAGGATTGCAATCAATATCAAGAACAATAAAATATATGGGCAGATAATTCCTATTTGCCATAATATGAAGATCATTAATTCTTCCCCTAGGCTTTTTAATAGTGGAATCTACCAAGTGCAAATTCAAAGAACACGATTCAAGATCGGTAAGACCAAGCACATCACATAAAGATTTCGGAATAGTAGAAACACTAGCACCCAAGTCACACAAAGCAAAGCACTCATATTTTTTAATCTTGACTTTGATAGTAGGTTCCCATTCATCATGCAATTTTCTAGGAATTGAAACTTCCAATTCCAATTTTTCTTCAAAAGCTTTCATCATGGCATCAACAATATATTTAGTAAAAGCTTTATTTTGTTCATAAGAATGGGGTGAATTTATCATGGATTGCAACAAAGAAATACAACCGTTCAAAGAGCAACTATAATAATTAAAGTCTTTGTAATCCAAAAGAGTGGGCAAATCACTACTAAAGTTTTGACCTCTTCAAACCCACTTTTATCAATTTTCTCAAAAAGATTTTCACCCTCCGAATCATTGGGATGCCTTCTAGCTAAAGTTGACTCTTCTCTAGTCCCCTTTTCATCAATATTAACTTTATTAAACAAGGAATCAATAGAAGAAACACCAACCATTTTAAGACCTTCATCACTTTTGCAAAAGAAATCACTAGAAAAGACTTTTTCTAAAAATTCTCCTTTTGCTCTAAGCATAGCGGTTCTTTTCTTACTTTGATCCATAGAAACATAAAGAGCTTCAAATGATTCATCAACTTTGGGCACAAAAAATTTCATCTTGAGATTTTCCACATCATCAGCAACTCTATCAACACTTCTAGACAAATCATCAATCTTACTCAACTTTTCTTCTATGGAAGTGTTGAAAAAAAATTGTGTATTGATAAATTCGTTAATATTATTCTCAAAATCATAGGTTTTCCTATTATTATTATAAGATTGATTTCCATAGGAATTACCATAATTATTAAAGGAGTTACTAGGAAATGGCCTAGGATTAAAGTTACCTATATAAGCATTATTATTGAAATTATTTCGAGAGATAAAATTCACATATATGGCATCACTATTTTGCTCAATCAAAGTAGAAAAAGGCCTATCATTAAAATCAATAGGAGTAGTTCTACTAGCAACCACTATCACAAGAGCATCAACTTTTTCATTCAAAGAAGAAATTTCTTCAACCGAATTAACTTTTTTACTAGTAGGAGCTCTTTCTGGATGCCATTGCGAATTTTTTTCATAATATTATCAATCAATTTGGTGGCTTCCTCCAAAGTAATTTCCATAAAAGTACCACCCGTGGTGGAATCTAAAAGATTACGAGAAACAAAATTCAACCCCGCATAAAAGTTTTGTACGATCATCCAAAGATTTAACCCATGAGTTTGGAAATTCCTTAGCATCATTTTCATCCTTTCCCAAGATTGTGCAACATGCTCATGTTCATGTTGCTTTAAATTCATGATCTGGGTTCTAAGGGAAATAATTTTTGTGGGCGAAAATACTTAGTGATAAAAGCATATTTGCACTTATTCCCAGAATTGATACTATTGTGATGCAAAGAAGAGAATCATTTTTTTGTAGAACCACGTAAGGAAAACCTAAATAATTTCAGCTTCACCACATCATTGTCCACATCTTTTTTCTTTTGCATATTTCATAATTCGACGAAGGTATTAAGATGGGACGCGGCATCCTCATTAGGAGTACCGGAAAATTGATCTTTCATAACAAGATTCAACAAACCAGTATTAATATCACAAGTCTCCGCACTAGTGGCGGGAGGAGCAAGCGGAGTGTCGATAAAATCATTGTTGTAGGTATTTGAGAAATCACATAACTCGGTGTTCTCTTGAGTCATGATGACCACACAACAAGATTGCACTCAAAAATAGATCCGTCAAGAAAACGGCGAACGAAAAAGAAGGGCGAATAAAACGGCAAATTTTTGTGAAGTGGGGGAGAGGAAAGCGAGAGGCAAATGGCAAATAATGTAAATTGCGAGGAGATGAGATTTGTGATTAGGAACATGGTATATGTTGAAGATCCTCCCCAGCAACGGCACCATAAATTCCTTTTGATGTCGCTTGAAGCTACGTCGGTATTTCCCCAAAGAGGAAGGGATGATGCAGCACAGCGGCGGTAGGTATTTCCCTTAGATACGAAACCAAGGTTATCAAACCAGTAGGAGAACCAAGCAACACAACGTAAACAACCCGTGTGCACAAATAACAATACTCGCAACCCAACATGTTAAAGGGGTTGTCAATCCCTTCCGGGTAACGATGCCATAAATTGGTGCGTGGACGGTAGAAAGTTGTAATAGATTGAATAAATAGATTGCAAACAAAATAAAGTGCAGCAAAGTATTTTTGTATTTTTAGTTTAGTAGATCTGAAAATAAATGCAAGGAAAAGGTGGATCGCAAAGGCAAATAATATGAGAAAGAGACCCGGGGCCGTAGGTTTCACTAGTGGCTTCTCTCGAGAAAAATAGCAAACAGTGGGTGAACAAATTACTGTTGGGCAATTGATAGAACATAAAATACTCATGACGATATCCAGGCAATGATCATTACATAGGCATCACGTCCAAGATTATTTGACCGACTTTTGCCTGCATCTACTACTATTACTCCACACACCGACCGCTATCCAGCATGCATCTAGTGTATTAAGTTCATGGAGAAACGGAGTAATGCAATAGGAACAATGACATGATGTAGACAAGATCTATCTATGTATAGATAGACCCCATCGTTTTATCCTTAGTAGCAACGATACATACGTGTCGGTTCCCTTCCTATCACTTGGATCAAGCATCATAAGATCGAACCCACTACAAAGCACCTCTTCCCATTGCAAGATAAATAGATCAAGTTGGCCAAAGAAAACCCAAATATCAGAGAAGAAATACGAGGCTATAAGAGATCATGCATAAAAGAGATCAAAGAAACTCAAATTCTTTCATGCATATAAAAAGAGATAGATCTGATCATAAACACAAAGTTCATCGGATCCCAAAAAACACACCGCATAAGTGTTACATCATATGGATCTCCAAGAGAACATTGTATTGAGAATCAAGAGAGAGAGAGAGAGAGGGAGTCATCTAGCTACTAACTACGGACCTGAAGGTCTACAAAGAACTACTCACGCATCATCGGAGAGGCACCAATGGAGATGGTGAACCCCATCCGAGATGGTGTCTAGATTGGATCTAGTGGTTCTAGACTCTGCGGCGGCTGGATGAATATTTCGTCGACTCCCCTAGGGTTTCTGGAATATTGGGGTATTTATAGAGCAAAGAGGTGGTCGGGGGGCACCCGAGGTGGGCACAACCCACCAGGGCGCGCCTGGGCCTCCTGGCGCGCCCTGGTGGGTTGTGCTCCTCTCGGGGCACCCCCAGGCGCAGCGAGGGCCCATTGTGTTCCTTCTGGCCCATAAAAAATCTCCATAAAGTCTCGTGGCATTTGGACTCTTTTGGATATTGATTTTCTGTGATGTAAAAAACATGGAAAAAATAGCAACTGGCACTTGGCACTATGTCAATAGTTTGGTACCAAAAAATGATACAAAATGACTATAAAATGATTATAAAACATCCAAGATTGATAATATAACAGCATGGAACAATGAAAAATTATAGATATGTTGGAGATGTATCAATTTCCCAAACTTTTTTTCTAGTTGAATTGCTATTATTTGTTTTTACTTTATGCTTTACAATGCACAATTCCGTGAATCATAAAATAGGCTAATTTTTTTATAAAAAACTAATTGATTTTGAATGAGATGAACTATAAGAATTAAACGAATGTCTACATCATTCGTATTTGAGTCAAAGCTTACATGCTATAGTGTGGTATTTATTCATAATTTGGTTGCCAAATCTCATGCGTGCAACGCACGTGTACCTTACTAGTACTTCCAGTATGTGACAGACACGTAAATTAGAATTTCAATGGCACACTACATAGTGTCTCTCCCCTTTTCAGTTAATATATTATGATTAAAATGATGTGGGGGCATCCATGAAGCCACGTGGCACATGTGGAAGCATTGTCGCGACCTCCTTCCGTGGATTGATCACAGTGACGTGTTGTTGGTTCCAGAAGAATGTACTCGTCCTCTCTCACGCACACTGGCAGTACATGCACGAAGCGAAGATGTGCACGCATGCACTAATTCCCACGCACGCACACATGGTTACATGGTGGGACGCATTTTTGTATGAAGATCCACCCCATGTGATAATTTGATGCATGTAAAGTCGTTCACTTCATTGATGGTCAATTAATATAGTGCATACAAATTGAGTGGACGTGAGGGAGGAAGTAGTTGAGAAAGACATTACTACTCCACTACGTGCATGCGAGTAGTTAAATCATGGGTTGCTACTTCCATTGGTCACCTTCGTATTTTGTGCCAATCTTTTACCATAATTTTAAGTAACACAATATTTATGCATGTCATAAAAATTAATGTCATCGAAAGCTATGTTCAAATATGATTCCAATGATATAATTTTTGGTGACATGGATTAACATTTTCTTAGTTAAAATTTTGGTCAAACATTGGCACAAAATAGAAAGGGGGCCAATAAACCAGGATGCAGGCAGGATGATCAATTTTTTCCTGGGTTACTATTGGTGGCCTTTGTATTTAAATATGGACAGAGTGAAGTAGTACTATCTTTATCTTAGCCCCGTAGGGATCTCCCAGCACCTTCGCTCGCCTCCCCTCCTCCCCCATCGGATCCCGCCATGGATAATCCCTTAGATCCCAGGATCCCACCGGCTGCCCTCTCATTGCGACCCGCGGCACTTCTGCCTTTGAGCGAAACCCACATGTGTTTCAGAGGGGATCCATTGCTCTGGAATCACATATCAGTGGTGTCGGAGGACATGCCCGGGCTGCATTTCAGGTGGTGGGCAGCAAGGGCAAATCGGGTCTAGTAAGCGTCGCATCGATTGGAGACAAGTCCGAAGGAGCTGCGCCTAGTGAAGCATAAGGCAGAGGTGCAAGTCGATCCGAGGGGAGAGATGCTGAGGGATGTCAGCATCTGGCAGCGTCGCATTGATTTCGAGCTGGGGCTAATGGTAGAGATCATATTCACGGAGTTGACTGCGGAGGTAAGAACGCGCATGCCTGTGGAATGGCATGAGCAGCCGGTGCAACTGTTCAAATGGGCGGTAGGAGAAGCCAAATCGTGCGACTAGCTGCGGCAGTGCCACTGGGCATGCATTGTAGGAGAGGTGAGCTACCCTCCTTCCGCGCCAGCCATGCAGTGACCTACTCGGTTGCTGCAGCAGTGAACTTGCAGCGCCATGGCGGTTTGCAACCATGACAACTACTCCATCTATATGTATTGTAGTCCTGTGAAAATACTTGGTTGTTCTGAAAAAGATGGTAATTGATTTATCACTAGTTTTTGAATGATTGGTCGCGACAATCACCGGAAGCCACAACCAGAAGTCTCCATCGTGTAATACTTACGGTCGGTTGGGCCCGCGTCTCCCCGAAGGCACACACATCGGCTTGGTCTTACATGTACGACCAGTTACATCACTAACTTGTGCGACCGCGTTTGAGCACTAGTACTTGAAATTTGTGTTCCAGGAAACTCATCAGGAGCCATTTCGGGCCTCCAAACCAAAACCATCAATTAATTTTTAGCTTGTTCCCACCACTTTACAAAGTAGTACTACCATGCTATAATTAAGTGCAAACATGCTCACACCTAGTATGTATCAAACCTGAATGTGTTCCCACTATGCAGGTTTTAGTACTAATGCTAGTACAAGGTTATAAAAGGGGAACTACCTAGCCGAAAATGACTCTACCTTCCTCCTCATAAGTCTTTCTTGCTCGTCTGTCCTTGCCATGGCCGGTGTGTAGAGCTCTAGGTCAAGAACTACTCATAACAAGGGAGCGGTGACCGAGGCCATGAAAAAAAGAGAGGGATCGCCGCCTTGCAGAGACCTCAAAAGATCTCTCATGGGTAGGCGAGGGCTCCTAGGAGCGCCCTAGCCACTGAGGCGAACATGCCGAGCTGGCGGTGCTAGAGTCGTTATGCCTCGACGACATGCCCGATCAGCTCAATAAGCAGAAGGAGTTCATTGACGACTTGGTGGAGCTGCTAAAGGAGAGCCTCGACGACATGCCCGCTGAGCTCAATAAGAAGGAGGAGTTGACTGTTGGCTTGGTGATGCTGTTGAAGGAGAGCATTGCCTCGGCTAAGATGGTGACCTACGTAATCCTGCAACTTCAGGAGGACAAGATGAAGCTCCGCCATGAGCTCGACCTGCTGAAGGAGGAGAACGCCGGCTGGAAGAAGCTGCATGAGAAGAGTAGTTCCTTGGTGAAGATGATGCATGCCCTCATCATGGAACAAAAGGAGTTAGCGAAGCTCCGCATCGAGCACCCGGCTGCTTTCAAGGTACATAATGCGACCGTGGAACATATGATGAAGGGTCGCATCGAGAAATCCCACATCATGGACAGAATGAAGAAGATGGCGGAGGAGATGCGCGCGGAGATGGAGGTCATGGAGGCGATGAAGAAGCAGTTACAACTCCGAGGCTAGCAACCCTTCATGAAGTAGAGAGCAGTGCCCAAAGTTGTGTCTGTATCTTCCTTCTTTTTTGGTGGGATAATCTTCCTTCTTATTTTTCTCCTGTGTTTCTTCTTTTGCTTCAGGTGTTTGGCCACATGTGTCAAATTCTCTGCGAGGAACGAATATAACAATGCTAACAATGAGCGGCATCGTGGGATCGATGACTAACAAATTAGATCATTTTTATTGCCATATTGCACTGGGTTGCCGTGTTTCGCGCTCCTCCGTCGTACTTGTACTCAAGTGGCCAACTTGAGTATATACCGCACGGTTCTTTTCTCCTCCTCAGGTCGTCAGCAACATTTATACGAGCCGTCAAATCACAAGGCCCCACCTTCTAGCATTAATGATCCGTCAACTCACAAAGACTCTCGCCTCCTATGAAACCGACCAAGCGAGACTGCCCCACCCTCTAGCCTTTAAATGTACTTTTGTATAGTAGTACTAGTATCAATGTATTGCACCATGGAGCAAAACTAACAAGATGAAATTAAAGAAAAAAGGTGGTACATATGGAGAGCGCTCGTCGCCAAATTATACATATCGTACTATTAAAAAAGCTAGTACGTGCTTAGATGGGGTGCTAAAGTCTATTAAAGAAATTAGCATACGTATTTAATTCTTTGACGACTAAACTCCTTCATGCTTTGGGTAAACTTCTCTCATTTAAGTTTTTTAAATTACTTATCTTATTTAAGTGTTTTGGGTATGTGACATGCTTAGAGCATGGTTATAGTATAGCGAATATGATGTTGGTCGTATCATATATAGTACGTATATAATGTGAAGAAACGAGTGGTAGTACTACCAACTACAAGATGAACTATAAGGAATAGTAGTATGTACGTACTGAAGAGTTAAAGTAACGAGAAGGAGCATAACATAGTTTTGCTGGGGGGGGGGGCTCAGCACAACACACCCCTCGGATAAAACTAAGCACCCTGAAATTAAACTAAGCAACTAATCTGGTAGACAATGCATTAGAACAACCATGAGCAACGACACTCCCACCTTACTCTGACACCTCATCCACATGCTGGACTTCGTCCTTGTCCTTCTTCCTCTTGGATACTTCTTTGCTTGAACTGCACAATTGGCTCTCGCTCTTCATCCAACCCTTGTAGATACTGAAATAAAGGTATGCATCCATTGCAGTGTACTAGATGTGGTCTCTATCTAGTACATTCCACTGCCATGCAAGATGAAACTTGGGCGGAGGTTTCGTTAGTTTACCGTACGAAGGATCAACCATGGCTGCTGCCAGGGTCAGCATTAAAGGCTGACGGGAGGATAGTAGCCCATTCCTCTAGAGGTCGAAGGGCTGGCCTACAATGAGGCCTATCCGATCGAGGACTTTTATGTCGTTCGTAAAGTCTACAGAAACGAATTTGACTTTGCCGCCCATGAGGAAGTTCTTAAAATCCTTGCACTCAACGTCGGCATGGCATATGTGGTAGACCAAGAACAATTTATGCACGCAAACCTGGATCACGGCGGGCTTCTTCCTCTCTTCCTCCTTTAGATTCTTTTCTTTTCCCAGGACTATGGTGTACTCAACATCTAGCCCAGCGACCCACTCATCACCATTTGATTTTTCGAACATGCATCTGAAGCGAGCAAGGCATCCTTTCACCGTCGCGGAAGAACATGTGTAGATGACGTCTAACTCATCGCCGATGATGGGTATAACCTTTTACTCACCGCCGATCTAGGAGATTTGGGACACCACGGATTTGGGAGGAGGGTTAGGATTAGTGGAACTGCTATAATATGAAAGGACGGGACGACTAGGAGTGAAATGTTGTAATGTTAAAGGACAGTCGAAGACGAGTAGGAGAGAACTGCTAGCGGTTTTCCGATTGTCAAAATGCTGAGTGGGCCGTGCGAACGGAAGGGTAGTGGCTTGGCCAGTGGATAAATGGCTTCATGCGCAGTACTATGGGGGACCAATTAGATATCATGTCTACTAGACGCCAAATTAAATGGCTTCATGCATCTGCGTGTTTGCACGTCAACATCGGGAGAATTACAGGTGATACGAAGCTTTCCATGCTCACATGAGACGGGCTTCCGAGAGCCCTTGGATCTGAGATCCAATAGTTGCATGGCATGATTCTAAACCTATGGGTGAATATCCTATCCGGGAGGGTTATTCTACAAATTTTCAGCAACTTAGCATGTGACCGTTCGATCTCAGTTCCAAGGGTTGTCAGCAGCACATATCATGGTCGCGCCTACCATGACTATCGCCTCGCTCGCGCGGTCGCACCCTTGGAGATTTCAGACGGCTATAAATGAGCATTTTTTTCTACTTCGCATGCCTAAAACTACTTCCTCCGTCCAGGTGCGTTAGGCTATCTGATGTTGGCATGTCATACATAGTCATCACTTAGTCACTCATACAACAAGGTTAGGTATAAGGTTGGCTATAGGAGTATTTTTTTACTTCTCTCTATCTCTTTCTTTGTAGTATTTATTATTGCATTTGCCAAGGAGTAAGGAGTACAGTAATTCGCACATGTATACCATGGAGGTGGTCGGGAATCGGGAGACTCATGTCGGTCATATCGTCGCAGTAATAATGATAATGGCAAGTCAAATCGCAGGGCCCCACCTGCCCAGCAGTAACGAGCCGTCAAATCACACAACCCTACGTTTGCAGCAGCCTACTCCCTCATCTTCTCGCCTCTTTGTCGAAACGACTAGGCGGAACTGCCTCGCCTACCATGCAGGAAAAGCCCCGCCCTCAACATTTAAATATAATTTTGTATCCATGGATTGTGCCATGGAGCAAAGCCTCAAGAAAACGATGGTACACATGTATACAGCACGCCCATCGCGTTCGCGTCACACCCCAGACGGTCAGTCGATCTAGCATGCCGCTCTCCGAATGGAACGTGTGTCATATTGCGTTTGCACACACATGTGGGACTGCAATTGAGAACCAACCACACGCACACTCCCCTGTCCCCGCAAGTCGGCTGAGTTAATAGAAGAGAGAGACGAGCGATAGTACTAGAGCAATGTTGTAAACATGTCGGTGCCTGGACGATCCTCGCACGACACAGGAGATCAGTTCGTCCATGCATGTGACTAGACTCCAGTAGACAACTGGATTAGCTATCGTCTACATATCATGCAGGCTGTGTTGTACAGGGCTGTAGTTCTGATGAGAGATCTAAAAATAAGGTTTATTGTCATCTTGCAATCTCAGGTGTCATATGCTTCGGATCACTGTGAGGGTTAAACAGCGACAACTGTGTTCCTCCAAGGCGCTGGTCATTGGGGCCACAAGCACGAAGACTACTCGACTGCCATATAGGTCAAGCCGGCCAAGTTAATTAGGAAATCTATCAATTGACCCCTTTTCTATGAGTTTGTCTTTAATTTGAGCTTTGATCCTCGTCTAGTTTGTCCGGCGGGATTCATGTTGTCTCCTTGGAGCAGTGAGGTTATGGTTTCTTTTCATGTGGCATTTTTTCGTGCTATATGTTAATCCGGTGCTTCAGATTAAAATGACGACAACTGCGCCTCTAGGGCACGTGCACGAATACTTCTCGACAATCATTGACAAGGTGAAGCTGGCACCGGTAGATAAAAGAAAACCACTCCACTATATAGGCAGGAGCCCCCGCGCTTTCTTGCTAGTGTTGCTCTCTTCACACTCTCTAGTCCTCTCCAGATTAAACACGATAACGGTGGCCACACTCTCTCTGCTCATCGCTGGTCACATATCCGGCCGGATCCCCTTCGCTGGGGAAGGTGAGAAAGTGCAATGTTCATGCAGTCATCCTTGGCGACGGCTCTTACCCACTGTCGGCGCATCCCGATCAGCGTGCCTTGCCATTCTCTCCCACGCAGCATCGGCTAGGGAGGACCTCCGAACCCTTCTTCGTCGCTGATGTAGTGTGGGCAGATCCGGCTTCCCACCGCCTACCTAGCGACATCTCGGCGACCCTCAGGTATAACTTCCTTTGAAACTGGCCTTACTGATGAGGACATCAATACCATTGTTACACCCACAGCCCCCGCTGCAATACATACTGGACCAATTACTAGAGCTCGCGCACGCCAATTGAATTATCAGGTACTTTCATTTCTTGTTAACGATTCTAATGTTCATGAGAATATGATGTTTCCTAAATTGGATACATTTGTTTTGCTTACAAATGAAGGGCCTAGTTTGGACAAGAAACATGAACCTTGGAGCAAGTTCAAGCATGGAGATGATGGCATGCGCAAGGGGCTCAAGAACGGAGTTACAAGTGATGATTTCAGGACTTTGAAGCCACCATAAGGAGTGCATGAAGCCTTGGACGAAATATACAAGATGCCACTTCATAAATTTCGTCCAGAGGCTATTCTAGGTGCTGTGTCACCTTATTATTGGGCCAGGCCCATGTATTTTTGAAATACTTAAGTATAGGCTGTTTTTAGAGTCCGTATGTGTGGGGAAACAAGAGTTAGGGTTGGTTTCAGACCATTCCTCCAAGGGCCATGAAATTCCCCCTCTTCCTCCATATATACAGCCCTTAGGGCGTCGTTTAGACTTTGGGTTTTGTTTAGATTAAAGTTCGCCATAGCTGCAACTTCGCGTACTTTGTTTGTGTTCAACAACCAGACAAAGGCGTCACAGAACCCTACCTTGATCAATAAACCTTTCATCTTATATTCGCAATATCCAGATTGCAATCTTAGTTTCTTGCTTGTTCTTTGTTTGCCTACAGGAAACAGACCTTCGTGGTCAGGTTGATCGTGCTCCGGCGTGGCCAATAACCTCTCGGAGTTGGTTTAGCGATTGCTAAGGCGCTACGTCCTTGCACGTTCGTAGTCGGATCGTCAAAGTCGACTTCCTCCAAAATGATAGCCACCATCTCATCGAAAGACGAGACACCTTTGCCTCTATCAAGTGGTATCAGATTTCTAGGTTGCTCGGTGAGATTTTACAGTTTTTCATAGTTTAGATCGAGTCTGTTCTTCATACCTACAGTCCACGAAAAAGCCAAAAAAAAATATGGTTAGGTCATCATATCCGAACCAATCTGAGCCTTTGCATAATCTTTTTAGGGTTTTGCATTGTTGAATTTGCGGTTGCATCGTCGTGTCTAGTTGCTGGTCTTAGCGTCTAGTTTCCTTTAGAGTTTCGAGTTCTGTTCACAAGTTGTCACGCCGCCGCCGCACCATCGTCATCGTTCCTACCACATACCACCACCACCAACATATTCCTTACCGCTGCCATATACATCCGCCTGTCCACCACCAATCCGAGTCCACATATACATCCGCCTGTCCACCACCAATCCGAGTCCACATATATATCTGCCTGTCCACCACCAATCCGAGTCCACATATACATCTGCCTGTCCACCACCAATCCGAGTTCTTTTCATATTAGGTTTGTTTTTGAGATCCATCTACTTTTTGTTCTGTGTTTCCTTGCCTGAGTAGGTCTAAAAAAAAAGAGTCTGGAGACCCCCGGGCAGTTTTTAGGCCAAAATTTTGGCAACCAAAAATATTTTTTCCCTATCCTATTTTTAGGTCCCACGGAGCATTTTGAGACACTCACCATCATAGTGATTTTTTGTCGCACATTTTCGTCGTCGCTGCTCTGATTTCCGAAAAAAGTCAAAAAAAATTTGTGCCCATCCTGTCAGTTTGACAAGGGAAGAGTTTTGAGACAATCGCCATTATAGCGATTTTTCGTAAAAAACAAGAGGAGCGCCAAAAAAAAGGAGCGCCAAAAAAACAGAGCGAAAAAAGTTCCATAGTGTGCTTTTCCCTTGTTTACGTGCAGCGCCGTGATTGTTAGTGTTCTAGGCTCGCGTCTCTAGCACGGTCTAGCCTAGGACCAGTACAATACCGTCGTTGAGCGTTTATTCAACTTTGCATCTCTGAATTGATTATTGCTGACCCTTTTTGCTACCATATTATAAGCCTTCCTAGCTCCACATACATCTACGTCATGCGTTTGGCTCTCCCTGGTAATCGCTCTATCCAAGCTTTGAGAGTTTTTACTACAACAGTTGCTGATCACCACCTGCTGCTTGGTAAGAACTCGTAAGGATTTGAGATTCGCTTGACGGATTTGTGACTGTCCACCACACCATCACCACCACTTCCTAGTAGTCTATAGGACCATATTCTTGTCTGTTTCTATTGATGCTAACCATGGCAGGATCACAAGCCGACGAGACTGACTGGGAGAACATGACAAACAAAGAGTTACATGATAAGTTTCAGCAAATGATGAGTGGATGGGTAGAACATGTGCTAAATAGATCTGAGGAGGCCATGGAGAAGATAGATGGCATTGAGAAGGCGTTCGAAACAAAGCTCGATAACAAGTTTAATGAATTGCTCGCGCGTCTTCCACCGCCCGCTGCACCTAACGCACCTCTACAACAACTACTACTACTACTACAACAACAACAACAACAACAACGACAACAACAACAACGACAACAACAACAACAACGACGACGACGACGACGACGACGACAACAACAATAACAAACAACAACAACAACAACAACAACAACAACGACGACGACGACGACGATGACAACAACAATGACGACAACGACAACAATGACAACAACAACAACAACGACGACAACAACAACAACAACAACAACAACAACAACAACAACAACGACAACAACAACGACAACGACAACAACAACGACAACGACAACAACAACGACAACGACAACGACAACAACAACAACAACAACAACAACAACCCAAACTATTGGTACTGCTGTTGATACTTCTGTGGCTCCTACTGCTGATGCGGAGGAGGATGATTTTGTGGGAGATTACGAGGATGAGGTTGATCAAAATCATAACTACATGCAACCACCAGCACCACAACCACCAGGTCGTCCACATGGAAATAATGGCAATGGTAGGGCTCCCCCTTAGGTACGAGATCATGACCATCTCCCTAAACTGAAATTGAATATTCCACCATTTGAGGGTAGATATGTTCCTGATATATATCTTACTTGGGAGTGAGAAACTGAACAATGATTTACATGTTTACAATATCCCGAGGAGAGACATGTTCCTGCTGCTGTTTGTGCTTTCACTAGCTTTGCATGTGTTTGGTGGCCTGAACATTGTAGATTATATCCTATTCCAGCTACTTGGGCTGCTTTGAAAACTGCTATGCATACTCGTTGGGTTCCACCATATTATCAACGTGAATTACTTCAAAAATTACAGCGTTTAAGACAAGGAAATTTTTTGTAGAAGAATATTATCATGAATTACAAACTGGCATGATTAGATGTGGTATTGTTGAGTAGAATGAAGCTATGCTTGCATGTTTTATGGGTGGATTAAATAGAGAGATTCAGACCATTCTAGAGTATAAGGAGTATACTAATATCACTGTTTATTCCATCTTGCTTGTAAAGCTGAACGTGAACAGCAGGATCGACAGGCATTGGCGTGAACTAACTTTTCTGCAGGTCGATCTTCATCATGGACACCACGTGCATCCTCTACTTCCACTACACCAGCACCTCCATCAGGTGCCACCTCCAGCCGTGATACAAGAAAGCAGGCACAACTACCACTATCTGCCAAGAGCACACCTGTCGTGCCTGCGCAGAGCTCTTCTTCTTCCATGGCATCAACAGGGCACACAAGTGATATTATTTGTCGTCGTTGTAAGGGAAGAGGGCATTTTGCGAGAGAATGCAAATCACAGCGTGTGATGATTGCTACTGAGGATGGTGGGTATGAGTCCGCTAGTGACTATGATGAGGAGACTTTGGATCTTATTACACATGAAGAACACGGTGGAGATGATTCTGATCATGAGACGCAATACATGGCTGCTGAAGATGCTGACAGGTATGAATGTTTAGTTGCTCAACGTGTTTTGAGTGTGCAGGTTACACAAGCTGAGAAAAATCAGAGGCATAATTTGTTCCATACAAAGGGAGTTGTGAAGGAACATTCTGTTCGCGTCATTATAGATGGAGGGAGCTGCAATAACTTGGCTAGCATGGATATGGTGGAGAAGCTATCTCTCATGACAAGACCACATCCACATCCTTACTACATCCAATGGTTCAAGAACAGCGCCAAGGTTAAGGTAACACGTACTGTTCGTGTGCATTTTAGTATCTCTACATATGCTGATTATGTTGATTGTGATGTGGTACCTATGCAAGGATGTTCCTTGTTACTTGGTAGACCATGGCAATTTGATAAAAATTCTGTACACCATGGTAGAAACAATCAGTATACACTTGTTCATAAGGATAAAAATATTACGTTGCTTCCTATGACTCCTGATTCCATTTTGAAAGATGATATTAATAGAGCTAATAAAGTAAAACAGGAGAAAAATAAGAGTGAAAATCAGATTGTGGCAAAAGAATTTGAGCAACAAATGAAGCCTAATAATAAACCATCTAGTGTTGCTTCTGAAATTAAATTGAAAAGTGCATGTTTACTTGCCACCAAATTTGATATTGATGATCTAGATTTCAGCAAATATGTTTGCTATGCTTTTGTGTGCAAAGAGGCATTATTTTCATTCGAGGACGTGCCTTCCTCTTTGCCTCCTGCTGTCACTACCATTTTGCAGGAGTTCGCTGACGTCTTTCCACAAGACGTGCCACCGGGATTACCACCTATTCGAGGGATTGAGCATCAAATTGACTTAATTACCGGTGCATCATTACCCAACCGTGCACCATACCGTACCAATCTAGAGGAGACGAAGGAGATTATGCGTCAAGTACAAGAACTGCTCGACAAAGGTTATATACGTGAATCCCTTAGTCCATGTGATGTTCCTATCATTTTAGTGCTGAAAAAGGATGGTACGTCGCGTATGTGCGTTGATTGTAGAGGCATTAATAATATTACTATTCATTATCGTCATCCTATTCCTAGGCTAGGCGACATGCTTGATGAATTGAGTGGCTCTACAATATTCTCCAAAGTTGATTTGCATAGTGGATACCATCAAATTCGTATGAAATTGGGAGATGAATGGAAAACAACATTTAAAACTAAGTTTGGATTATATGAGTGGTTAGTCATGCCTTTTGGGTTAACTAATGCACCTAGTACTTTCCTGAGATTAATGAACGAAGTTTTACGTGCTTTCATTGGACGATTTGTGGTAGTTTACTTTGATGACATATTGATTTATAGCAAATCTTTGGAGGAACATTTGGAACATTTACGTGCTATTTTTATTGCTCTATGTGATGCACGTTTGTTTGGTAACCTTGGAAAGTGCACCTTTTGCACCGAACGAGTATATTTTCTTGGCTATGTTGTTACTCCACAGGGAATTGAAGTTGATAAAGCCAAGATTGAAGCTATTGAGAGTTGGCCGCAGCCCAAAACGGTCACACAAGTGAGGAGTTATCTTGGCCTTGCTAGATTCTATAGGCGTTTTGTGAGAGATTTCAGCACAATTGCTGCACCTCTCAATGAGCTTATAAATAAGGATGTGCCTTTTGTTTGGGGTACCGCACAGGAAGAAGCCTTCACGGTATTGAAAGATAAGTTGACACATGCTCCTTTACTCCAACTTCCTGATTTTAATAAGACTTTTGAGCTTGAATATGATGCTAGTGGAATTGGATTAGGAGGTGTGTTATTACAAGATGGCAAACCTGTTGCATACTTTTCTAAAAAATTGAGTGGGCCTAGTCTGAATTATTCTACTTATGATAAAGAATTATATGCTCTTGTTCGGACTTTAGAAACAAGGCAACATTATTTATGGCCCAAAGAATTTGTTATACATTCTGATCATGAATCTTTGAAACATATTAAAAGTCAAGCTAAACTGAATCGTAGACATGCTAAATGGGTTGAATTCATTGAGACTTTCCCTTATGTCATTAAACATAAGAGGGGTAAAGAAAATGTTATTGCTGATGCATTGTCTCGTCGCTATACTATGCTTTCACAACTTGACTTCAAAATATTTGGTTTGGAGACCATCAAAGATCAATATGTGCATGATGCTAATTTTAAAGATGTAATGCAGAATTGTAAAGAAGGAAGAACATGGAACAAGTTCGTCATTAATGATGGATTTGTGTTTTGTACTAACAATCTATGCATTCCAGCTAGCTCTGTTCGTCTTTTGTTGTTGCAGGAGGCGCATGGAGGAGGATTAATGGGACACTTTGGCATGAAGAAGACGGAGGATATACTTGCTATACATTTCTTTTGGCCAAAGATGAGACATGATGTTGAGCGATTTGTTGCTCGCTGCACTACATGTCAAAAAGCTAAGTCACGACTAAATCCTCATGGTTTATATATGCCTTTGCATGTACCTAGTGTTCCTTGGGAGGATATATCTATGGACTTTATTTTAGGTTTACCTCGAACAAAGAAGGGGAGGGATAGCATATTTGTTGTCGTGGATAGGTTCTCGAAAATGGCACACTTTATACCATGTCATAAAAGCGATGATGCTGTTCATGTTGCTGATTTGTTCTTTCGTGAAATTATTCGCTTGCATGGTGTGCCAAATACTATTGTTTCAGATCGTGATACTAAATTTCTTAGCCACTTTTGGAGATGTTTATGGGATAAATTGGGGACTAAACTGCTTTTTAGTACTACTTGTCACCCCCAAACTGATGGACAAACTGAAGTAGTCAATAGAACATTGTCTACTATGCTTAGGGCTGTTTTGAAGAATAATAAGAAAATGTGGGAAGAATGCTTGCCTCATATTGAATTTGCTTATAATCGTTCATTGCATTCTACTACTAAGATGTGCCCTTTTGAAATTGTGTATGGTTTCCTACCTCATGCACCTATTGATTTGTTGCCTCTTCCATCTTCAAAGAAGGATAATTTTGATGCTAAAGAACGTGTTGAATTGATATTAAAAATGCATGAGTTAACTAAGGAAAACATTGAGCATATGAATGCTAAATATAAACTTGCTGGAGATAAGGGTAAAAAACATGTTGTGTTTGCACCTGGAGATCTTATTTGGTTACATTTGCGTAAGGATAGATTTCCTAATTTGCGAAAATCAAAGCTAATGCCACGTGTTGCTGGTCCTTTTAAGGTGTTAGAGAAAATAAATGATAATGCATATAAACTTGAGCTCCTGCAGATTTTGGGGTTAGTCCCACTTTTAACATTCCAGATTTGAAGCCTTATTTGGGTGAGGAGGATGAGCTTTCGTCGAGGATGACTTCATTTCAAGAAGGGGAGGATGATGAGGACATCAACAACATTGTTACACCCACAGCCCCCGCTACTATACATACTGGACCAATTACTAGAGCTCACGCACTCCAGTTGAATTATCAGGTACTTTCTTTTCTTGGTAACGATTCTAATGTTCATGAGAATATGATGCTGCCTAAATTGGATACATTTGTTTTTCTTACAAATGAAGGGCCTAGTTTGGACAAGAAAGATGAACCTTGGAGCAAGTTCAAGCATGGAGATGATGGCATGCGCAAGGGGCTCAAGAACGGAGTTACAAGTGATGATTTCAGGATTTTGGAGCCACCATAGGGAGTGCATGAAGGCTTGGACGAAATATACAAGATGCCACTTCATAAATTTCATCCAGAGGCTATTCTAGGTGCTGCGTCACCTTATTATTGAGCCAGGCCCATGTATTTTCTAAATACTTAAGTATAGGCTATTTTTAGAGTCTGTATGTGTGGGGAAACAAGAGTTAGGGTTGGTTTCGGACCCCTCCTCCAAGGGCCATGAAATTCCCCCTCTTCCTCCATATATACAGCCCTTAGGGTGTCGTTTAGACTTTGGGTTTTGTTTAGACTAAAGTTCGCCATAGCTGCAACTTCGCGTACTTTGTTTGTGTTCAACGACCAGACAAAGGCGTCACGGAACCCCACCTTGATCAATAAAGATTTCATCTTATATTCGCAATATCCAGATTGCAATCTTAGTTTCTTGCATGTTCTTCGTTTGCCTGCAGGAAACAGACCTTCGTGGCCAGGTTGATCGTGCTCCGGCGTGGTCAATAACCTCTCGGAGTTGGTTTAGTGATTGCTAAGGCGCGACGTCCTCGCACGTTTGTAGTCGGATCGTCCAACTCGACTTCCTCCAAAACGATAGCCACCATCTCATCGAAAGACGAGACACCTTTGCCTCTATCACTTACTCTACTGCCCCATCTCCTCACGTCGCTGCATTTGTATCTTTTACTATTTCTCAGGCCCCCTCATAGATAGAATCGATCGGCTGTTCGAAAGCCACCTAAATTTTTACTGTTAAGAGGTAAAACTACTTCATGCAGTTGAAGCTAGTACTGCTTGGTTCAAATAGGGAAGAAAGGGGGTGGGGGTTGGGGGGAAGATTTGTTACCTGAATCTAGGACTTTGTTGAATGAGGAAATAATGGGGGCGAAAAGTAGTAGAGACTGGCTATCCAACTGGTCTCTTGGTCTAATAGGGAAATAAAGGGAAACACGGTACAAACTCAATATAAACCGATCTTTTGGATGAAAAGGAAAGAAAGTGGGGACTGGGGGACAAGTCAACAGAGTATGTCCAGCACTAGATTTGCTAGCCTCACATAGTATAAGGTGGCTATACCGAACAAAAATGGGACCAACCCAGATATCCTGTTCTGATGTTTGTTGCCCCGCGCCCCTCTTATGTAATGCCACTGGTAAAATGTAGTAGTCCCACTGTTAAAAGTAAGGACACGTTAAACTACTGTTGTTCTCAATGTAATGCCTCCAGTAATATGAATCAATGGCACTGTTTTTCATGTCCTGCTAAATTTCCCATTAAGATAAGCTGCTCCTTTTCATTAGAAATGCAATTGTCCTGGTCCGCCTACTCTCCCGTGCCCAAATACCAACTCTTTAGCAACTGTCAATGTAATGTTGCTAGTAAAATGAAGCAATGGCACCATTAAAGTAATGTCGTATTGAATGGTTTTCATAGTTAATCGTAACACCCACACTAATATCTAGCAATGCTGCTGCTTTAGAAATTGATATTGTCCTTGTAGGATCACCATTCAGATAAGGAACATGCTTCTTCTCGTTTGATGTATGTTTCATCACTTGTTAGTCACCCTCCTTTCCAACTTTTTGTGCAGACAGAGATATACATTTCACGCTTGATCTTAGTTGAACTCTTTGTTGCAAAAGGCAGTGCCTAGGAGGCTCTCAGGCACGCCTAGGAGCTAGGAAATGGCCAAACGCCTCGCCTAGGGCATAAGTAGAAGTCTAGGCAGAGCAAGTAAGAAATTGTCTACCCAAGCGAGAAATCATGCCATATTGCACTGATGTGCCAAAAGGGCCATATTCCAATTGTAGTAGCTGGTAGTTAACATTATTATATGCCCTAAATTAATAAAGTACACATATAATAACCACATATACACCCTAATAGTAAACAAATTGCCTAGGCTGCGCCTAGGGCGCTTAAGCACCGCCTAGGCACTAGGCGAAGGCGAACCGCCTCGCTTACGCCTACCACTTTTTCCAACCTTGCTGCACAAAATGATATCCAAATTATAGTTGAACATTCCATGAGCTTCACGACCAACCTTGATGTTGCTCAATTTTATTGCAACTAGTGAAGAAGAAGCTGCTATCTCGTTGGACCAAGTACTTGCTAACTGCATGATGCAAACATTGCTTCATTTTGGGTGAACTGCACAAAAAGGTCCCATGAATTGAATCATCCATGTTGGTGACTGGTGTCATCCCTTCTATGATGGCATTGACTGTAGAAATGGTTCCCATCACGAGGTATGTTCCTTTTTGGTCCGACCATTTGCCAAAGATCTTGCATGTTGACTCTGCTCTTGTGCTACTGTTTTGGCACTGCATTGATAAAGGAGTAATGTTATTATTTTGCACCTTAATCTAGTGATGCTATTAATTTGAGGCAATGTTTTGGCACCACTAGTGCCATTGATATTTTTTATATATCAAAAGAGGTGGTTTCCTCCAATTTCATTAAAGAAACCCAACCATAGAGAACCATTATCCAACAATATCTCGGTGTAAATGGGCAGTTATGCAACTACTACTAGAACGGACTGAGTACTAGTAGGAGACAAGTTCGCCACATAAGCTAGGCAGGTAGGGGGACGCAGCACCAGCTCGACCAAGTTTGCATTACAACCCAAATGCTACCATAGAAACATCAGGGCGGAAGATAGGGACTGAAAGAGCCAGCTTCAGCATCCCAGTCTAAGCACCCCGGCCTCCATCCTTGCGACACACGGTACACCTCGCTTGCCACCTGCTCGACCCTAGAGCCCTGATAAAATGAAGTAATAATACATTTAAAATAGAGCGAGTGTCCTCTCTATAATTTCATTTCCAATGTAGATAAAGAAAGTGCTTCTCTTTGTTAGTATATGTATCAACTAGTCCCGTTGTTAATGTTTAAGTCTTTCTGCAAACTAGGGTTCTTAATTTAAGTTGATCTGCACAAAATAGAGATTGGAATGTCTCAAGGCCCCTCCTTGTACTACGGTTGTACACTGATGTTCATCACTGGTAGAAGGTGTATCGGGGAGAATTGGGTCGATTTCCAGTATGGGGCCTACCGTATGAGGCGTCGCAAGACCCATCTCGCCCTCGTAGCATGGCATACTATGATACTATTGCAATATTTTCCCATTAAGAAAATGAAGTTTCTTCTATTTATTAGTGTATGTTTCATCAACTAGTGCCACTATAATGTAATCATGCTTTTTCATTATCTGTGCAAACAGGGTTATTCAGCTGCATTTTGGTGGAACTGCACAAATGTATGGATGGAAACAAAATATATGTAGAGTGCGAGGTGCCAAGTGAAAATTACCGACACCAACCATGCTCCATCTAAGCATTGCCACCCACCACCAGTGGGATGGGTGGCGCTCTCTGTGGACGGATCTTTCTCAGCAGAAAATCCTTTAATCAAATACTAGTAGCTTATATTGGCACGTCTCTAGAGAGTAATTTTTTCTGAAATCCACATGGCCCTCACCGTCCTCAAAATCTCCCACTCGTTGTCAAACCAAGTAAGGATCTGCTTCAACCTGGCTAACTTCGCCTGGTCGCCGCTGTCGATCTGCCCGATTCGCTGCTACATCCTCTCCATAAATGTCCTTCTGAGAGGTATGGTGCTAGCTTTGGAAGATGGGAGGAGAGACGGTGGTCTTGCAATGGAGAAGGGGGAGAGGCGAGACGGTGGTTTTGCAATGGAGAAGATGGAGAGGAGAGGGGGTGGTTTTGGAATGGAGATGATGGAGAGGAGAGGTGGTGGTATTGCAATGGAGAAGAGGGAGAGGAGTGTGCGGAAGTGATTTAGGATTGGATGACAGAGCTGGCGCGCTGTGACTGGATCAAAATCAAAATCAATTTACCCTTCAATTAAGAAAGTGACCCCACATTAACTAGTCTCCCTTCTATTCTGGGTCATATTTGACCATGATTTTCACAAATAAAATATATGTTATACGTTGCAAAAATAATATAATTTGAAAGTACATTTAGATATGAACCAAACAATACAATTTTTTATGATATGCATTCACATTTTGCTTGTCAAATACAGTACATGGTCAAACCTTCACCCAAAATACGCAAAACAAAAAATACTTCCAAGACCAGTGCCGCTCCTCTTCTCTTAAACCACCGCCGCTCCTCTCTTGTTCCAATCCAAACCTAGTGTTGCTCCTCTCCTCTTCAACCACCGCCACTCCTCTCTTGTTCCAATCCAAAACTAGTGTTGCTCCTCTCCTCTTACATTTCAAAACCACCTCCACTCCTTTCCTGTTCCAATCCAAAACCAGCGCCGCTCCTCTCCTCTTCCATTTCAAAACCACCGCCGCTCCTCTCCCATTCTAATCCAAAACCAGTGTCTCTCCTCTCCTCTTCCATTCAAAAACCACCACCGGCGAGTGAAGGTGCTATGGAGAAGTAGATCAATGGAGGAGTACAACCGATACGTGTGGCTCGCAAGCGGCGAACCTGTGAAGCTAGCTAGGATGTTGGAGATATAGTCTTGGTTTGACAACCCGAAGCAATTAGCGTCGAGAACGTGATAGCCAAATATTTGGAAAAGAGCGAAAAAGAGGCGATACACCCAAAGGGAGTCGCACGGGAGTACATAGAGCTGCTCCTTTGGGCCATGGAGCAAATAGATTCACCGGATGCGTTCGTGAGGCTGCAGTAGTGGTTGTATTGATCCAAGATGGAGCATCCACCCGAGGTTGAAGCATCGAGCATCTACACGGTGTCGTTTGTAAGGGTGCCATGGCAGAGCGAGCCGGTGGAGACTTCGTCGACCGAACCCAACTGCAAGAGGAGAAGAACAGTTGGCCCGATGATGCTTCCCCGCCATCTTCTCGAGGAGCTTAGAGTTGTAAGTATTTGCAAGTTGTGAATTGTGTTTTGCATTTCAGATTTGAGAGTACTTTCATATATGGATGTCTTTTGAATTTCAGATTTTCAGTATTGAGCATATGAAGTATTTTATGAATTCTAGAGATCTATTTTTAGCACTTTAAGAAAATATAGTTTCATATAAAAGTGCAGACAATGTGATTATCAAAGAAGAAACTACAAGTTTCGGTTTCAGATAAGAAACTGCAAGTTTCGGAGGCAGAGCATTTATGTGAACATGCCCTTTTCAAACAGGGATAACATCATGTTGGAAGTTTATTCGTGGTCGAAAATGGAACTACCAGCCAGTTAACATCATGCTGATCAACATTCATGCATAACATATCTTCATATGATGCACAGTCGAAAAGATATGCTATTTTCAAAATGCCCACACAATGTTGAGTGTGTTGGAGGTGGTGTGCATAGATGACAATGGGCACCTACATGTCAGAGGCAGAGGCAAAAATTTGTGGATACTTTCACTGCATCAAGTGGAATCGAACCCGGTGGAGTAGCGGTTGGGGAGTGGAACTTGGCCACTGGGCTACTCTAGTACTTTCGCTCAAAATTAGGCACAGCATCTATCACTACTATAGCACGTCTATGGCCCTACCAGGTCAATGGTTGTATGCAAGCAAGTGCCTCATTGAAAAAATACTTCCTCCTAATGCTATACTGACGTTGGGAACCACTGGTTTGTCAATGTAGTTACTAAAGGAGATAAATTTATAACGAAGCTAGTCATCGGGGAGCTGGCATATATCATCTATTATCAATGGGCCAACAAGTATCGGCTGGGTTGTGGGCTGCCCAGCCTAGGCTTTCTTTTTTAACATGTGCAGCCCACAACATGTCGATTTGTATTTGTTGAGGTATGTCATGTATCGACCGGTATATAGCCCTCCCATCCTAGGTTTTATTTTTTCTTAAATATCCACAGCCCAACTTATGTATTTTTTTTAAGAAAACGTAGAGGTCTGTTCTATTTTTCTATATAAGAATAGGTACACCAGGTCCAACTTATGTTTCCCTTCTAACAATATTATATATATATATTTATATTGTTTTATATGTTATTATATATTATTGTTATTATCATCATATATTTAACATATACTTACATATATAAGAAAAAAATATCCCATGTATTATGAACTTATAAAAATGGATGTTTAACAATAAAATCCTAGTTTTTTTTACTTAAGGTAAACGAAAATACAAGTGATTGTGTACAAAAGCTTGCTAAGATTTAAGGACCAATGTAAATAAAGCACTTATTATTTAAATATATTTATAACAAAATGCTTAGCCCCTATTTATTTTTGGATAATATTGATGCGTCCAACCCAACATTATAAATAGAACCAGCCCTGCAAAATCGTATATTTCGAGAAAGTGCAAATGCGCTGTAATTTTTAGGAAAAAATAAATGGACCGCATGGACACTGCATTATTTATTCACCCAGGCCAGCAAATTATTGTATTTCTAGAAAGTGCAAATGAGTTGTAGTTTTTTTTAGAAAAAACGAGGCCGCATGGATGCTACATTATTTGTTCACCTAGGCCACCAAATTCATGTATTTCTAGAAAGTGCAGATGGGATGTTGTTTTTTTAGAAAAAAATAATAAATGGGCCGCATGGACGCTACATTATTTGTTCACCCCAGCGCAGTGAATGGACTATAAATTCTAAAAAAATGGGTTGAATATGTGCAAAAAATTTGAAGGCTGAAATGTGGGCCAATAGGTCAAAGCGAACGCAAGGCGTTGTCAACTTAGTCAACAAATGATTCTGACATTGATAGCCGTATGATTTACATCCAACGGCCGACATTCATCTTCAATCTCTCGTCTTCTTCCTTCAGTGCCACCGGGACCACCTGCTCCCGCCTCCGGCTGCTAGTAGCTCTGCTTAGCATGCTTTGCTACGAAGCGCTACCCCACCCCCGGCCAAGCAATCCCTCCGCCCCTCCACACCTCATGTTATTCTCCGCCGACTATAGAACCACGCCGCACCAGAACCAGTTAACCCTCGTACACCTCTCCGTCTGCGACTCCACTGCCATGTCTTTCCATCACCAGCTCATTGCCGTCCGGGTCCTCGCCGCCGTCCACCGCCTTGGTGCACTCAGCGCGGCGTGGTCAACAAATGAGAGTAATCGAAAAAGGACTATATGTGGAGAGCCTGATAGTGGGGACGCACCAGGTCCACGGACGCACGCATGCAACCGCCTGCTTATTATGCAAAAATAAAATTATTCCTCCTCCTGAAAGCTGGGACCCACCACATATATCTTCGCAAGGAAGTGCCTCTTATGCGTGCCCCTAACAACCGGGACCCACCACCAACATCTTTGCATGCAAGGAAGTGCCTCCTTATTACGGGTAAAAAAATATGATTCCGCCCCTGACCACTGGGACCTGCCAGCTATATATTCGCATGCAAGGAAGTGCCTCCTTGTCCTCCCTGACAGCTGGGACCCACCCGGTCGAAGCATACGTGCCGTTGTTTGTGTACATACCGGCCGATTGGTCTGTCTGCAACGATGAACCGTGGCCGAGTAAGGAGCGGTAGCAGTTCGGGTAGCCAGCCAAAACCGTGCACACGTACGAACAGCTAGATGCCAAAAAATACGGCCACATAAATACATACGGGCGTGGTTTCGAATGCGTACTCACGCATATGTATGGCCAGGGCTCGTGTACATGGAGAGGCAACGGACAGCAGCAACGACGTCCTGTTCATCGGAAGCTAACCGGCTGGGCCAGAACAGAGAAACTGCGTCGTTTTCATCGAGAGGCAACGTAATGCGTTGTGTTCATCGGGAGGCAACGAAATACGTTGTGTTCATCGGGAGCCAACCGGTTGGACGATACAGCCGAAACGAGGTCTGGCGTACCGCAGAACGGAGGAAACGGGCCTTCTGTTCAACCGCATACGGTCGAAACAGGGTCCCATTCATCAGAAAGGGTCTGGCATACCGCAAAACGAAGGAAACAGACTCCTGTTCGAGTGCCTACGGTCGAAACGGGGTCCTGTTGATCGGGAGGGGTGTGACTTACTGCAAAATGGAGGAAACAAACTTTTGGGAGTGCCGACGGTCGAAACGGGGTCCTGTTCATCCACCGTCTACTACATTGCTCCAGCCTCCATGAGCTACTATTCATCCACCATCGACCTCCTCTAGCCTCCACGGGCTACTGTTCATCCAGCCTCCACCAGCTACTATTCATATAGCCTCCACGGGGTCCTGTTCATCCAACACCCACCGGGAACTGTTCATCCATAGCCAACCAATCGGTTCGACTCACCACGTCTCGACTCGTTCTACGTACCGCGTGCATGGTAGCAACGGTCACTGTTCATCGAGAGGCAACTCAACACCGGTGGCTACGTCTCGTACGGGGGGCTCGATAGGCTTCAATAAGTAGCAGAAGTGATCGATCGCTTAGTTCAGTTAGTAGCAGCAATGAAGGAATCGCTCGGGTTCAGTCAGCAGCAGTGAATGAATCGCTCGGGTTCAGTTAACAGCCAAGGGATCGATCGCTCGGGTTCAATAACGTGCGACCGCTCGGGTTCAGTTAGCTAACGCCTCGCACACGCACGCGTACACAAGCGAAACGTGCAAACCACAGTGCATAGCTCGGCCTCGACCACCCACCGTAACTGGGAACTCCCTGTATTTTCCTCGCCCTCGCTTCTACCATGATTTTTTCCGTCATGGACGGCCCAAAGAATGTCATGCAGCTGCGTCTCTGGCCCGCCCAGGACGAAAAGTCCATTTTCTGTCATGATTTTTTGTCATAAAAGTAGGACCCCACCACATCTATGATGATACGTGTTTTTGTCACAATTATCATCATAAAAGTGTCATAAGCATGACATATTTTTTTTCGTTTGGCCCAAAATGTCACAGATGTGTCTTTTTTTGTAGTGCAAGGCTCGCCTCCAAGATCAATTCAATGAAGAAGCCAATTGTATTCAACCTCGACGATTAGTAGAGATGCACGTTTGCAAAGATTGCTTCCCCAACAAACGCAAGTCCAAGATCTTACCTCGTGTGTTGGTCCATTCAAGGTGTCATAATACATCAAAGACAATGCCTACAAGATCGACATACCACTCGACAAGTACAATGTGAGCGACACATTCAACGACATCAACTTGGCACCTTACCATGGTGATGAAGAACATGATCCGGGGGGAGTTAGGACATGGTGTGGAGCACCCTACGGTCATCCCCATGGATACACCACCATCGCTCGAAGCGCCAAGTGGACCAATGACTAGAACCCGTGCAAGAGCCATCGAAACCAAGGTTACCGCCCTCCTTTTTGATCTCCCTGTGCATACCTATGAGCCATCTCTACTACCTTAAGCAGAGACCCTTTGCATGCTTAGGTACCAAGGAAACAATGATGGAGAAGCCAAGGGCTAAGGCCAAGCTTGGATGGAAGTGAAGTGAGGAAGATAATGGAAGAAGTGTCAGCACTTGCACTTACCCGGACGTCCGGACTCCTGGCCAGATGATCCGGGTAAAGCCGAATGAGATGGTTTTCTGGACAAGTGTCCGGGCTGGGCAACTGGGCCTCGGTCGAACGATTCAGACAGCAACCTGGATGATCCGGGCATCAGCCTGACATCCGGCTACCGTCTCGAGCATCTGTATAGGGCTAAAGAAGTACACCCGAAGACTTCCTAGGAAGCCGGACCATCCGGGTAACTACCCCGATCATCCGGCCAATGCTCAGACAATCTGGGTAGCTACCAGATTGGCCAACCATGCCCGCGTGCAATTCAGCCCAAGTGGCCATCTATCCCTTCATCCCAAATGTACTACCATTAATTAGATGACCCCCACCTCATTTCTTGGGTTAGCAAAGTATATCGAACTAAATAGAGAGAGCTTTGCTCCTTGTACCTCCTCCTAAAGGATGAGGCCCTTCCAAGGAAGAATAATCTCTCAAGATTACCAAGGCCTCCTAAGGGAGAAGGATCCCCATCATAGGGTCAATAATACCTCCTATGGGAGGAGAATCTCTTGAGACCATCAAGCCCCATCTCCATACGATTTGGGAAGAACAACCCTTGCTTCTCTTTTCCCTTGTTCACCTTATATTCTTGTGGACCTCATGTGTTTGCATATCTAGTGGACGTGTGATTTGGACTTCCGTCTGAGTGTCCCCTCTTGTGATTTGTGTGTTCCTCTTGATTTCCCCTCCAAGTTGTGAAAGACCAGGCCACCTAGGTTCCTACGCTACATCACTGCTTGCATACCATCATTCCAAATAAGCACAAAGGTATTTCTGTCTTTGATGAAATACAATTGACCATACTGGAACTTTTTAGTGATATTGATATGGACATCATCATAATGAGAGGTTGGAGCGCATGGACAGAAAGGAGAGATAGATCTTCAGAAATGCTACTCAGAATATCAGTTGCATGTATCGCCTCAAAGAAGATGTGAAGTTATCTCGTCTTAGAGCATCTCCAAGCTTGTCTATATGGATGTCTATACTCGTTTTCTACGACGTGAGCCCAAAACAGACGTCCAACAGCTTGTCTATATGGTCGTCCAAATATACACATCCTTTAAATCGACCTCAACAATGTCCATGCCTGGACAATGTGAAGGCGTTGTCTAAACTCAGCTGCAGTCATGATTTCTTCCTCTCCCCAGCGACGGCCCACCTGTCATGGTCCCTGTATATAGACGTTCTGATGCAAAACTGGACGTGTATATGAGGGAATCTTTTTAGACCATTGTCTATATGAATATATAAACATTCAAATATACACATGCTATTGGAGATGCTCTTAGATTGAAACATCCCAAGGCAACTCATATTCACACTTGGACTTCAACTAACTTAAATCAGCTTTGATTATTACCACAGTGCGTTGGCCAAGAGAGGAGACTGGGTAATTGTATTTTTTACTCCTTTTTACTTTTATATTTATTTTTTATTTGTAAATATTTCTTATTTTGTCTACAGTTCAGGGCATAAAAAATAAACATTTAGCAAACACAAAAACAAACATGGTTCTTATAATCCAAGTATCCCTAGCGGAAGGCAGACACACGAACCCCAGAAAAAAGGATCAACAGAGCAAAATCACCTCATCCACATGCGGAGGAGGAGCCTCTCGCCAGTCGCGCCACCTCACAATGTCCCCTAAACCTCTTCCGAGTTATCCTATGGCAGAGACAGACAAATCCTATCCTCTTCCCTCACACACTACACCATTCACATCTTTTTCCCTCTCCTCTCTGGCGTACTGGCACAGGAACCTGCTTCTTTTTTCTCTTTGTTTCTCCCTCCGTCTCCGTGACCAGCAATGGCCTTGGAGACATGCCTCAGAGGCTGGGCCCTGCACGCGCCCCAGGCTGGCATCAGGGAACGGCTTAGCAGTGGAAGCTACGCGCCATCCCGGCCAAGGACCGCCGCCCCCGCCGTCGTCTCGCCGTCCCCATACAAGTCCGCTCTGGTGGCGGCACGGCGGCCGTCTCGCTTCGTCTGCAAGTGCAAGAACGTCGTCGACGAAGGTACATCGCTGCCCTTACCCCTCTCTCTAGGCTCGGTGAACAATAAAGGAGCAGATGCTGAGAATAGTCTTAATAATGGCGCATGCAGTGATTGTGGCTGACGAGAAGAATTGGGATAACATGGTGATCGCGTGCGAGTCGCCGGTGCTGGTGGAGTTCTGGGCGCCGTGGTGCGGGCCGTGCCGGATGATTGCCCCGGTGATCGACGAACTGGCAAAGGACTACGTGGGGAAGATCAAGTGCTGCAAAGTGAACACGGACGACTGCCCAAACATCGCATCCACCTACGGCATCCGGAGCATCCCCACCGTGCTCATGTTCAAGGACGGCGAGAAGAAGGAGAGCGTCATCGGCGCCGTCCCGAAGACCACCCTCTGCACCATCATCGACAAGTACATCGGCAGCTAATTAATCATTCTTCATTACCGATTAATCGAGGACGCACACATTACTGTTCTGTTCGCCAGACAGCATATATGTATGTATATGATGCACGTATACGATCCACCGATCAGTCGTGACTTGTACTACTCTTAATTCAGATGCAAATCAAAACTGATTTATTCGGGCGCACGTCAGTATACATGCATGTTCGTAAATCTGTGTTGACATCCTTTCTGTAGCAAAGGAAAAAAGATACTGATATATATAAGAGCAAGTAATTATTTTGTTTGATCCGCAAAACATAGAACAATAGTTCAAGAAAAGAATACAACGGGACGGCTCTAGAAATGAAAAAGAAATGTCCCAATGCCTGCTCTAGAGAAGAAAAACATGGTTTAAAGATTACTATCTATCCACCGGCTAAAGGCATGAACATGCTTCTCTTTTATTTTGAATTTCAATAACTTGAGATCCTGCTTGAGGTAATATTTCCAGGCTTGAATTGATTATTGCTGGACTCTAAAAATTCTGCCATTTCTTTGGGTCCAAACATTCCAGCAACCGAACACCACAATTTCCACATAGAAGCTTTTTGGCAGTTGCTTAGCTGCAAGTAGGGGTTTGTTAGAATAAAACCGAGGCGTATAGTCGATCATCTGAGGGCCAAACAAGCATAAATGCGTGACACCGAGATTTGTTAACGAGGTTCACCGAAATGACTACAGCCCCGGGGCCTAACTATGAGTGCTCCTCCCCATGACACCGCTACAATATCGCACCCAGTCTCCCTGGATGTCGGCACAAGCCGCCGGCTTCCCCTGCGTTCCTGTGCTATTATGTTCGCATAGGTTACATCGTTTGTCTACCCTATATATGAGAGGCCTAGGATACAAGTGTCCTAGTAGGACATGAGTCCATATCCTATCGAAACACAATACTACTCAGAGTCCAGCAGTAACCTACCTTGTACACTATACTCGACACAACTTTAACAGGGTTTCTTCATAAACTGATGTACCTCTCTTTTTTGTGAGGAAAATCAGGGAATTCCGGCATTCTTGAACAAAGTTGCAGTCCCAAAAAAGGTGCATTGTGGTATCTTCAGCATTCTGATTGCAGTTGTGGCAGAAAGGATTGTCCAAGTGCATTCCTTTTCTCTTGATAAATGCTCTAGTATTAAATTTTGCAGTGAGCTACTAGCCAAAAAATCATCTTATGTTTGTAGTCTGCTAGAGCTGCTCAGATTAGCTTGAAGATACGATGCCCCTCCACATCTCCCATCAGGTGCTTGTACATTTGCATGGAAGAATAATTAGAATATTTGCTTAACCATTGCAAACCCATTTGTCTTTCGTATTATTACTGAGCTTTGTAATGAGTTCTTCAAGTTGATTGAATTGGTTGAATGCTTGAGTGGATAGTGCCGACGTCCTTGCTTCAGAAGCACAAAACCATTGATCAGATACAGTGTCATAAATAGCATAGAGTGCAGTTCTCGAAATGGTTCTCCATGCCACTTGTCTTTCCAGAAGAGAGTGGCTTGCCCAAATATGACAGTGCTAGAGCTATCATTCTTGAATTCATTTGATAATGCTAAGTGTGTTTCCACCAAAATGATCCTTCTAATTTGTCCAAGGGAATGCTTATTTGGTAGTATCTTTCCCAAATGAGCTTGATCATGGGTATCTCTTCTTTGTTTAGATAGTTAAAAACAAGTCCTTAATTAATAAAGCTTTGTTGGGAAAAACAATGTCACGGATTCCAAGACCTCCTTGCTTCTTTGGCTTGCAAACTTTTTTCCAGGCAATTAGAGTTGTGCCCCTATCCTCCATTCACTACTGTAGGATGCTACTAATGTGATACTACAATCAGAGACCCTTCGACAAAACTGTGTGCGATGCATTAATCACAAACGGTGATGTAATAAAACCGTAAAAAATTATATAAAACGTTTGCAATGGCGGAGACATCAAACGCGATTTAGATTATAGTTGTGTGTGTGATGCATGGCATACGGTTAATCCATATGAACTGTTTGTGATGAGCCAGAACAACAGAAACGAACAACCATATCAAGGTGTGTGCAATATATGACATACAGTTCACTCGGATGAACTGTTTGCGATTAGGGAACGCAATAAAAATGGCCAGGCAGATCAAGGTGTATGTGCGATAGATGGCATACCGTTCAATTGGATGAACTGTATGTGATGAGCCAAAACAAGAGAAACGGTCAGCCAAATCAAGGTGTGTGCGATAGACGGATACAGTTCACATAAATGAAGTGTTTGAGCCAAAAAAAACACAAACGATTCGTTTAAACAAGATATGTGTGATACCTGGCAAATAGACCACTCGGAAGAATTGTTTGCGATGAGAAATTATAACACGAACAATTACTACAGTTATTTCGTGTGCGATTATGTCTGTAGAAAAAACTTTGAAAATGCAAACGAGTTGATTGCGATGGCTAGGAGTATCGCACATGATGCATGGTGCGAGTACTCGTGTGGGATGATTAGTAAGTTACACAGACGTTTCCTTATGTTAACACGTGTGTGATAACATGTGACACCGCATACAGTTGTGTGCTCCACTTAGTCTTCCCGCGCTCCAGCGAAGGCTTCCCGCGCGCCACAGTGGTGAATTGTAAAATCTCCAATCCCCTAGCCAGCCGCTAGCTATAAATAACCACAGCAATGGCCGGCGGCAGTGACTCAATACTGATACACTTGCTAGCTAGTTAGCCAAACATACAAGCATACCACCATCGGCTGACGACAGGATGGAGTTGTGCGACGGGAACAGGCTCCAGAGATCAAATTTTAGGTTAATTGATTATACCTTCAGAGTCGGATGATCATGCGGTGATCATACGACTTTGGAGGTATAATTAATTAACCTAATCTATGATCTCCATCACTCGTTTCCCATGTTTGGCTGAGATCAAATAATTAAAGCTTCCCCAACATGATGGTGCGCCGGCCCTAACCGCAGGCAGATCGCGCATGAAGGGGCGCGACAGCAGAGCGCACTGAGGGACGCGGCCCGAGCGTGCCTCGGCGCCTAAGCGGCAAGCAGAGAGCGTGGATGGATGTGACCCGAGCACCCTCAGCGCTTAAACAGCGAACAGAGCGTGAAGAGGGACGCGAGCAGAGCGCGCCGCGGCCACATCAATGGCGAGCAAGCACATGCATAATTATTGCATATAGCAGTTGAACATAGCAGGGAATAGGCGTCCAACAATATTATTTTCGATGACATGCATTAATATTTTCTTAGTTAAATCTAAGTTAAAATTTTGGTACAAAATATGAAGGAGACCAATAAACCATGACGGAGGTAATACATATACCAACACAGATGCCCAGTGTAGAAATTAGTGGCGTTATACACGTGTCCCACAATCCACGCCAATGCTTCACGCCTCTTCTCTCATCGGTTTCCCACCACCAGCTAGTGGCTAGCTCCATATGCATAGGCAGCAACGCACCATAGGGCCACTGTGCGCGGATCTATACCACACCCATCTACCATTAGTTATTTCAAGCATGTCAGCCAACCAAAGCTTCCACGTCGACCCCTTCTCGCGTTACCTCTTCGGCGAGGAGAACTGATACATCTCCAACGTATCTATAATTTTAGGTTGTTCCATGCTATTATGTTATATCTTTTGGATGTTTTATATGCTATTTTATATTATTTTGGGGACTAACCTCTTAACCTAGAGCCCAGTGCCAGTGCCAGTTTCTGTTTTTTCCTTATTTTTGATTTTCTAAGAAACGGAATACCAAACGGAATGAAACCTTCGTGATGATTTTTCTTGGACCAGAAGACAATCAGGAGACTTGGAGATGAAGTCGGAGAATCCATGAGGCGTTCATAAGGACAGAGAGCGCGCCCAGGGGGTAGTGGGCGCCCCCACCCTTGTGGGCCCCTTGTGACTCTCCTGACCTAATTCTTTCGCCTATATATTCCCAAATATCCCCAAACCACCAGAGGGAGCCAAGAAAACACTTTTCCACCGTCGCAACCTTCTGTACCCATGAGATCCCATCTAGGGACCTTTTTCGGCACCCTTCCGGAGGGGGATTCGATCACGGAGGGCCTCTACATCAACTGTATTGCCCCTCCGATGAAGCGTGAGTAGTTTACCACAGACCTATGGGTCCATAGCTAGTAGCTAGATGGCTTCTTCTCTCTCTTTGATTCTCAATACCGTGTTCTCCTCGATGCTCTTGGAGATCTATTCGATGTAATACTTTTTTGCGGTGTGTTTGCCGAGATCCGATGAATTATGGATTTATGATCAGCTTATCTATGAATATTATTTGAATCTTCTCTGAATTCTTTTATGCATGATTTGATATCTTTGTAATTCTCTTAAAACTATCAGTTTGGCTTGACCAACTACATCAGTTTTTCTTGCAATGGGAGAAGTGTTTAGCTTTGGGTTCAATCTTATGGTGTCCTTTCCCAGTGATAGTAGGGGCAGCAAGGCACAGATTGTATTGTTGCCATCGAGGATAAAAAGATGGTTTTTTTTATCATATTGCTTGAGTTAATTCCTCTACACCATGTCATCTTACTTAATGCGTTACTCCATTCTTTATGAACTTAATACTCTAGATGCATGTTGGATAGCGGTCGATGTGTGGAGTAATAGTAGTAGATGCAGAATCATTTCGGTCTACTTCACACGGACGTGATGCCTATATTCATGATCATTGCCTTAGATATTGTCATAACTTTGCACTTTTCTATCAATTGCTTGGCAGTAATTTGTTCGTGCACCATGTTATTTGCTATCTTCAGAGAAGCCTCTAGTGAGACCTATGGCCCCCGGGTCTATTTTCCATCATATAAGTTTCCGTCTACTATTTTGCAATCTTAATTTCCGATATATAAATAAAAAATACCAAAAATATTTACTTTAGCATTTATCTATCTCTATCAGATCTCACTTTTGCAAGAAACCGTGAAGGGATGGACAACCCCTTTATCGCGTTGGGTGCAAGTTGTTTGATTGTTTGTGCAGGAATTGATGATTTGTGCATTGTCTCCTACTGGATTGACACCTTGGTTCTCAAACTGAGGGAAATACTTATCTCTACTTTGCTACATCACCCTTTCCTCTTCAAGGGAAAACCCAACGCAAGCTCAAGAAGTAGCAGGAAGAATTTCTTGCGCCGTTGCCGGGGAGATCTACTCCAAGTCAAGACATACCAAGTACCCATCATAAAATCTCATCTCTTGCATTACATTATTCGCCATTCGCTTCTCGCCCCCCCCCACTTTTAAAATGATTTTCGAAAATATTTGCCTTTTCGTCGCCCCTCTTCCATTCGTCTTCTTCATTGGCTTTTTGTGTGCTCATGTGTTGGATTTCTAGCTTTGTCATGATGGCTCAAGAGAATACCAAATTTTGTGACTTTTCCAACACCAATAACAATGATATTATTTGTACTCTGATTGCTCCCGCCACTAGTGCGGAATCTTATGAAATTAAAGCTGCTTTGCTGAATCTTGTTATGAAAGATCAATTTTCCGTCCTTCCTAGTGAAGATGCCGCATCCCATCTTAATAGTTTCGTTAAGTTATGTGATATGAAAAATAAAAAAGATGTGGATAATGATATTCTTAAATTGAAGCTATTTCCGTTCTCACTACGAGATCGTGCTAAAACATGCTTTTCATCTTTGCCTAAAAATAATATTGATTCATGGAATGAGTGTAAAGATGCCTTTATGTCCAAGTATTTTCCTCGCACTAAGATTGTCTCCCTTAGGAACAATACTATGAATTTTAATAAACTTGATCATGAACATGTTGCACAATCTTGGGAAAGTATGAAATTGATGATACGAAACTGCCCTACTCATGGTTTGAATTTGAGGATGATTATAAAAAAAATTATGTCGGATTGAATTTTGCTTCTAGAAATCTTTTAGATTCGGCCACGGGAGGTACTTTTAGGGAAATTACTTTAGGAGAGGCTACTAAACTCCTAGATAATATTATGGTAATTATTCTCAATGGCATACCAATAGATCTTCCACTAGTAAAAAAATGCATGCGATTGAAGAGATTACTGTTTTGAGTGGAAAGATGGATGAGCTTATGAAATTATTTGCTAGCAAGAGTGCTTATGTGGATCCTAATGACATGCCTTTGTATACTTTGATTGATAATAATAATGAATCTATGGATGTGAATTTTATTGGTAGGAACAATTTTGGTAATAATGCGTATAGAGGTAATTTTAGTCCTAGGCCGTTTCCTTGTAATTTCTCTAGTAATTATGGTAATTCCTACAACAATTCTTATGGAAATTATAATAATATTCCCTCTGATTTTGATAATGGTGTTAAAGAATTTATGAGTTCGCAAAAGAATTTCAATGCTTTGATTGAAGAAAAATTGCTTAAGATTGATGATTTGGCTAGGAACGTGGATAGAATTTCTCTTGATGTTGATTCTTTGAAACTTAGATCTATTCCACCCAAGTATGATATTAATGAGTCTCTCAAAGCTATGAGAATTTCCATTGATGTGCGCAAAGAAAGAACCACTAAGATGCGTGCTAAACGAGATTGATTTGTAAAAACATGTTCTTCTAGTTTCGATGAAAATAAAGATGAAGATCTTAAAGTGATTGATGTGACTCCTACTGAATCTTTGTTTTCCAATATAAATCTTGATAAAGATGGGACTAGCGGTGAGTCAACTTTAGTTAAAAGGCGTCCGAATGATTCGGAGTTTTTATATCTTGATGCAAAAATTGATAAAAGTGGGATTGAAGAGGTCAAAACTTTAAGTAGCAATGAACCGACTCTTTTGTATTTCAAGGAATTTAATTATGATAATTTTTCTTTAATAGATTGTATTTCCTTGTTGCAATCCATGTTGAATTCTCTTCAAGCTTATAATCAAAACAAAGCTTTTACTAAACATATCGTTGATGCTATGATGCAATCTTTTGAAGAAAAACTTGAATTGGAAGTTTCTATCCCTAGAAAACTTTATGATGAGTGGGAACCTACTATTAAGATTAAGATTAAGATTAAAGATTATTATTGCCATGCTTTGTGTGATTCGGGTGCTAGTATTTCCACTCTTCCAAAAACTATATGGGATGTGCTAGGTTTTCGTGAATTTGATGATTGTTCTTTATATTTGCATCTTGCGGATTCCACTATTAAGAAACCTATGGGAAGGATTAATGATGTTCTTATTGTTGCAAATAGGAGTTATGTGCCCATAGATTTCATTGTTCTTGATATATATTGCAATCCTACATGTCCTATTATTCTTGATAGACCTTTCCTTAGAACGATTGGTGCAATTATTGATATGAAAGAAGGAAACATTAGATTTCAATTTTCGTTTAGAAAGGGCATGGAAAACTTTCCAAGAAAGAAATTAAATTGCCATATGAATCTATTATGAGAGCTACTTATGGATTGCATACCAAAGATGACAACACCTAGATCTATTCATGTTTTTATGCCTAGCTAGGGGCGTTAAACAATAGCGCTTGTTGGGAGGCAACCCAATTTTATTTTTGTTTTTGCCTTTTAGGTTCTGTTTTGCAATAAATAATTCATCTAGCCTATTGTTAGGTGTGGTTTTTGTGTTTTAATTAGTGTTTGTGACAAGTAAGACCTTTGGGATGGCTTATGGTGACAGTTGATTTGAGCTTGCTGAAAAACAGAAACTTTTGCGCTCAGGAAAACAATTCTCATTTGTAACAAAAGTGCGATAAAATACTGATTATTTTTGCAAAAGATTAATAAACAATTTTCTTAGGTTGTCCTAATTGTTCAGAGTTTTCGGAGTTACAGAAGTATTCGAGCTATCTAGATTACTATAGACTGTTTTGTTTTTTACAGATTCTGTTTTCTATGTGTTGTTTGCTTATTTTGATTATTCTATGGGTAGTATCGGGGGTATAAACCATGGAAAAGTTGGAATACTGTAGATATTATACCAATATAAATAAATAATGAGTTCATGATAGTAGCAAAAGTGGTGATTTATTTTCTTATACTAACGGAGCTTATGAGATTTTCTGTTGAGTTTTGTGTTGTGAAGTTTTCAAGTTTTGGGATTTGACGGACTATGGAATAAGGAGTGTTCAAGGACAACCAAGAGCCTGAGCTTGGGAATGCCCCGGAAGGCATCCCCTCATTCGTCTTCGTCTATCGGTACGTTTACTTGAGGCTATATTTTTCTTCACCACATGTTATGTGCTTTGCTTGGAGCGTCTTGTATGATATGAGTCTTTGCTTTTTTGTTTGCCACTATCATCCTTGCTGTACACACCTTTTGAGAGGGACATGCATGAATCCTGATTTATTAGAATACTCTAGGTGCTTCACTTATATCTTTTGAGCTAGGCAATTTTGCTTTAGTGCTTCACTTATATCTTATTAGAGGACAACGGTGATTTTATTTTATAGAAATTGTTGAACTCTTGATGCGGAGGTACTCCCCATGTACACTATGAATACTCCCCATGTCCCAAGAGGACATACGATGAGACCTCGACTATACGCCACTGGACACAAGGTGAACTCGCTCCTCTCGGAACCTTCACTTTCCACATGTGAGACATGGCTGCTACCTCAAATCTATATGCTATGCATGACCAGGAGAGGGAGACCATGGAACAACTAGAAGCATTGGACGAAAAGACCGAGGACACCAAGTGCGAGGAACAAGAGGAAGAGCTGTGAGGGAGTCCTGGATTAGGGGGTCTCCGGACAGCCGAACTATATCCATTGGCCGAACTGTTAGACTATGAAGATACAATATTGAAGTCTTTGTCTTGTGTCCGGATGGGACTCTACTTGGCGTGGAAGGCAATCTAGGCAATACGGATATGTGTATCTCCTCCTTTGTAACCGACCTTGTGTAACCCTAACCCTCTCTGGTGTCTATATAAACCGGAGGGTTTTAGTCCGTAGGACAACATACAATCATACCATAGGCTAGCTTCTAGGGTTTAGCCTCTCTGATCTCATGGTAGATCTACTCTTGTACTACCCATATCATCAATATTAATCAAGCAGGACGTAGGGTTTTACCTCCATCAAGAGGGCCCGAACCTGGGTAAAACATCGTGTCCCCTGCCTCCTGTTACCATCCACCTTAGACGCACAGTTCGGGACCCCCTACCCGAGATCCGCCCGTTTTGACACCGACATTGATTCTTTCATTGAGAGTTCCTCTGTGTCATCGCCGTTAGGCTTGATGGCTCCTTCTATCATCGATAGCGATGCAGTCCAGGGTGAGACTTTTCTCCCCGGATAGGTCTTTGTGTTCGGAGGCTTCACACTGCGGGCCAACTCGCTTGGCCATCTGGAGCAGATCGAAAGTTACGCCCTTGGCCGTCAGGTGAGGTTTGGAAGCTTAAATTACACGGTCGATATTCACGGAGACTTGATCTTCGACGGATTCGAGCCCCTGCCTTGTGCGCCACATGGTCACGATGAGTACGATTTAGCTCTACCATCGGACCGTATTCGGGAGATCGCACCGGCAGCCGCTCCGAGCCTCAATTCAGAGCCAGTTGCGCCATCCATGGACGGGTGGATAGACCCCGTCATGGAGGCCGTATCCTCAGCGGCGATCGAGCCGAATATCGACCCTACCCTTCACAAGAGTCGTGTTGTTAAACGGCCGGATACTTCTTCGGCCACGGACTCCGAACCGCCTGCGCCCGTTCCTATCGAATCCGGTTGGGCGCCGATCATGGAGTTTACCTCCATGGATATCTTTCAGCACTCGCCCTTTGGCGACATACTAAATTCATTAAAGTCTCTCTCCTTGTCAGGAGAGTCCTGGCCGAACTATGCCCGGCAGGATTGGGATGCGGATGACGAAGAAATTCGCTGCCAACCCACCACCCACTTAGTAGCCACTGTCGATAACTTAACCGACATGCTCGACTCCGACTCCGAAGACATCGACGGTATGGATGCCGATGCAGGAGACGAACAGGAACCACTGCCCACAGGGCACTGGATGCCCACTTCACCACATGACGTATACATGGTAAACACACTAAAAGAAAATGACGACGAGGAACGGAAGGACGCAATGAAGGGTTGTTCCCTCGAGAAGCAGTCAAAGCGGTGGCGTAAGCGCCGCCCCAAATCCCGCCTCGATAGAAACAATGATCATACAGACCCAGCGTTAGAGCAGGGTGAACCATTGCCGGACCACGGCAACACGGAGAATCAAACCGAACAACCCAACTCTGTGAAAGATAATAGTCCAGACGACATCACACCAGACAGACACCCGGAGCAACAGAATGCCCATCAAAGGCTCGTTGCCACCGCGAGGAGTCTAAAAAAGCAGAAGCAAAGGCTCAAGGCTGCGCAAGACACACTCCAAATCAGATGGAGTAAAGTACTCAACACAGCAGCGAAGTACGGCGGCAATCGCCCCACCAAGAGCTACCCGTAGCAGAAGTTGATACCTGAATTCGATGAGGAGGCCTTAGATCCCCCACAAACAAAAATTAAAACATCCATCTAGCCGGATAGACGACCACAGGGCCAACATAGATCGGCAAACAACGCCGCACATAAGCCAATACGCGATCCACGCGAGGGCTCGCATCAAAAGGACGGCGCAACCAGATCCATCTATGGACCACGCAAGCGTACTCCAGCATACAATGCAACACAACAAACATCCGAACAACGCGGTACACCCAGATACAGGGGTGCCGCACACCCCCTATGTTTAACCGATGAGGTGCTGGACCATGAATTTCTAGAAGGATTCAAACCCGTAAACATAGAGGCATACGATGGAACAACAGACCCTGGGGTCTGGATTGAGGACTATATCCTCCATATCCATATGGCTCGAGGAGATGATCTCCATGCCATTAAGTATTTACCCCTCAAACTCAAAGGGCCAGCTCGGCACTGGCTTAAAAGCCTCCCCGAAAGCTCCATTGGAAGCTGGGAAGAGCTCGAAGACGCTTTTCGGGCAAATTTTCAAGGGACTTATGTCCGACCTCCAGACGCGGACGATTTGAGTCATATAACTCAACAGCCCGGAGAGTCAGCCCGAAAGCTTTGGAACAGGTTTCTTACTAAAAAGAACCAAATAGTCGATTGTCCGGACGCTGAAGCCTTGGCAGCTTTTAAGCATAGCGTCCGTGATGAATGGCTTGCCAGACACCTCAACCAAGAAAAGCCGAGAACAATGGCAGCATTAACAAGCCTCATGACCCGCTTTTGCGCGGGTGAGGATAGCTGGCTAGCCAGATGCAGCACCAGCGACCCTAGTACATCCGAAGTTAGAGATGGAAACGGGAAATCACGGTGCAACAACAATAACAAACGCCGGAATAAAGAAGACAGCCCAAAGAGCACGGCAGTAAACGCCGGATTCAGAAGCTCTCGGCCAAGTCAGCAAAAGCCGCCCTGTAAAGGCGCTAGAGATGAACTGTCCAGCCTAAACAAAATTCTGGACCAAATATGTCAGATCCATAGCACCCCTGGTAAACCCGCTAATCATACCCACAGAGAATGTTGGGTCTTCAAGCAGTCCGGCAAGCTCAACGCCGTACACAAGGGGGAGGATACACCAATCGAAGACGAGGATAAGCCTCTCAAGCAAGACACTGGGGAACAAAAGAAATTTCCACCAGAAGTCAAAATAGTAAACGTGTTACACGTGATCAAGGGGAGAAACAAAGCGGCACTCTTAGAAAAATATCCCCAAGGGCCTATCACCGCAGAGTCCTGCCACTGGTCGTCTCAACCAATCACTTTCGACCATCGGGATTACTCAGCAAGTATCTGGCGTGCAGGATGGGCTGCCTTGGTATTAGACCCAATAATTAACAGATACCCCTTCACACGAGTCCCGATGGACGGTGGCAACAGTCTAAACCTGATATACCAGGACACAATCCGCAAAATGGCGATAGACCCAACGAAAATTTGCCACAAGATTACTACCTTCAAAGGAGTAATGCCAGGCCCAGGGGCTAATTACATGGGCTCCCTGCTACTAGAGGTTATATTCGGCTTCCCCGATAACTTCCGTAGCGAACATTTAACCTTCCACATTGCTCCGTTCCAAAGTGGCTATCAAGCACTACTTGGACAAGAAGCCTTCGCTCGCTTTAATGCAATACCGCATTACGCTTCCCTCACACTCAAGATGCCCGGTCCATGTGGCATCATTACAGTGAATGGAAATATTGAGCAATCTTTGCGCGCCGAAGAGAGTGCGACTACCTTGGCAGCCGCACACTAAAAACGGCCTCACCAACTAAAGCATTTGATAGGTCGTCAAGACCACGGACACGGTTAGACGAGTCAGGCGCAGCTATATGTAATTCATACCGGATTGATGGCCACACCCCTATTACAAATACAAGGGGCTCAACGCGCGCAGACAAGTGGCAATTTTTACTCATCTTGAATTATACATGGTTTCTTTAAAACTACCTTTTTGCACGACAACTTTTCACCTAAGTTCCTCTCTTTTACAGATGACCATCGTGCTACACCTGTCCAGGATACGGCACAACAGAGACACAGGCGCAGACGTGCAGCAGGGACCCACTCCAAGGATTCTTTTTAGATTAAGACCCTGCGTAAACCTTTTTTACTGTCTCTTGTTGATACACATCCATCGGATTCTCAGTACAATTGAGAAGGATGCTGACGTCTTGGCATGTGGCCACGTCAGAATAATGCACATACCTGGACACAAGGGGCTTCTTACAAAGGGCACTATTTAGGCCCGGTTTATACCATAAAGACCGAATACCTTAGGGAGTGTTCGGCGTCGCGAGTTTGGCCTTATATGCATCAGCTCCGAATCATGTCTTTGGTCAAATGTTGGGTTTGCCCGGCTCCTGTTTTTTGGTGCCTTACGTTCCGCTCTATCGGCTAAGGCAGCACCAGGAGAACTACTGCGATTGTGCGCTGGTTCATCCGGACGAGCACCTCACTAGAGAAAGCCGAAAACTGACTGTCGTGATATAGCGCGAGACTGGTCAACCACTCGATGACCTATCGGAATCTTAGAATTACTCCGCTTTAATGAAGGGCCGTTTCCCGGCCAGGCATATATGCACCCCGAGTTCGGGAGAGTGCGGACCCACCAAGGGCTATATAGTAGCCCCACCATCAAACTCCTATGGCTAAGTGAAAGTGTTAAAGCATTATAGTCCGATTGCCTCGTTCGCTGCGCTATCACCTCCTTAATAGGACCAAGACATTGGGTTAAGTGTGAACACACTTCTTCTGCGAGCACCTCCGCATTATATGCGTGGGGGTTGAAGCCGACGACTGCAATCTTTCAGGTTATATACATATACATAAACGGCCGCACAGGAGGCATCATATTACTTTCAGGCGTAAGTATAAATACAGCCTTAATACATTTCATAAAAACATTGTGTTTACAATGGGAATACATGTCACCCAAACATAATATTCTTCGAGCACTGGGCCTCTATCAAACGAGCACCCTCAAGAACTTCTTCAAAATAGTGCTCGGCAGCCACTCGGCCTATGGCCGAACCTTGCGCCGCAACAGTGGTAGCATCCATCTCCGCCCAGTATGCTTTGACACAGGCAAGGGCCATCCGCGAGCCTTCTATGCACGCCGACCTCTTCATCGCATTGATGCGCGGCACCGCACCAAGGAACTGTTGCACTAAGCTGAAATAGTTGTTCGGCTTCGGCTTCTCCGGCCACAGATGATCTACGATGGACCTCATGGCAAGTTCGGACAATCTATTAAGTTCGGCCCATTCGGCTAGCTGATCAGTCAAGGGAAGCGGACGCTCTGGAACGTTAAATTGCGACCAGAACAGCTTGTCCACTTCACGATCTGTCTGATCTTGGAAGTACTCGACCGCATCGACATCGCTCGCTGCCAAGTCCATATATGCGTCTGACGAACTCCACAGCCGATCCAGAGGGGCATACCGCGGATCTCCAAACTTCCTCTGCAGCAGAAAGAGCTTCCCAGTCGCAATATCCCCGGCTTCATGTAGCTCCTCCTTCTTCGCCCTCATAGCAGAGCGGGTGTCTTTGGTCGCCACCGTGGCCTTTTCAAGGTCTTCTGCCTTCACTCGGTTCTCTTCTTCAAGGAACTGGCAACGGTCGGCAGTGTCTTTTAATTTTACGGCCATCTTGACCATCTTCTCTTTGCTTTTGTAATGCGCGGCCTTCTCGGCTCTTAACTCTTCGGCCGCCTTCAAAGCAGCCGCATTGCTAATTCTTGCTTGTTCCTTGGCTCGGGCAAGTTCCGCCCGAAGGGTCTCCACGGTGGCAGCTCGGTCTGCAGTCACAACATATTAAAGATACTGGCATCATGCTGCTCTTTATCACATCCCTAGTTCTGGTATGTCCTAGGCTTGCTTGTGCATCATGTTTAATCTTTCAAATAAATTTGAAATGGGGAAAGTTGCAAACCCTAGCACCAAAGTTTTTTCCAATAGGTTCAACTTTAAAATGGATTTTCAATGAACCCAAAATGCTCTTCAAAAATGTTCATGCTCTTTGGATAATGTTGGGAACAACAACCAGAGGTGATGCACATTTTTGCTACACATCTTGGATTTTTGAATCAATGCATAAATATTTGATTTGGAGCTGTTTAAATTATATAAATATTTTAATGGCTCCAAAAATGTTGGGAATTGGTGAGGGCCTCTGGAATATTATATCTAGTTGCCACAAATAATTTCAGCATTTATGGAAATGTTTTAACATTTCTTTTAGATACAAATAGAAGACAGAAAAGAAAAACAGAAAGAAATAAGAAAACACTTACCTGGCGCTCACCTGGCAGCCCATCTGGCCGGCCCAGCCCACCAGGGGCAGGGAGGTCTTCTTCCTCCCGCCATTCGGATGCACGATGCGTGCCAGACGCGCGCACGGCCGCCACACGCCACCTCCTACCTCCATGCTTGCTCCCGCGACCCCTAGAGACGCCACGCAGACCCCCTCGACTCTCTCTCACTCTCCCTTCGCTCTCTGCTCTCTCCCCTGGCCTCTAGCCCCTCTCCCGAGCAGACCCGAACCCGCTCGTCGCCACCGACGCCGTTCACCGTAGCCACTGTGCCTCTCTGGGCCTCTCATCTTGCCCCAGAGCTCCGCCTCGCTGCCTGCTACGTCCTCAATGAGCCAGGCTACCCGGGAAGCTCTGCATCAACGCCATCTTCATCTTCTTCATCGTCGGCCACTGAAGCTCGCTGGCATGGATTCGCGAGCTCCAGACCCTCCCCGGCCTCGCCGTTGACTCTGCTGGATTCACCGTGAGCCCCTGTTTCTTTCCCCTCTCTCCCCGTGCTCGTCCGCGCCTTCTAGCCACCATGGCCATCGGAGCCGATTGCTCCTCGCTGCCGGCCATGTCGCCACCGCGGCTACGACCGTGCAAGCACGCGTCCAAGCTTACCACTGAGCTCACCGCACCCCCAGGAGTCCAACACGCCAAACCGCAGCCCCCCTAGCGCCCTGCAGTGCCTAACCCGCATCAACCGAGCTCCGGCCGCCGCCGCGAGCCCTGCTCCGGCGAGCTCCGCTGTCCCCGCGACCTCCCCTATGCCCAGGTGGATGCGGTCGAGCGCGGGCTGCTGATCGGTAGTCCCCGCGCGCTCTTCCGCCGCCTGTAGCGCGTTATGGCGAAGCACCGCTGCGCGGTTTGGTCGCCGCCGGCCAACTCCGGCGGGCGCCGACGTGGCTGTCATTAGCGCTAATCCCACAGCCTAATCCCCTCTGAGACTGACTAGTGGGCCCCAGGGCTTAGTAAAAGCTAATCAGCCCAGGTTTGACTCGGGCTTAACCCCAGTGTCACTGACGTGTGGCCCCCACACGTCAGGTTTGACCTGGTCAGCCCGCCTGACGCCTCTGTGACGTCACGCTGAAGCAGTAATTGATTTTCTGGATTTTAAATAATTCAGAGAATTTCAGAAAATATTTAAAACTTCTAAAATTCCTAGAAATTAAATCGTAGCTCGGAATGAAATAATTTATATATGAAAATCATCAGAAAAATGCAAGGAATCCATTTATGCCAGTTTCATGCATGAAAAATCAACTTATACTTGTTGTATAAGTGAAAACGTAATAATGGCATGTTATATACTTAATTTGGGGTTTGCATATGAACCCTTGGTTCATATGGACTTCAACCAAATTGATGCTAGATGCATTAGGGCAAATCATAGCATCTTTGAAATGTCATCTTCATGCATCATATTGTTGCATATGGTTGTTTATTGATTGCCGGCACCGTCCCTTCTCGATAGGTTCTACTCCGGAAGGTGTCCCGAGTACCTGTCTGAGGAGCAGTGCTTCTTCATGGATCTATCAGGCAAGCAACCCACCTTGAGCATTTCGATAAATCCCACTCTCTCGCTCCTGCTCCTTATACTGCATTAGGACAACAACGATTCAAACTGCTACTTTCTGCTGCGGTAGTTGAACCCATTCCTCTGCATGACCTGTCATTGCCAAAGTAAATAGTTGAAACCCACTAGCATGAGTAGGAGTTGCTTGAGCCTTGATGTGCCTGCTCATCCATGCTTGATTTCTTCATGCCAGCTATGCTTAGAGTTGTGTCAGGTCTAATTCATCGGGGATGAATCGGAGTGGTGAACATGTCCTACCGGTAAAGGCTAAGTGTGTGAACACATTTTGGTAAAGGTAGCGATGAGAGGCCATGTAGGAGTACATGGTGGGTTGTCTCATTGGAACCGTCCTTAAGCACTGAGTTCTGTGTATGTTATCCAAGTCCAGTTACTACCACACATTGGGTTCCGGTTATCCGGCCCCTCTCAGCTTATTAATCCACTTGATCTCTGTCCAGGAGTTGCAACTAGTTTCTGGCGTTTGTAGGTAGTGCTACTTGTCTACCAGGTGGTGTCCGACGGGACGGGCTTGGGACAGACTAGGCACCGTGGCACGGTGTACCAAGTGGCACCCGGATGGTGGGCTTGGGAACCCTCCACATCTTCGGACTTTCCCAAACACAAAATACCTCCTTGTATTCGCACTCTCAAATGAGAGTGGAATAAATTCGACTTTCATATAATATCTTAATAGAATTCCATGTAATGATCAATGCATTTTTTTGATTCTATATTATCCGCATGTGTAGAATACTAGCATAACACCGGCGGTCTGTTCAGGGTTCCAAACTCATAGTGGCAACTAAACACGAGGTTGCGCTCGTTGCGAGACTTAACCCAACACCTTACGGCACGAGCTGACGACAGCCATGCACCACCTGTGTCCGCGTTCCCGAGGGCACCATAACTTGGGCTCCTAGAATATGGCGCCCTTGGGACAATCTATTTGATTGCAGGGTTTTGTTCCGAAGCAAAGATATCCGCGGCCGTTTGGGGCCGTGAGCGACACCCTGGCCGGATCTCCTTGCGGATGGAACCCGAATAGGCGATAAACCTGGACGAGAGACTTGTGTGGTTAGTCAGGTCATGGCCGACTCCCTCGCCCGGCTTCCGCTTGAAGGTTGCCGAGGTACATGACGTGTACAGGGCTATAAGTGGCGAGAGGGTGTGTGAAGAAGTACACCCCTGCAGGGTCAATATTATCTATTCGAATAGCCATTTTCCTCGGATATGGAAACTTGGAGGACTTATGTAGTACATAGACAACTTGAAGTGGATACTCTAAAATCCGCAAGATAAGCGTGAGTGCTATGGATGGCCTTCTCGTAGGGAGACGGGAACAGATCCATAGTGGAGTATTGATATGGTGAATATGTGGACTCGTGTGCGTCTTCTCACCTCAAAGAAGTTTCTGATACTCATAGTATAGGCTAGCCACTGAGTCAAAGCTGGCTTGCTGCTGTTAAAACTCCACCACCCCCTTGTTGATAATGTTGCATATGTAGATAGTTCTGATGTAAGACTTGCTGAGTACCTTTGTACTCACGTTTGCTTATTTATGTTTTGCAGTTGGTTACACTGGTGACTTCGACGAGTAGTTTGTATCCCAGCTACGATCTTGTACCCTTGGGAGGGTCGTGTTTAGTTAGGCTTCTTAGTCTTTTCCTTTTGTAGTTGTCTGTACTCAGACATGTAATGCTTCCATTGCTTGTATGCTCTGAATGATGGGTCATGAGCCCCCTGTTTGTATTGAATGCTATGTGGCTCTTCTGGGCACTTATCTATATGAGTTTGAGTTATGTTGTGATGCCATGTTGTACAGCACATACTTGCATGTTATGCGTACGTGTAACGTGTATTGCTATGTGTGGGATCCGACAACCTAGTTGTTTACCTCTGGTAGCCTCTCTTATGGGGAAATGTAGTCTTGTGCTTCCATGAGCCATAGTAGTCCGCTACAGCCCGATTCACTGGAGTCCTGCTAGCCCAGCACTACTGCTCCGGAACACTTGACTGGCCGGCATGTGATTCACTTCGTTCCTGTGTCTGTCCCTTCGGGGAAATGTCACGCAGTGACATCCGGAGTCCTGCCTAGCCTGCTACAGCCCGGGTTCCCGGAGTCCTGTTAGTCTAGTGCTACAGCCCGGATTCATACGCTGTTGACCGACATGCTCGAGGTTGATTCATGTATGCCTGTCCCTGTAAGTTAGTGCTACTTTGGGTTCACGACTAGTCATGTCGGCCCGGGTTCTCTATCATATGGATGCTAGCGACACTATCATATACGTGAGCCAAAAGGCGCAAACGGTCCCGGGCCAGGTAAGGTGGCACCCGTGGGAATACCGTGCGTGAGGCTGCAAAGTGATATGAAGTGTTACATGCTAGATCGATGTGACTTAGGATCGGGTCCCGACACTCTTACTATGTGACATTCACCAGAAAACATTACTTACCCTGTGACTCGTCAAGCCACTTGTTAACAAGCTCGATGTCGGCGTCTGCCGCATCCAGTTGCCGCTTTAGTTCGGCAAACTCATTAGTCCGGCTAGCCACCGGAGCTTCCACCACCTGCACATAAAGGCAGTCTGGTTATTACCTGGGACTATGATCCTCTGTTCGTCGCCGTTCTCGACGACAACCAAAGTCTCAGGGGCTACTATCTACACAGGGCACACCTAAACATGTGCGGTACTATCAAAAAGTATATCTTTTCACGTACCTCAAAGCCCGTTAGTAGACTCGTAAAGGCTTCATGTAATCCGCTTTCGGTGGACGAAATTCTTTCCATCACCGTACCCATCAACGTACGGTGTTCTTATGAGATGGCCGCTCGCTCCAACAGCTCCCTCAGTACGTCCGACCGCATACCAGATGGTGCCAGACTCTTTTGTTTGCTCTCTTCGAGAGCCGGACGCTGGGGACTTCGGGTGACTATAGGATTATCTTCTTGCCTCATCGGATTCGGAGAGGTCCTCCATGACGACACTTCAAGGTCGCCCACTTCTTGAGCGGGGGAGTCCGGGGGAGGCGTTTCGCTCTCCGTCATCTCCGGAAGAAGATCCCCGAAGACGAGCTCTATTGAGAGGGGCTAAGGTCCGAACTGCAAGATAAAGGCTTCGGTTATTTTCCTCAGAGGTAAGATAGTATATCTTCACTATTAAAGTACTTTTTGATTACTTACAACTCGTTGGAGGGCTGACCGCCGCGCGGACTTTGTGCGGCAAGAGCACCCTCCAAGGCAGGACCCTCTGGTGGAGATTTCTTATCCCGTTTGGAAACATTAGTTTCCGGATCTTCAGAGGCAGTCCTCTTCCTTCCCCGAAGTGACAGAAGGTCGGATTCTTCCCCTTGGTTATCCTCCTTCACGTAGGCGCTCATTCCCTCGGTTGTAATTGGTAGCGATGGGAGCCCGCTCTCGCCCTCGTTATTCCCCCCTTTTTCTTCCTTTGAAGGCTCCGAGCAAGGTGCCAGCTCGAGCATCTTTTCTAGTACCAGATTTTCCAAACCCTCAGGAAGGGGGGCCAAACACCGAATCATCTTCGCCTTTGTTAGCCAGTCCTGGTCAAAGAGCAATTTCTCAGAATGACGTCATGATAAATAAAAGACGGTGTGTTCGGCTAGAGGATTATTTACCTGTTCGGCGGTGCGGTTGCTGCTCAGGCCCACGTCCTCGGTAGTATCCGGACACTCTATTTGGGGTCCAAAGAATAATTTATACATCTCCTCGTGCGTCAGGTCGAGGAAATTATGAATAGATCGCGGTCCTTCTGGGTTGAACTCCCACTTGCGGAGGGGTCGGTGTTTGCATGGCTGGATTCGTCGAACCAGCATAACTTGCACCACCATGACCAGACTGAAATCTCCTTCGAAGAGATCTTGAATGCGGCTCTGCAGTACATGCACGTCCTTGGCTGGACCCCAGCTCAGCCCTCTGCTAATCCATGACATCAGTTGTGGTGGAGGGCCCGAGCGGAAAACAGGGGCAGCCGCCCACTTGGCACTTCTGGGAGCCGTGATGTAAAACCACTACCGTTGCCATAATCCGGACACCTCTGGAAAGGAACCCTTCGGCCATGGAGCTCCAGCGATCTTGCTTATTAATGCGCCGCCGCACGCTACATGCTGCCCTTCGACTGTCTTCGGCTTCACGTCAAAGGTCTCGAGCGACAAGCCGAAGTGAGGGGTAATGCGGAGGAAGGCCTCACACACCACAATAAAAGCTGAGATGTGGAGGAAGGAGTCCGGAGCTAGATCATGGAAGTCTAGCCCATAAAAGAACATCAGACCCCTTATGAAGGGATCCAGAGCAAGGCCTAGACCTCGGAGGAAGTGGGAGATGAACACGACGTCTTCGTTGGGTTCAGGAGTAGGGACGACCTGCCCTCGGGCAGGAAGCCGATGTGAAACCTCGGTGGTCAGGTATCTGGCCTCCCTCAACTTCTTGATATCCTCTTCCGTAATGGAGGAGGGCATCCATCGGCCTTGAAGGCTGGATCCGGACATGATTGAAGATCCGGAGCACCTGACCTGGGCTTTGGGTGTTAGAACTCGAGGCGGGGGAAGGATTCGATTGAGCACGGGAGGGAAAAAAGTAAAAGCCTTGTCCCTTTATAAAGAGGGTGAATATCAAGCGTCCTCTCTATGGCCATTTGGGACTTGCCTATAATCTAGGAGTCCTAGACGCGGTTGGGTTACCCACGCCCGTATTGATGAGAATCCCGTAATAAGGGGATACGATCTCTGCTTTGACAAGACGTGTCAAAAAACTGCCTCGCGTTATGTGCGGGGCTAATTAATGGAAACGGTTCGAATAATCACCGGGCCGTGACATAATGTCGTGTTGCCAAAACAAGTCAGCAAATTGGGTTTGTGGAAATATTATTCTCTCTATGGTGGTATGTGGAACTTATTTTGCAGGGACGGACACTATCCTTGTATTCAAATTCTTCCATGGTTTATTCGGAGGAGGAACCCGCCTTCCAATGCCGAAGACAATACTGCGCGCCGGACTCATTGTCATTGAAAGCCTGGTTCAGGGGCTACTGAGGGAGTCCTGGATTAGGGGGTCTCCGGACAGCCGGACTATATCCATTGGCCGGACTGTTAGACTATGAAGATACAAGATTGAAGACTTCGTCTCGTGTCCGGATGGGACTCTACTTGGTGTGGAAGGCAAGCTAGGCAATACGGATATGTGTATCTCCTCCTTTGTAACCGACCTTGTGTAACCCTAACCCTCTCCGGTGTCTATATAAACCGGAGGGTTTTAGTCCGTAGGACAACATACAATCATACCATAGGCTAGCTTCTAGGGTTTAGCCTCTCTGATCTCGTGGTAGATATACTCTTGTACTACCCATATCATCAATATTAATCAAGCAGGACGTAGGGTTTTACCTCCATCAAGAGGGCCCGAACCTGGGTAAAACATCATGTCCCCTGCCTCCTGTTACCATCCGCCTTAGACGCACAGTTCGGGACCCCCTACCTGAGATCTGCCGGTTTTGACACCGACAAGCTGTCAACGAAGCTCCAGCGAGCGGACGTCCGGCCTGCAAAGGACGACCGGCCACACCTCCCAGCGAGCGGATGTCCGACGCCACCGGACGACCGACACATCTACACCCGAGCCAAATCAGCGGAAGACCGACAACACCGGACGACCGGCGGCCAAACGATCGCCAGCTACCAGACGTCCGGTGCCACCTCAACCGAGCCAAAGTGAGCGGAAGTCTAGTGACTACCGGACGTCCGGAATCCCATGAGCCACCAGACGACCGGTCCCGAGCGGACGTTCGGTACCTGTGTGCGCACAGTTACGGGCTAGAGGCCCATGTATCCCTCTCCCACTTACCCCTTCGTGGACCTAGACTATATATACTCCTCCACCTTCTCCTAGTTAGGGTTAGCAAAGTAGTAGATCATTAGAGATAGAGCTTTGCTCATCCATATCGGATCTACTCCACGAGAGAGACCGCGGCCTCTACAGAGAAGATCCACTTTGGATTCAAGACCCCTCACGGGAAGATCCCCTCGTGGATTCAAGACCTCCTTACGGAGAAGAACCGGTTACCTCTTGTATCGTCCTTTGTCTGATCTGGATCGTGTATCCCTTTGTGTTTGGAGGATCTAGCACATGTGTGATCGATCTTGTTGGTTTGAATGATTCTCTCATGTTTTCCCTCGTGTTTTCGCTCGTGTTCTTCGCGGGATCCGCTCCTTTCTTGAAAGTTCGGCCATCTAGGGTTCCACCCTACATCATCTTGGTATCATGAGCCACGCTGATCACGATTTCGGAGCCTCCCCTCTTCGTTTTCTAGCTTGATTTTGTTGTGTTCTTCCCTAATTTCGAAAATCCCCACCAAAAATAGCCCCAATTTTTTTTGTGATTTGTTGGTTTGATGAAGTTTTGTTGTTTTTGATCCATGGATTTGCTTGGTTTCGAGTGGATCTAGCATCTCCCCAAGTTTCCCCATCTTTTATCCATTACATCTCATCAATTTTGCCCCCGAAATCATCAATTTTCGCCCAAAATCGCGTCCCAAAGCTCGCATCTCGCGTTGACCCCGATACACGGACGACTGTCACTTTACCGGACGTCCGGAGCCCTAGGAACCACCGGACGTCCGACCTTACTGGATGACCGGAACCCCTAACCCGAGCTGTAATTAGCGGATTTCCTACCCGACCGCACGTCCGGCGACCGGACATCCGTCCATTTCCGGACGTCCGCTACGTGTAAAAACTGACTTCGCTGAAATTTTGTATCGGCCATAACTAATTCATCTGAACTCCGATTTTGACGTTCTTTAGCTTGTTTTGAAGCTCTTGACATCCCCCTTCCCAAAAAATACTACCAACACCATTTGACTCCATCAAAGTTTTGAAACTTTGGCATCTTTGCCTAGGGCTTCCACCACATCATTCGCTACACCACCACCGATTTCTGCAACCTAACCCATTGTGATCCATATAGCATTAGTGGTTGCTTGAGTAGTGATTTGAGTCTCCTAAGGTGTTTTGGATACTTAGGGACGGTTTCTTTTTCATCAACCACCACCACCATTTCCGCATAGGCTTGCCCACCATACACTTCCGCCACCCCAACTTAAACCAATTTTGTTTGAGTTGTGAGTTGTGTCTCCTAAGGTGTTTCGGCTACTTAGGGACGGTGACCTCAACTTCAACATCGTGTATAGTACACCACCTTACCCTCCATTTCTGCATTGCCTACTCGCAAAACCCATCATTGCATTTCCGCAATCCCAATGAGCTTCCGCAACCACCACCGCATTCTCGCTACCACCATTTGACATTTGAGATTTTGAGTTCGCGGTTTTTCCGTTTCCTAAGGTGTTTTGGCTACTTAGGGGTGAGTCTCCATCATCTTGGTATCTACATCAAGAACACCACCACTCATCATCGCCAAGGACGGTAACCTCCATATCATCTTGGTATCGTGGTATCCCTCCATTGTATATTCCCTTGCCATTGCATTGATAACCCCTAGCCTATTTTGCGTTACTTGCCAATCGAGACTAGCCATTTGAGTATTGCCGGCAATGTTACTTGTGCACATTAGTGATCTACACCTTCCATTGAATACATACCATATCATATTGGTATCATATCATCCCTTGTGCCACAAGTTTGTTCCCGCATATATACAATTGCTATCTTGGTTTGTGCATTATGCAAAAGTGGCCATACATAAAAAGCTTTTAAGCAAAAGAGAAAGAGCAAAGAAGCTTGTAAGCAATAGCCATAGCATCATACCACATTGCATATAATATTGTCATATCCGATCATCTTGGATCATACCACCGGAACATCATACATACCATACTTGGGATAGAAAGTTGATACATTTTGCATCTTATAGGTTGTGCACAAGTGTCGTATCCGCCTATTGAGCAATTGTGCTAGCGTCTCTATTGAGTTGTGCAACATGAGAGTTTTCCCTAGATTCCACATTTTGTGCTCATCCTTGGTTGCACGACCCCATTTATCTATCTGTGTGTGCGTTTCCGTGTGCCATTCATTGCTATTGGTCTACTTGTTTTACTTGCGAAATTGTGAATCTCTTTCAACATTATTGACTCTTGCTAACATTTTGCATTAAATTTTTTGTGCCACTATCCTCACCGAGCTCCACCATAAGCCTTATTTGTGTAGGTGTGAGAAATCGACAAGATCGGTACCAATTGTGCTATTTCCTTGTTACATCATTGAGTGATCATTGATCCATCTTCAACATTGGTCAAGGTACATTTGGTATAGTTCTTATCTTTCTCCCACTCATATTTGCTCGAGTATTGTGATGGATAGGCATGTCATTTCATCTCCGGTCTTCGACAACAACGACGGCGTGAATAACTACATCACCAAAGCATCACTCTTCGATCTACAACGACAAATGCAAGGCGCATAATCAAGATTGCGAGAGCGCATCAAGAACCTCTCCATCGACGTTCGTCACTCCAAAGCAAGGAAAAGGGACTACATCGACAACAAGCTTTCCGCACAAAAGGAGGAGCAAGATGCAAGGATGGAGGAGATTCAGACCTTGTTGATCAACCGTTCTTCCCCTTCATCATCCTCAAGGCGGCGACGTTCAAGTCACAAGTCTTCGGAGAGCAAAAATGATGCAAGCGCAAGTCTTCCACGTCCACATCTCCATGGCGACCACCATCACATTCGTGATCCACCTCTTCATGAAGGGAAAGTCACCTCCAAGCAACATGTGCACGACGACAACGAATGACATCTACTACGAGCTCAAGTGCGACAACGCCAACATCATCATGAAGATGCTCACCAAGCACAAACATACAAGTCCCAACAAGCCCTACTTCACGCCAAGGCTAAGCTTTAAGAGCATAAGAGAAGACCGCGAGATGAGCACCACCAAGATGGAGCTACGACTACAACAACCACTTCGGCATCTTCGCCAAGTACTATCAAGGCATCTTTGCCTTTGGACGTACGGCATCTTCGCCTACTTCCTGTGAGTTCGCCTACATCAACATCATCAAGTACAAGGCGACCACCTACGAGCGAGGGTGACACTTCCATCTTCAGAAGCCCCCTAAGGAAGATGGCCAAGCATGGGACATTCCCTTCGGTCATGGAGACAAGCTACAAGGTGCCACATCATATGGGCCTCCTACAACAAGACGGTAACAAGAAGGTCGAGCAAGGGCCATCCCCTTCGACCACGACGACGAGCACGAACCTCTTCAACAACATGAAGACGGCGCCCATATTGGACTCATATTCCGAGTCAAGCTATGAGACCGCACATGAGACCTTATCTTTGGTCTTAGAGGAGAGTGATGATGTGCCATCTTCGGCCTTCATCCACGGCTACGACTACAACATGATTGAGCATGGAGACATTTGTACCAACATATCTCCAACACTGACATGTGACGAGATGCCCCAATTTCCATGTGAGGAGAGCCACCACCCCACGAGTGATATGAGTGACTCCACCATATGTGACGTTGAGTGCATTTCCTATGAGAGGATGAGTGTGACCACCACTAGCCCCACACTTGAGAGCATGCCACACATCCTATGTGAGGTTGAGAGCCATTTGAGTGACTCCACCAACCATATGAGTGAGTGCATCCAAGAGGAAGTGAGTGAGCCACAACACGTAGTGAGTGAGGTAGTTGACACGGCATGTGAGGCCACTTTGATTTCTAATGACTTAACCTCTACTCCCAGTGTGTTTTCTTCTTTGGTGCTAGGTCTCCTACGTGATGACACACCTATCCTCGACGAGTCCATACCTCTAATGGAGACAACGATGTCCATGGTGGAAGAAGATGCACCCCCACATGGTTCCATCAGGATGAAGATGACCACTACTTGGTATTAAACACCTCACCTACAACACATGAGCGATGCTCCAAAGGTAACATAGGTGATGGTGCTTCTCTTCTCCCACTAGTGGACTATTTTACGAATGATTGCTTGCATGATATTGACACACCTATTCCCATGCTTCATGCTAGTGCAACTTCCTCATGTCATGACTTACCTATTTATGATGAATATGACGACGAGCATGTCGAGTTGCCTAGTTGTGATGTTATGCTCCATAGGACATCATGTGAAAATTCTTTTGGTCACATCATGTTTGACAATCTATTAAACTTGTCATATGTTATGAGTGAGATCTCCCATATTGCATCATTTCAATCTCAACATAGTAGCTATGAATGCCCCATTAGAATAAATCCCATTTGCACTTATGGCATAGATGACGAGATGATGGTCATTGGCTTTTGTCTTTCATGTGATGATATTGACATGCTTCCTTTATATGATTTGCGCGATTCATCTACTATGCCATGCCATGATCACAATGTTCCAAATATGCATTGTTGGATGTTGTCAATATTCTCCGTGTGATGTTTCCATTAATGCTCATGAGGAGACCCCCATAGTTTCCTCATACATATTAGGAGATTTTGATGCATTCCATACTTTTCATGATTCCCATAATTGCTTGCACCATACGCATTCCATGAATAACAATGCTCTACATATTTCCCATGATGCATTACACAATTTGAGTCTCCATTATGCTATACATAACAATAAACCTCTCATAATGGATGACATGTTTCTATATCACACATCTCATTTATTTAAGCATTGGCTATTTTGTGCTAACCAACACAAACACGTGCGCATCATGATGGATGATGTGTACATATACCATGCACACACAGTTTTTTCTTTGTCTTTGTTTTGTGTAGGTACTCACATATACTCGTCAACCTCTCAATCCCAAGAGTTGACGAAACAAGCTCTTGAGAGCAAAGATGACTTGGGATCTCGTGGACTACCAATACCACCGTTCCATTCACGCAAGAACTATGCGCATCTCTTCTACTTGGCTCGCAAACGACTATGTGCTATATATCACTTGTTACCTTATGCCCGTTCTACCATGTTCACTTTGCATGTTATGCTTGTTTCTATGCCTTGGCCATGCAATTGTGACCCTTGCTTGCATTTACCCATGATTCACCATTTTACTACTCATATGTGTATTTGCATGCTTGGTGGAGATCCTTGTTGCTATTGCCATGTTTACCATGTGCCTCATGCTATTCTTGCTTGTTGTGTTGGGAGAGTCATAATGTCCCATTGCTATTTACATATGGCCTCCCGCCAATACATTGATGATACTTTGCTCATATCCTCCTTTCATGCTTGTGCTATGTCATGTGAAATCATGCACACTATTTGCACCCATGACATGCTTGCCATGATTCCTTCTAGTATGTTGCATTTTTGCACTACTAGCTTGCTTGACTTGATCACTATGATTGCTTGCTTTATCGCATCACCCATGTTAAACTCTTACTCGCTTTCTTGGGTTGATGACATATATGCTCTTGCCTCTCACTTGATTTGTCTTGATCATTGTCTCTTGTATCCATTAGTGGCATCTCTCATATCCACTATGCTTATTGATCGTGGAGACTTGGACATATTACTTGTGATGCATGCTTGTTTGATTGAGCCTATTGTGTTTGGTTGTTCTCGCATCATATGCCTCCATACTATGAAATGCTCCCTTGTCCTTTCTTATGATGAGCATGATGCATACACTTGTTGGGTATCTTACCACACGAATGATAGGTTTTGCACTTCCGCTGACCTCATTTGTTTTTCTGAGTTCTTGTCATGTTCTTTTATTTTGAAGGATTCACAAGGCGGTACCGTCATGAGACAACTTGGTCATATCAAGGTGTATACGATGTGCGACACCAACATCTTCGTGAACATTCATAAGGTGAAATCCTTCCATTTGAGCCATCCTCAAATATTCATACTGGATGGGTCATTCTTTCATTGTTGTTTCCTTCTTGTTGTCTACATGATACATCTCGCGAATGGAGGAGCGGCATTAGAATTGGCTCTATGGACCTTCACATTGAGGAGAGCTCGGACTTATTGGATGCACCTTCGAACATCCACTCATGCCACGACATTGAGCATTGGTACACCAACACCTCCATATTTGTTGAATGTACTCACACATGTCATGCTCGATGGACATATCATACACATGACAAATTTGCATCTTATGCATGGATTGACTCACATTATGATTGCCTTGTTGCATCTTGTGTTCCCATGTCATCCATGATATATGAGCTTGTTCATTTCCTTAGCAAATTTGTTGTGATCTTTCTTGATGGCATCTTCATATATCATGATCATATTGCCCATCATCAATTGCATGATCACATACTCATATTGAGCACCCACCACCATGTTCATGCTTTTTATAAACCATCCCATATGACATCATTTTGCACAATGGTTGCATTGATCACATTCACAATACATTTGTGTGCACAATGAATGCTTTTGCTCCCATGAATGCTTTACATATCATTCTATATCATCTTGATAAGCTTCATGCGCTTTGTCACAAACAATCTTGTTGAACGGACTCATTCTTACTTGATGGACACTTTGTGTGCGCTGACCATTGTATTTACGAGTGTTGTTTGTGTTTGCTCTTTTTGCATGTATACTCCTCCGGCGACAACTTGGAGTACTTGGATTGCGTGACGACTTCCACTTCGTCCAACTACAAGTCCGTCCACGACAACCGTTTCCATGGTGATAAGGATCATGATCCGAGGTCGGATCTTTCCCAAGGGGGGGGGGAGATGATGTGGAGCATCCTACGATCATCCCCATGTACACTATGACTGTCGGTGTCAAAACTGGCGGATCTCGGGTAGGGGGTCCCGAACTGTGCGTCTAAGGTCGATGGTAACAAGAGACAGGGGACACGATGTTTACCCAGGTTTGGGCCCTCTCTATGGAGGTAATACCCTATGTCCTACTTGATTGATATTGACGAGTACGAGTATTACAAGAGTTGATCTACCACGAGATCGTAATGGCTAAACCCTAGAAGTCTAGCCTGTGTGACTATGGTAATGAGTATTCGGCCTATCTACGGACCTAGCCCTCCGGTTTATATAGACACATGAGGGATCTAGGGTTACACAAGGTCGGTTACAAAGAAAGGAATCTACATATTCGGCCGCCAAGCTTGCCTTCCACGCCAAGGAGAGCCCCATACGGACACAGGTGCAGTCTTCGGTCTTCGTGTCTTCACAGCCCATCAGTCCGGCCCATGGCTAACAGGCCGGATGCCCGAGGACCCCTTAATCCAGGAATCCCTCATTAGCCCCCGAACCAGGCTTCAATGACAAGATGTTCGGCGCGTAGATTGTCTTCGGCATTGCAAGGCGGGTTCCTCCTCCGATGACTTCCAAGTAATGTATTCGGCTTATAATTCAATGCCGCACCCCTTGGCTTCTGTGCATCTTTGACTTCCGCTTCCACGTGTCAGGCGAATGCGGACGGTCAGGGTATTCTTTGCAAATAACACCCCAGCCACGCAAGAAAGAGCGTCTATTTAAAGAGATTGGGTCTCAGATCCATTCGGCACCACGCGGAGAAAAATCCTCAGAGATTGCTAGGAAAGACCATTCCAACATGGCTAAAATTCCCATCTCCACCTCCCGTTCCGACCCAGAGATAGGCGAGTGGGAGAGGTTCTTTGTGTCCCACAACCAATTAGAGTAATTGCAAACCCAGGGATTTCTCCCTCCTGCAGATCTGGTCCCTGTTTGAGAAGGATCGGCCTCCTTCAACGGCAAAACCCAGGCGGGGCCTTTCCCCAAACCGTCCGCGGGAGAACTAGTGTGCTTCGCCCCTTCTTGTTAAGAGGTGTCGAATTTCCGACCCATCCCTTCCTCCGAGGTCTGCTGATACGTCTCCAACGTATCTTTAATTTTTGATTGTTCCATGCTATTATATTATCTATTTTGGATGTTTATGGGCTTTATTATACACTTTTATATTATTTTTTGGGACTAACCTATTAGCGCAGAGCCCAGTGCCAGTGCCAGTTTCTGTTTTTCCTTGTTTTAGAGTATCGCAGAAAAGGAAAATCAAACGGAGTCCAATTGACCTGAAACTTCACGGAACTTATTTTTGGACCAGAAGAAGCGGAGTATCGCAGATGGACCAGGAGAGTCCCGGGCTGCCCATGAGGGTGGGGGTTCGCCCACCCCCCTAGGCGCGCACCCTGCCTCGTGGACAGCTCCGAGATCCACCGACGTACTTCTTCCTCCGATATATACCCATATACCCTAAAAACTTCGAGAGACAATAGATCGGGAGTTCCACCGCCAGAAGCCTCCATAGCCACCGAAAACCAATCTAGACCCGTTCCTGCACCCTGCCGGAGGGGGAATCCCTCTCTGGTGGCCATCTTCATCATCCCGGTGCTCTCCATGACGAGGAGGGAGTAGTTCTCCCTCGGGGCTGAGGGTATGTACCAGTAGCTATGTGTTTGATCTCTCTCTCTCTCTCTCTCTCGTGTTCTTGAGGTGGTACGATCTTGATGTATCGCGAGCTTTGCTATTGTAGTTGGATCTTATGATGTTTCTCCCCCTCTACTCTCTTGTAATGGATTGAGTTTTCCCTTTGAAGTTATCTTATCTGATTGAGTCTTTAAGGATTTGAGAACACTTGATGTATGTCTTGCGTGGGATATCCGTGGTGACAATGGGGTATTCTATTGATCCACTTGATGTATGTTTTGGTGATCAACTTGCGGGTTCTGTGGCCTTGGGAATCTATGCATAGGGGTTGGCACACGTTTTCGTCTTGACTCTCCGGTAGAATCTTTGGGGCACTCTTTGAAGTTCTTTGTGTTGGTTGAATAGATGAATATGAGATTGTGTGATGCATATCGTATAATCATACCCACGGATACTTGAGGTGACATTGGAGTATCTAGGTGACATTAGGGTTTTGGTTGATTTGTGTCTTAAGGTGTTATTCTAGTACGAACTCTAGGGCTGTTTGTGACACTTATAGGAATAGCCCAACGAATTGATTGGAAAGAATAACTTTGAGGTGGTTTCGTACCCTACCATAATCTCTTCGTTTGTTCTCCGCTATTAGTGACTTTGGAGTGACTCTTTGTTGCATGTTGAGGGATAGTTATGTGATCCAATTATGTTATCATTGTTGAGAGAACTTGCACAAGTGAAAGTATGAACCCTAGGCCTTGTTTCAACGCATTGCAATACCGTTTGTGCTCACTTTTATCATTAGTTACCTTGCTGTTTTTATATTTTCATATTACAAAAACCTATATCTACCATCCATATACCACTTGTATCACCATCTCTTCGCCGAACTAGTGCACCTATACAATTTACCATTGTATTGGGTGTGTTGGGGACACAAGAGACTCTTTGTTATTTGGTTGCAGGGTTGCTTGAGAGAGACCATCTTCATCCTACGCCTCCTACGGATTGATAAACCTTAGCTCGTCCACTTGAGGGAAATTTGCTACTGTCCTACAAACCTCTGCACTTGGAGGCCCAACAACGTCTACAAGAAGAAGGTTGTGTAGTAGACATCAAGCTCTTTTCTGGAGCCGTTGCCGGGGAGGTGAGTGATTGAAGGTATATCTTTAGATCTTGCAATCGAGTCTTTTAGTTTCTTGTTTTATCACTAGTTTAGTTTATAAAAGAAAATTATAAAAAAATGGAATTGATGATACCTCATATGCTTCATCTTTTTAATATCTTTCATGAGAATAAGGATTCCGATAATTGTGCTCAAGTGCTAGAAGAAGAATGCATTAGAATGTTTGGCACTAAATATTTGAATGATGAGCATGATTGCAATGTTGTTAGTATGAATTCCTTGAATATCCATGATGCTAATGATATGCAAAGCCACAAGATTAGGGAAGCTATGTTTGATGAAGATGATATTTTTTGTCCCCCAAGTTTTGATGAGCAAATTTATTATGATGAAAGCATGCATCCTATTTATGATGATTATATTGATGAAAGTGGATTTGGAGAGGTCATGAGTTTATTTTGTGATGAATCCACTATTTCAGAAGAGGTTCCAATTGATTATGAGAACAAAGTTGCTATCTATGATGATTATTGTGATGACTTGTATGTTATTGAAAATAATGGTAACCATGAAACTTGTCATCATTATTTTAGTTTCCTATTGGATTATGCCTCACATGATAATTATTTTGTTGAGTTTGCTCCCCCTATTATTCATGAGAAGAATTTTGCTTCTAGGGAGAGTAATAAAATTTATATGCTTGTAGATAATGAAAAGAATGCTTTAAGTGCTGGTTATATTGTAGAATTCATTCATGATGCTACTGAAAATTGTTATGAGGGAGGAATATATACTTGTAAGAATTGCAATAACACCAAGTTTCCTCTCTATGTTCTTAAAGTTTTGAAGTTATGCTTGTTTTACCTTCCCATGCAAGTTGATTCTTGTTCCCACAAGTTATTTGCTCACAAAATCCCTATGCATAGGAAGTGGGTTAGACTTAAATGTGCTATTTATATTCTTCATGATGTTCTCTTTATGTTTCAATTCTTATCCTTTATGTGAGCATCATTGAAATCATCATGCCTAGCTAGGGGCGTAAAACGATAGCGCTTGTTGGGAGGCAACCCAACTTTATTTTTGTTCCTTGCTTTTTGCTCCTGTTTAGTAATAAATAATTTATCTAGCCTCTGTTATGATTGAGTTTATTTTGTTTAATTAGTGTTTGTGCCAAGTAGAACCTTTGGGAAGACTTGGGGAAAGTCTTTGCGATCATGCTGTCAAAAAAAAACCAGAAACTTTAGTGCTCACGAGAATTGCTGCCAGTTTTTATTGGATAGTGATATTTAGTTAATTCTTTTTTAAGATGACTAATAGATAAATTCCTCACGTCCAGCAATTTATTTTAGAATTTTTGGCGTTCCAGAAGTATACGTTTTATCCAGATTACTACAGACTGTTCTGTTTTTGACATATTATGTTTTCTATGTGTTGTTTGCTTATTTTGATGAATCTATGAGTAGTATCGGAGGGTGTGAACCATAGAGAAGTTGGAATAGAGTAGATATTACACCAATATGAATTTAGAATGAGTTCACAACAGTACCTAAGTGGTGATTTATTTTCTTATACTAACGGAGCTTACGAGTTTTCTGTTAAGTTTTGTGTTGTGAAGTTTTCAAGTTTTGGGTAAAGGTTCGATGGATTATGGAACAAGGAGTGGAAATAGCCTAAGATTTGGGATTCCCAAGGCACACCAAGGTAATATTCAAGGACAACCAAAATCCTAAGCTTGGGGATGCCCCGGAAGGCATCCCCTCTTTCGTCTTCGTTCATCGGTAACTTTACATGGAGCTATATTTTTATTCACCACATGATATGTGTTTTGCTTGGAGCGTCATTTTATTTAGTTTTGCTTGCTGTTTGAATAAAACACCAAGATCTTAAATTCTTTAATGTTAGAGAGTCTTTACATAGTTGCATAATTATTCGACTACTCATTGGTCTTCACTTATATCTTTCAGAGTAGTTTATCATTTGCTCTAGTGCTTCACTTATATCTTTTTAGAGCACGGTGGTGGTTTTATTTTGAAGAAATAGATGAACTCTCGTGCTTCACTTATATTATTTTGACAGTCTATAGAACAGCATGGTAGTTTGCTTTGGTTATGAAACTAGTCCTAATATGATGGGCATCCAAGAGGGATATAATAAAAACTTTCATATAGAGTGCATTGAATACTAAGAGAAGTTTGATACTTGATAATTATTTTGAGATACGAAGATGGTGATATTAGAGTCGTGCTAGTTGAGTAGTTGTGAATTTGAGAAATGCTTGTGTTGAAGTTTGTGATTCCCATAGCATGCACGTATGGTGAACTGTTATGCTAAGAAGTCGGAGCATGATGTATTTATTGATTGTCCTCCTTATGAGTGGCGGTCGGGGACGAGTGATGGTCTTTTCCTACCAATCTATCCCCCTAGGAGCATGCGCGTAGTACTTTGTTTCGATAACTAATAGATTTTTGCAATAAGTATGTGAGTTCTTTATGACTAATGTTGAGTCCACGGATTATACGCACTCTCACCCTTCCACCATTGCTAGCCTCTCTAATACCGCGCACCTTTCACCGGTATCATAAACCCACCATATACCTTCCTCAAAACAGCCACCATACCTACCTATTATGGCATTTCCATAGCCATTCCGAGATATATTGCCATGCAACTTTTCACCGTTCCGTTTACTATGACACGCTCCATCATTGTCATATTGTTTTGCATGATCATGTAGTTGACATTGTATTTGTGGCAAAGCCACCGTTCATAATTCTTTCATACATGTCACTTATGAGTCATTGCACATCCCGGTACACCGCCGGAGGCATTCATATAGAGTCATACTTTGTTCTAGTATCGAGTTGTAATCATTGAGTTGTAAATAAATAGAAGTGTGATGATCATCATTAATAGAGCATTGTCCCAAAAAAAGGCCAAAAAATAGAAAGGCAAAAAAAGGGAAGGCCAAATAAAAATAAAAAATAAAAAATAAAAAATAAAAAAAATAAAAGGGACAATGCTACTATCCTTTTTCCGCACTTGTTCTTCAAAGTAGCACCATGATCTTCATGATAGAGAGTCTCTTGTTTTGTCACCTTCATATACTAGTGGGAAATTTTCATTACAGAACTTGGCTTGTATATTCCAACAATGGGCCTCCTCAAGTGCCCTAGGTCTTCGTGAGCAAGCAAGTTGGATGCACACCCACTTAGTTTCTTTTGTTGAGCTTTCATACATTTATAGCTCTAGTGCATCCGTTGCATGGCAATCCCTACTCACTCGCATTGATATCTATTGATGGGCATCTCCATAGCCCGTCGATACGCCTAGTCGATGTGAGACTATCTTCTCCTTTTTGTCTTCTCCACAACCACCATTCCATTCCACCTATAGTGCTATGTCCATGGCTCACGCTCATGTATTGCATGAAGATTGAAAAAGTTTGAGAACATCAAAAGTATGAAACAATTGCTTGGCTTGTCATCGGGGTTGTGCATGATTTAAATACATTGTGTGGTGAAGATGGAGCATAGCCAGACTATATGATTTTGTAGGGATAGCTTTCTTTGGCCATGTTATTTTGAGAAGACATAATTGCTTAGTTAGTATGCTTGAAATATTATTATTTTTATGTCAATATTAAACTTTTGTCTTGAATCTTATGGATCTGAATATTCTTGCCACAATAAAGAGAATTACATGGATAAATATGTTAGGTAGCGTTCCACATCAAATTCTGTTTTTATCATTTACCTACTCGAGGACGAGCAGGAATTATGCTTGGGGATGCTGATACGTCTCCAATGTATCTATAATTTTTGATTGTTCCATGCTATTATATTATTATTTTTGGATGTTTATGGGATTTATTATACAATTTTATATTATTTTTTGGGAGTAACCTATTAACCCAGAGCCAAGTGCCAGTTTCTGTTTTTCCTTGTTTTAGAGTATCGCGGACAAGGAAAATCAAACGGAGTCCAATTAACCTGAAACTTCACGGAACTTATTTTTGGACCAGTAGAAGCCCACGGAGTACAGGAGATGGACCAAGAGAGTCTCGGGCTGCCCACGAGGGTGGGGGCGCGCCCCCTGCCTCGTGGACAGCCCGAAGATCCACCGACATACTTCTTCCTCCCATATATACCCATATACCCTAAACACTTCGAGACGACAATAGATTGGGAGTTCCGCCGCTAGAAACCTCCGTAGCCACCGAAAACCAATCTAGACCCGTTCCGGCACCTTGTCGGAGGGGGAATCCCTCTCTGGTGGCCATCTTCATCATCCCGGTGCTCTCCATGACGAGGAGGGAGTAGTTCTCCCTCGGGGCTGAGGGTATGTACCAGTAGCTATGTGTTTGATCTCTCTCTCTCTCTCTCGTGTTCTTGAGGTGGTATGATCTTGATGTATCGCAAGCTTTGCTATTGTAGTTGGATCTTATGATGTTTCTCCCCCTCTACTCTCTTGTAATGGATTGAATTTTCCCTTTGAAGTTATCTTATCTGATTGAGTCTTTAAGGATTTGAGAACACTTGATGTATGTCTTGCGTGGGATATCCGTGGTGACAATGGGGTATTCTATTGATCCACTTGATGTATGTTTTGGTGATCAACTTGCGGGTTTCGTGACCTTGGGAATCTATGCATAGGGGTTGGCACACGTTTTCGTCTTGACTCTCCGGTAGAATCTTTGGGGCACTCTTTGAAGTTCTTTGTGTTGGTTGAATAGATGAATATGAGATTGTGTGATGCATATCGTATAATCATACCCACGGATACTTGAGGTGACATTGGAGTATCTAGGTGACATTAGGGTTTTGGTTGATTTGTGTCTTAAGGTGTTATTCTAGTACGAACTCTAGGGCTGTTTGTGACACTTATAGGAATAGCCCAACGGATTGATGGGAAAGAATAACTTTGAGGTGGTTTCGTACCCTACCATAATCTCTTTGTTTGTTCTCCGCTATTAGTGACTTTGGAGTGACTCTTTGTTGCATGTTGAGGGATAGTTATGTGATCCAATTATGTTATCATTGTTGAGAGAACTTGCACAAGTGAAAGTATGAACCCTAGGCGTTGTTTCAACGCATTGCAATACCGTTTGTGCTCACTTTTATCATTAGTTACCTTGCTGTTTTTATATTTTCATATTACAAAAACCTATATCTACCATCCATATACCACTTGTATCACCATCTCTTCGCCGAACTAGTGCACCTATACAATTTACCATTGTATTGGGTGTGTTGGGGACACAAGAGACTCTTTGTTATTTGGTTGCAGGGTTGCTTGAGAGAGACCATCTTCATCCTACGCCTCCTACGGATTGATAAACCTTAGCTCGTCCACTTGAGGGAAATTTGCTACTGTCCTACAAACCTCTGCACTTGGAGGCCCAACAACATCTACAAGAAGAAGGTTGTGTAGTAGACATCAAGCTCTTTTCTGGCGCCGTTGCCGGGGAGGTGAGTGATTGAAGGTATATCTTTAGATCTTGCAATCGAGTCTTTTAGTTTCTTGTTTTATCACTAGTTTAGTTTATAAAAGAAAATTATAAAAAAATGGAATTGATGATACCTCATATGCTTCATCTTTTTAATATCTTTCATGAGAATAAGGATTCCGATAATTGTGCTCAAGTGCTAGAAGAAGAATGCATTAGAATGTTTGGCACTAAATATTTGAATGATGAGCATGATTGCAATGTTGTTAGTATGAATTCCTTGAATATCCGTGATGCTAATGATATGCAAAGCCACAAGATTAGGGAAGCTATGTTTGATGAAGATGATATTTTTTGTCCCCCAAGTTTTGATGAGCAAATTTATTATGATGAAAGCATGCATCCTATTTATGATTATTATATTGATGAAAGTGGATTTGGAGAGATCATGACTTTATTTTGTGATGAATCCACTATTTCAAAAGAGGTTCCAATTGATTATGAGAACGAAGTTGCTATCTATGATGATTATTGTGATGACTTGTATGCTATTAAAAATAATGGTAACCATGAAACTTGTCATCATGATTTTAGTTTCCTATTGGATTATGCCTCACATCATAATTATTTTGTTTAGTTTGCTCCCCCTATTATTCATGAGAAGAATTTTGCTTCTAGGGAGAGTAATAAAATTTCTATGCTTGTAGATAATGAAAAGAATGCTTTAAGTGCTGGTTATATTGTAGAATTCATTCATGATGCTACTGAAAATTGTTATGAGGGAGGAATATATGCTTGTAGGAATTGCAATAATACCAAGTTTCCTCTCTATGTGCTTAAAGTTTTGAAGTTATGCTTGTTTTACCTTCCTATGCAAGTTGATTCTTGTTCCCACAAGTTGTTTGCTCACAAAATCCCTATGCATAGGAAGTGGGTTAGACTTAAATGTGCTAGTTATATTCTTCATGATGTTCTCTTTATGTTTCAATTCTTATCCTTTATGTGAGAATCATTGAAATCATCATGCCTAGCTAGGGGCGTAAAACGATAGCGCTTGTTGGGAGGCAACCCAACTTTATTTTTGTTCCTTGCTTTTTGCTCCTGTTTAGTAATAAATAATTTATCTAGCCTCTGTTATGATTGAGTTTTTTTGTTTAATTAGTGTTTGTGCCAAGTAGAACCTTTGGGAAGACTTGGGGAAAGTCTTTGCGATCATGCTGTCAAAAAAAACCAGAAACTTTAGTGCTCACGAGAATTGCTGCCAGTTTTTATTGGAGAGTGATATTTAGTTAATTCTTTTTTAAGATGACTAATAGATAAATTCCTCACGTCCAGCAATTTATTTTAGAATTTTTGGCTTTCCAGAAGTATATGTTTGATCCAGATTACTACAGACTGTTCTGTTTTTGATAGATTCTATTTTCTATGTGTTGTTTGCTTATTTTGATGAATCTATGAGTAGTATCGGAGGGTGTGAACCATAGAGAAGTTGGAATAGAGTAGATATTACACCAATATGAATTTAGAATGAGTTCACAACAGTACCTAAGTGGTGATTTATTTTCTTATACTAACGGAGCTTACGAGTTTTCTGTTAAGTTTTGTGTTGTGAAGTTTCAAGTTTTGGGTAAAGATTCGATGGATTATGGTTAAGGAGTAGAAATAGCCTAAGATTTGGGATTCCCAAGGCACACCAAGGTAATATTCAAGGACAACCAAAAGCCTAAGCTTGGGGATGCCCCGGAAGGCATCCCCTCTTTCGTCTTTGTTCATCGGTAACTTTACAAGGAGCTATATTTTTATTCACCACATGATATGTGTTTTGCTTGGAGCGTCATTTTATTTAGTTTTGCTTGCTGTTTTAATAAAACACCAAGATCTTAAATTCTTTAATGTTAGAGAGTCTTTACATAGTTGCATAATTATTCGACTACTCATTGGTCTTCACTTATATCTTTTGGAGTAGTTTATCATTTGCTCTAGTGCTTCACTTATATCTTTTTAGAGCACGGTGGTGGTTTTATTTTGAAGAAATAGATGAACTCTCGTGCTTCACTTATATTATTTTGACAGTCTATAGAACAGCATGGTAGTTTGCTTTGGTTATGAAACTAGTCCTAATATGATGGGCATCCAAGAGGGATATAATAAAAACTTTCATATAGAGTGCATTGAATACTAAGAGAAGTTTGATACTTGATAATTATTTTGAGATATGGAGATGGTGATATTAGAGTCGTGCTAGTTGAGTAGTTGTGAATTTGAGAAATGCTTGTGTTGAAGTTTGTGATTCCCATAGCATGCACGTATGGTGAACCGTTATGCTAAGAAGTCGGAGCATGATGTATTTATTGATTGTCCTCCTTATGAGTGGCGGTCGGGGACGAGAGATGGTCTTTTCCTACCAATCTATCCCCCTAGGAGCATGCGCGTAGTACTTTGTTTCGATAACTAATAGATTTTTGCAATAAGTATGTGAGTTCTTTATGACTAATGTTGAGTCCACGGATTATACGCACTCTCACCCTTCCACCATTGCTAGCCTCTCTAATACTGCGCACCTTTCACCGGTATCATAAACCCACCATATACCTTCCTCAAAACAGCCACCATACCTACCTATTATGGCATTTCCATAGCCATTCCGAGATATATTGCCATGCAACTTTCCATCGTTCCATTTACTATGACACGCTCCATCATTGTCATATTGTTTTTCATGATCATGTAGTTGACATTGTATTTGTGGCAAAGCCACCGTTCATAATTCTTTCATACATGGCACTTATGAGTCATTGCACATCCCGGTACACCGCCGGAGGCATTCGTATAGAGTCATACTTTGTTCTAGTACCGAGTTGTAATCATTGAGTTGTAAATAAATAGAAGTGTGATGATCATCATTAATAGAGCATTGTCCCAAAAAAAGGCCAAAAAATAGAAAGGCAAAAAAAGGGAAGGCCAAATAAAAATAAAAAATAAAAAATAAAAAATAAAAAAAATAAAAGGGACAATGCTACTATCCTTTTTCCACACTTGTTCTTCAAAGTAGCACCATGATCTTCATGATAGAGAGTCTCTTGTTTTGTCACCTTCATATACTAGTGGGAAATTTTCATTATAGAACTTGGCTTGTATATTCCAACAATGGGCCTCCTCAAGTTCCCTAGGTCTTCGTGAGCAAGCAAGTTGGATGCACACCCACTTAGTTTCTTTTGTTGAGCTTTCATACATTTATAGCTCTAGTGCATCCGTTGCATGGCAATCCCTACTCACTCGCATTGATATCTATTGATGAGCATCTCCATAGCCCGTCGATACGCCTAGTCGATGTGAGACTATCTTCTCCTTTTTGTCTTCTCCACAACCACCATTCTATTCCACCTATAGTGCTATGTCCATGGCTCACGCTCATGTATTGCATGAAGATTGAAAAAGTTTGAGACATCAAAAGTATGAAACAATTGCTTGGCTTGTCATCGGGGTTGTGCATGATTTAAATACATCGTGTGGTGAAGATGGAGCATAGCCAGACTATATGATTTTGTAGGGATAGCTTTCTTTGGCCATGTTATTTTGAGAAGACATAATTGCTTAGTTAGTATGCTTGAAATATTATTATTTTTATGTCAATATTAAACTTTTGTCTTGAATCTTATGGATCAGAATATTCTTGCCACAATAAAGAGAATTACATGGATAAATATGTTAGGTAGCGTTCCACATCAAAAATTCTGTTTTTATCATTTACCTACTCGAGGACGAGCAAGAATTATGCTTGGGGATGCTGATACGTCTCCAATGTATCTATTATTTTTGATTGTTCCATGCTATTATATTATTTGTTTTGGATGTTTATGGGCTTTATTATACACTTTTATATTATTTTTTGGGAGTAACCTATTAACCCAGAGCCAAGTGCCAGTTTCTGTTTTTCCTTGTTTTAGAGTATCGCGGACAAGGAAAATCAAACGGAGTCCAATTGACCTGAAACTTCACGGAACTTATTTTTGGACCAGAAGAAGCCCTCCGAGTACAGGAGATGGACCAAGAGAGTCCCGGGCTGCCCACGAGGGTGGGGGCGCACCCCCTGCCTCGTGGGCAGCCCGAAGATCCACCGACGTACTTCTTCCTCCCATATATACCCATATACCCTAAACACTTTGAGACGACAATAGATTGGGAGTTCCGCCGCTAGAAACCTCCGTAGCCACCGAAAACCAATCTAGACCCGTTCCGGCACCCTGCCGGAGGGGGAATCCCTCTCTAGTGGCCATCTTCATTATCCCGGTGCTCTCCATGAGGAGGGGGGAGTAGTTCTCCCTCGGGGCTGAGGGTATGTACCAGTAGCTATGTGTTTGATCTCCCTCTCTCTCTCGTGTTATTGAGGTGGTACGATCTTGATGTATCGCAAGCTTTGCTACTGTAGTTGGATCTTATGATGTTTCTCCCCCTCTACTCTCTTGTAATGGATTGAATTTTCCCTTTGAAGTTATCTTATCTGATTGAGTCTTTAAGGATTTGAGAACACTTGATGTATGTCTTGCATGGGATATCCGTGGTGACAATGGGGTATTCTATTGATCCACTTGATGTATGTTTTGGTGATCAACTTGCGGGTTCCGTGACCTTGGGAATCTATGCATAGGGGTTGGCACACGTTTTCGTCTTGACTCTCCTGTAGAATCTTTGGGGCACTCTTTGAAGTTCTTTGTGTTGGTTGAATAGATGAATATGAGATTTTGTGATGCATATCGTATAATCATACCCACGGATACTTGAGGTGACATTGGAGTATCTAGGTGACATTAGGGTTTTAGTTGATTTGTGTCTTAAGGTGTTATTCTAGTATGAACTCTAGGGCTGTTTGTGACACTTATAGGAATAGCCCAACGGATTGGTTGGAAAGAATAACTTTGAGGTGGTTTCGTACCCTACCATAATATCTTTGTTTGTTCTCCGCTATTAGTGACTTTGGAGTGACTCTTTGTTGCATGTTGAGGGATAGTTATGTGATCCAATTATGTTATTATTGTTGAGAGAACTTGCACTAGTGAAAGTATGAACCCTAGGCCTTGTTTCAACGCATTGCAATACCGTTTGTGCTCACTTTTATCATTAGTTACCTTGCTGTTTTTATATTTTCATATTACAAAAACCTATATCTACCATCCATATACCACTTGTATCACCATCTCTTCGCCGAACTAGTGCACCTATACAATTTACCATTGTATTGGGTGTGTTGGGCACACAAGAGACTCTTTGTTATTTGGTTGCGGGGTTGCTTGAGAGAGACCATCTTCATCCTACGCCTCCTACGGATTGATAAACCTTAGGTCATCCACTTGAGGGAAATTTGCTACTATCCTACAAACCTCTGCACTTGGAGGCCCAACAACGTCTACAATAAGAAGGTTGTGTAGTAGACATCATCTGCTGGAGTATTACGGCCTCCAACTGCATAGTCTCACTCCCGCCTCTATCCTTCATATTGCGGGTTACGTCGCTCTATGCGAGCTATTCCTGTGTTGCGAGGCCCATTTCGATTTATGGAGAAGACTGTTCTGCTTCGTCCCTCGCAATCAAGGCAGGTCGATTTTTGAAGTGGGGGGAGCTGAAGTGTGGCGCATCGCCGGGACCGGATACCTGTCCGGCACGCCGCAGAAAGCTTCTGAAGAGTGGCCTTCCGAATGGTTCTACATCGACGACGTCGCTCTACCCGACCCCGTACGCAAGGGCCTCCTGAGTTTTCAAATGCTCCGCTGAAGAAACGCCATAGCTGGCGTCCTCGGAGCCTCGAGGAAGAGGATAGTGGAGAGGTCAGCCTGCTTTTGGGCAAGATTAAGATGCTTGCCCAGTCCGGATTGTCAATAGTCGAGGTAATGGCGATCTCTATAACGTGGGGGGTCCAGCCACTCCAATACAGAGGGCTGCACATGTGGCATTATAACGGGGAAGACGACGCCTCACGCTATGGTCGGAAGGGCCCGAAGACTCCCGCCGCCCTGGACAAAAGTACTGGCCGAGTTGTATAAAGGGGAGACGGAGGAGTTCACCCGTCTCCAATATCGAGATGGATTTTCCATGTATAATCCTCCCAGCTGGGTAAGCTTCAGCTCCACTATTTTACTCTTGTCCCTGAATCATTCTTGGCAGGCAGTATCTTATCCGCTTATAACATGAATGGTGAAAGGCTGTCGAGGGGATCCATGACCCTGCCCCTCATCCAGAGAATCGCAACCGGGATCTTGACCCCGGATATGAGGAAGATCTGGACATATTTGTGGAGCTCGAGGATGGAGTATTCTATCAAATGAGCTATGACGGAATGGATATACCCATCATCGCCGATTACCCCAGCCTCCTTCCTGCTTCACATGTAATTAATTCGGAGATACCTTGTCAAGAGAGTTTTCTCATTCCTCCTTACCCACCACACTGTCCTGTGCTCAAAAGGGGAGGTGTTCGGTGCGCCATACTGCCCCGGGGGCATCTCCGAAGAGAGCGTCCCCCATACTAGGCAAACGAAGATACGACCGAGCCTTCATCAAAGAGGTATGAATTTGCAAATATGCACCTTGACAGTCACATCCAACTGTGACCTTTCCGTTTACCCCGTATAAGGAAAAAGGTGTGCCGGACTATATTCGGGGGTCCTGCCGGTCATACTTCACGCAGCCAGGATCCAGATCCTGTCGTGAAGACCGGGGCTGATGCGGGGGTGACGCTGGACTGTCCTCCAGCCGAGGATTCGGATGATGTATCCATCACCAACTCGGAAGTGGAGAACGCCATGAATCATCGGCGCCGCAGGGCCGTTTTACGAGACCCTGGCTTTTCAGAAGAAGCATTTAACGCCTTCAGCTCGGCTGATGCATATATCCGAGCTGCTCGAGATGGGCTTAACAGAGCCACAAAGTAGCATTTAAAAGATGTGCAGGTAAGTTTACTTTGTCTGACTATGATAACCATATGCCAGTAGCCCCCGAGACTTAAAGTAGTTGGGACAACTGATTTGAGGATCGTTGCATGACCAGGTTCTGTCGCAGAAGAACAACGTGCTAGCCCAAGAGCTAGAAAAGTGTCGGACGCAGTTAAACGCAGCGACCGCCGAACTGGAAAAATCCAAAGCGACGTCTTCCGGTGATATTTCCCTCCATTGAGAAACAATTATTGCATAGCGACCATGTTAACACTTTGGCTTTATCTCATAACAGGGTCATCGGATCAATTGGAGGAAAAAGAGTCGAAAAGACTGCAGGCCGCAGGCGAGCGGGTTTTGACCCGTGTCAGACAGGAGAAAAACAAACCCCAAGATGCAACCACCCAGCTTGGCGAAGAGCTGAAGGATGTGTGGGCCCAGCTAACCGACTCCGTGAAGAAGAACAAAGAACTGCGAGGCAGCATATTCAGTATGTGGCCGTATTTACCTTATAACAGTTTGGAAGTAAAAGTAGCTGATATAGCTGTGATTGCAGGTGTATTGACGGGCCGTCCCGAAGAGGAGGTGTCCGGATCATCGAGTGATCTTTTGCAAGGGTTGTCGCAGTTGCACGAGCAAGCTCGGCAGGCAATGCGGAGTGTAGCCATGGCCATCCGACTCCCCTCCAGGGAGTATGGAGAAGCTTGTAGAGCTATTCAAAGGAGCACGGCGGCGTATCTGACTATGGAAGATATTGGCCTGCCGAGAGGGTGCGCGAGAGGCCTGGGCCATGGTAAAAACATGATATACCAAGCTGGATCCGAATCACATGGCCCGGGTTGGGCCGCTAGGGTCAAATGGGGAAGAAATTCCCGTTAGTTTAGTATATGGCCAAGTGGAGGTGGTTGCTAGATACTCTCAACAGGATTGTAAATTAGACCGCCTGTTGGACGGTATAGAGGAGGAAGTTTTTAAGTCCTAAGTGACTATGTATTTTCCTTCTAGCTGGATAATAAAAACAATTGCCATGGCCGACCTTTTCGGTTCGACCTCTGGACCCGAAGGTGCGGAATGTTTTCGAATACCCTAACGGTAGAATATACCGGGGTAGTCATGGGAACCAGGCGTAGGGGTCATAGTTCCTTGAACAGACAATGTGTATCCGGCTAGTTATGTTATATTACATTATGTAAGAAACATCTTCCAGAGAGAATAGTTCCGTTAAGGGTTCCTTTCCCTGGGTGTGCATGCATTTAATGTGCTTGTCCGAACTGTGATTGAAAAAATCAGAGAGTAAGTAACTTCTGGGGTTTCACAATGGAGTGAATGCGGAAATGTCTTTAATTCGCCGACCGAATATTCCCTTAAGAATGCTAGCTTTCGGCTTCACCCAGTCTGAGGTACACATCCGGATGACCTGGTAGTAACAATCGCAGAGGTGCTCCCTTTATGCCCTAGTCGAACTAACGGGAACGTAAGGCATAAGCACAGCAGCCAAGCAACCTAGCTTGGCCAAAACTTAAGTCATATCAATGCATATAATGGTGAAGAAAAGGTAAATATGGAAAAACGCATATGTGGTGAGATTGATGCTCGAAGAATAATAGCAAGCTTCTTTACGAGAAGCCCCCAGGTATAATGAGTGTACATATGTGTTGTGGTACGCATTAGGGGAGGACGGTCTAGCCGTACTAAAGCCGTAGGGCTAAAGAGCAAAATGAAAAAAGATAAAAAAATGAAAAGAGAGAGAGAAAAATAATGTTAATAACAGGAGGAAGGAGATCAACACAGAGTTCAGCGCTAGGCATAAAATCGTCGGAGTCTGGCCGCGTTCCAGGGGTTCGGCTCCAGGTAATTGTCTGACGCATCACGCAGGCGGTACGCTCCTCCGGTGAGAACTTCGTCAATGATGAAGGGACCCTCCCACTTGGGCTTGAGTTTGTCCTTTTTCTTCTCCGACAGGCGTAGAACGAGTTCACCAACGTTATAAGTCTTGGCTCGCACTTCTCTGCTTTGATACCTGCGAGCCTGCTATTGACAAAATGCGGAACGGGCTTTTGCAACATCGCGCTCCTCCTCCAGGGCATCTAAGCTGTCCTGCCGATCAAGCTCGGCTTCTCTCCCTTTGTACATGCGCACTCGAGGTGATTCATGAATAATATCGCAGGGTAACACTGCTTCTGCACCGTACACCATGAAGAAAGGTGTATATCTAGTAGTGCGGTTGGGCGTGGTCCACAGCCCCCAGAGTACGGAGTCAAGTTCCTCCACCCAATGCTTTTCTAATTCTTTCGAAGACCGCACTCGTCTAGGTTTGATGCCGCTCATAATAAGACCATTAGCCCGTTCGACTTGAACGTTTGTCTAGGGGTGATACACAGAGGCGTAATTGAGCTTAATGCCTAGATTAGCACACCATGTTTTCACTTCATCGGCTATGAAATTAGAGCCATTATCGATGATTATGCTATGTGGGACACCATAACGGTGTACCACGCCGGATATGAAATCTATTACCGGCCCCGCTTCACTGGTTTGGCCTCTATCCACTTAGTGAATTAATCCACCATGACCAGCAGATACTTTCTCTTATGGCTTCCTCCTTTAAGGGGTCCGACCATATCGAGTCCCCAGATCGCAAAAGGCCAAGTGATGGGGATTGTTTGTAAGGCAGTGGGGGGCATATGGCTTTGGTTGGCAAAGAGTTGGCATCCAACGCAACGTTGGACAAGGTCCTGTGCATCTGCTCGGGCTGTCGGCCAATAAAACCCTGTACGGAAGGCCTTGCTAACAAGGGCCCGAGCTGCGGCGTGGTGACCACCGAGTCCGGCGTGAATTTCAGCCAAGAGCTGTCGCCCCTCTTCCTCGGAGATACATCGTTGAAGAACTCCGGTAGCGCTTTTGTTATAGAGCTCTCCATCATGAACCTTGTAGGCCTTCAAACGCCGGACAATGCAGCGGGCCTCATTCTGATCCTTGGGAAGCTCCTTCCTGTTAAGGTAGGCCATGAAGGGTTCGGTCCATGGGGCAATGACTACCATGATGAGATGCGTCGACGGTGTTATTTCGGTGGCTGAGCCTCCGATGATGTCAGTGTTTTAGGAATCTGGGGTTATATTCGGATCCGGGCTAGTGTTGTCGTTTTCCCCTGCCACACCATGGATGGCTTAAAATGCCTTTCCAGAAAGATATTATGTGGGACGGGGTCGCGCTTAGCGCCGATACGAGCAAGAACGTCCGCCGCTTGATTACTTTCTCGAGCCACATGATGGAACTCGAGCCCCTCGAACCGGGCTGACATTTTCATGACGACATTACAATAAGCTGCCATCTTTGGATCTTTGGCGTCGAAGTCTCCATTTATTTGAGATATTGCAAGGTTTGAGTCCCCGAACACTTCTAGGCATTGTATGCCATGGAGACAGCCATCCGGAGACCATGCAATAAGGCCTCGTACTCGGCTGCGTTGTTGGAGTCTGTGTATAGTATTTGGAGTACGTACTGAATGACGTCTCCAGTAGGTGACGTTAAAACGATGGCCACCCCTAGCCCTGCCAGCATTTTGGAGCCATATAAATACATAACCCAATTGGAATATGTGCCGTACTCTTTAGGGAGTTCGGCCACTGTCCATTCGGCGATGAAGTCAGCCAGTACTTGGGATTTAATAGCTCGGCGTGGTTTGTATGTAATATCAAATGGAAGGAGCTCGATGGCCCATTTGGCATTCTGGCCCGTGGCATCGCCGTTGTTTATAATGTCATTTAGTGGTACTTCGGAAGCCACCGTGATCGAACACTCCTGGAAGTAGTGACGGAGCTTTTGGATAAAGATATGACCAGAGATAAAGATATGTTCCGTGAGCTTGCTGAAAACGACAACCCTCGAAAGTATGTCACCTTTGGTGATAACTCAAAGGGTAAGGTGGTTGGCCTAGGTAAGGTGGCCATCTCACATGATAGCTCCATACAAAATGTCATGCTCGTTGAATCTCTTGGCTACAATTTACTTTCAGTATCTAGACTTGCTGATTTCGGTTTCAATGTCCTATTTACTGAAGTAGATTGCCAAGTGTTTCGTAGAGATAATTATAAAATAGTCTTTATCGGTATACGCGGAGGTGATCTTTACATTGTTGATTTCACTAAAAAGGCTCAACCTAGAACTTGCTTAATTGCTAAATCCTCTAAAGGTTGGTTATGTCATAGATGATTAGGTCATGTTGGTATGCGAAACCTTGACAAGCTTATTAAAGGAAATCATATCCTTGGCGTTAATGATGTCATATTTGATAAGGATAGACTTTGCAGCGCTTGTCAAGCAGGTAAACAGGTTGGAGGAAGGCATCCCGTGAAGAACATCATGACCACAAGGAGGCCACTCGAGCTACTTCACATGGATCTTTTTGGTCCTAACGCTTACAAAAGTCTCGGTGGAAATTCTTTTGGCCTAGTTATAGTTGATGATTTTTCAAGATTTACGTGGGTGTTCTTTCTCGATGATAAATCGCAGGTCCAAAAGATCTTCAAAAACTTCGCTAGGAAGGCCCAAAATCAATTTGAAGTGAAAATCAAGAAGGTTCGCAGCAACAATGGAACGGAGTTCAAGAACGCAAATGTGGACACCTTTCTTGACGAAGAAGGGATTTCACATGAGTTTTCGGCTACGTACACACCTCAACAGAATGGAGTTGTTGAGACAAAGAACCGGACACTCATCGAAATGGCGAGGACGATGCTTGATGAGTACAAGACGCCAAAGCACTTTTGGGCGGAAGCAGTTGAGACAGCTTGTCATGCAACAAATCGCTTGTATCTTCACAAGCTACTCGGCAAGACGACATACGAGCTCCTCACCGATAACAAACCACAAGTTGGATACTTTCGAGTATTCGGCTCAAAGTGCTACATTCTTGATAAGCGTCGTCGTTCTAAATTTTCTCCTAAGTCTCATGAAGGTTTCCTACTTGGTTATGGCTCAAACTCTCACACATACCGTGTCTACAATAATTTCACCCGAAAGGTTGAAGAAACGGTAGATGTGAAGTTTGTGTTGGAAATATGCCCTAGAGGCAATAATAAAAGTATTATTATTATATTTCCTTGTTCATGATAATTGTCTTTTATTCATGCTATAACTGTATTATCCTGAAATCGTAATACACGTGTGAATACATAGACCACAATATGTCCCTAGTGAGCCTCTAGTTGACTAGCTCGTTGTGATCAACAGATAGTCATGGTTTCCTGGCTATGGACATTGGATGTCGTTGATAACGGGATCACATCATTAGGAGAATGATGTGATGGACAAGACCCGATCCTAAGACTAGCACAAAAGATCGTGTAGTTCATTTGCTAGAGCTTTGCCAATGTCAAGTATCTCTTCCTTTGACCATGAGATCGTGTAACTCCTGGATACCGTAGGAGTGCTTTGGGTGTATCAAACGTCACAACGTAACTGGGTGACTATAAAGGTGCACTACAGGTATCTCCGAAAGTATCTATTGTTTTATGCGGATCGAGACTGGGATTTGTCACTCCGTGTAAACGGAGAGGTATCTCTGGGCCCACTCAGTAGGACATCATCATATGCGCAATGTGACCAAGGAGTTGATCACGGGATGATGTGTTACGGAACGAGTAAAGTGACTTGCCGGTAACGAGATTGAACAAGGTATTGGATACCGACGATCGAGTCTCGGGCAAGTAAAATACCGATAGACAAAGGGAATTGAATACGGGATTGATTAAGTCCTTGACATCGTGGTTCATCCGATGAGATCATCGTGGAACATGTGGGAGCCAACATGGGTATCCAGATCCCGCTGTTGGTTATTGACCGGAGAACGTCTCGGTCATGTCTGCATGTCTCCCGAACCCGTAGGGTCTACACACTTAAGGTTCGATGACGCTAGGGTTATAAAGGAAGCTTGTATGTGGTTACCGAATGTTGTTCGGAGTCCCGGATGAGATCCCGGACGTCACGAGGAGTTCCGGAATGGTCCGGAGGTAAATATTTATATATAGGAAGTCCTGTTTCGGCCATCGGGACAAGTTTCGGGGTCATCGGTATTGTACCGGGACCACCGGAAGGGTCCCGGGGGCCCACCGGGTGGGGCCACCTGCCCCGGGGGGCCACATGGGCTGAAGTGGGAAGGGATCCAGCCCAAAGTGGGCTGGGGCGCCACTTCCCTCATGGCCCATGCGCCTAGGGTCAAAGGGGAACCCTAAGGAAGAGTCCTAGGAGGGGAAGGCACCTCCTAGGTGCCTTGGGGGGGAGGGAATCCTCCCTTGGCCGCCGCCCCTTTCCCATCTAGGGCTGGCCGCACCCCTTGGGGGTGGGAAACCCTAAAGGGGGCGCAGCCCTCCCCTTCCCCTATATATATGAGGCCTAGGGGCTGCCCATAACACGCGATTTGATCTCTCGTTGGTGCAGCCCTGCCTCTCCTCCTCCTCTTCTCCCATGGTGCTTGGCAAAGCCCTGCGGGATTGCCACGCTCCTCCATCACCACCACGCCGTTGTGCTGCTGCTGGATGGAGTCTTCCTCAACCTCTCCCTCTCTCCTTGCTGGATCAAGGCGTGGGAGACATCACCGGGTTGTACGTGTGTTGAACGCGGAGGTGCCGTCCGTTCGGCACTTGATCATCGGTGATTTGAATCACGACGAGTACGACTCCATCAACCCCGTTCACTTGAACGCTTCCGCTTAGCGATCTACAAGGGTATGTAGATGCACTCTCCTTCTACTCGTTGCTGGTCTCTCCATAGATAGATCTTGGTGACACGTAGGAAAATTTTGAATTTCTGCTACGTTCCCCAACAGTGGCATCATGAGCTAGGTCTATTGCGTAGATTCTTTGCACGAGTAGAACACAAAGTAGTTGTGGGCGTTGATGTTGTTCAATATGCTTACCGTTACTAGTCCAATCTTGTTTTGACGGTATTGTGGGATGAAGCGGCCCGGACCGACCTTACACGTACTCTTACGTGAGACAGGTTCCACCGATTGACATGCACTTGGTGCATAAGGTGGCTAGCGGGTGCCAGTCTCTCCCACTTTAGTCGGAACGGATTCGATGAAAAGGGTCCTTATGAAGGGTAAATAGCAATTGGCATATCACGTTGTGGTATTGCGTAGGTAAGAAACGTTCTTGCTAGAAACCCATAGCAGCCACGTAAAACATGCAAACAACAATTAGAGGACGTCTAACTTGTTTTTGCAGGGTATGCTATGTGATGTGATATGGCCAGAAGAATGTGATGAATGATATGTGATGTATGAGATTGATCATGTTCTTGTAATAGGAATCACGACTTGCATGTCGATGAGTATGACAACCGGCAGGAGCCATAGGAGTTGTCTTTATTTTTTGTATGACCTGCGTGTCATTGAAGAACGCCATGTAACTTACTTTACTTTATTGCTAAACGCGTTAGCCATAGAAGTAGAAGTAGTCGTTGGCGTGACAACTTCATGAAGACACGATGATGGAGATCATGGTGTCGTGCCGGTGACGATGATGATCATGGAGCCCCGAAGATGAAGATCAAAAGGAGCAAAATGATATTGGCCATATCATGTCACTATTTGATTGCATGTGATGTTTATCATGTTTATGCATCTTGTTTGCTTAGAACGACGGTAGTAAATAAGATGATCCCTTACAAAATTTCAAGAAGTGTTCTCCCCTAACTGTGCACCGTTGCTACAGTTCGTCGCTTCTAAGCACCACGTGATGATCGGGTGTGATGGATTCTTACGTTCACATACAACGGGTGTAAGACAGTTTTACACAGCGAAAACACTTAGGGTTAACTTGACGAGCCTAGCATGTGCAGACATGGCCTCGGAACACGGAGACCGAAAGGTCGAGCATGAGTCGTATAGTAGATACGATCAACATGAAGATGTTCACCGATGATAACTAGTCCGTCTCACGTGATGATCGGACACGGCCTAGTTGACTCGGATCATGTGATCACTTAGATGACCAGAGGGATGTCTATCTGAGTGGGAGTTCATGAGATGAACTTAATTATCTTGAACATAGTCAAAAGACCTTTTGCAAATTATGTCGTAGCTCGCGCTTTAGTTCTACTATTTTAGATATGTTCCTAGAGAAAATATAGTTGAAAGTTGAAAGTAGCAATTACGCAGACAGTAGATAGCTTATGTCCTTAATGCACCGCTTAGTGTGCTAAAGCCCAAACGTCGTTTGTGGATGTTTCGAACATCGAACATACACGTTTTGATAACTACGTGATAGTTCAGTTAAATGGTTTAGGTAGAGGCATCAAAGACGTTTTCGAAACGTCGCGGAACATATGAGATGTTTCGAGGGCTGAAATTGGGATTTCAGGCTCGTGCCCATGTCAAGAGGTATAAGACCTCCGACGATTTTCTTAGCCTACAAACTAAGGGAGAAAAGCTCAATCGTTGAGCTTGTGCTCAGATTGTCTGAGTACAACAATCACTTGAATCAAGTGGGAGTTGATCTTCCAGATGAGATAGTGATGTTTCCCCAAAGTCATTGCCACCAAGCTGCTAGAGCTTCGTGATGAACTATAACATATCAGGGATAGATATGATGATCCTTGAAATATTCGTGATGTTTGACACCGCGAAAGTAGAAATCAAGAAGGAGCATCAATTATTGATGGTTGGTGAAACCACTAGTTTCAAGAAGGGCAAGGGAACAAAGGGATACTTCATGAAACGGCAAATCAGCTGCTGCTCTAGTGAAGAAACCCAAGGTTGAACCCAAACCCGAGACTAAGTGCTTCTGTAATAAGGGGAACAACCACTGGAGCGGAATTACCCTAGATACTTGGTAGATGAGAAGGCTGGCAAGGTCGATAGAAGTATATTGGATATACATTATGTTAATGTGTACTTTACTAGTACTCCTAGTAGCACCAGGGTATTAGATACCGGTTCGGTTGCTAAGTGTTAGTAACTCGAAATAAAAGCTACGGAATAAAACGGAGACTGGCTAAAGGTGAGCTGACGATATGTGTTGGAAGTGTTTCCAAGTTTGATGTGATCTAACATCGCACGCTCCCTCTACCATAAAGATTAGTATTAAACCTGAATAAGTGCTCTTGCACCTAAAGGAATGGTTTATTGAATCTTGATCGTAGGGATACACATTTTCATGCCAAAAGATATAAGATAGTAATGATAGTACCACTTACTTGTGGCACTGCCATGTAAGTCATAATGGTATAAAACGCATGAAGAAGCTCCATGTTGATGGATCTTTGGACTCACTCATTTTTGAAAAGTTTGAGACATGCGAACCATGTCTATTGGTGTATGTGCATGAAGAAACTCCATGCAAATGGACCGTTCGGACTCACTTGATTTTGGATCACTTGAGATATGCAAATCATACCACATAGGCAAGATGACTGAAAAGCCTCGGTTTCAATAAGATGGAACAAGATAGCAACTTGTTGGAAGTAACACATTTTGATGTGTGCAGTCCAATAAGTGCTGAGGCATGCAGTGAATATCGTTATGTTCTTACTTCACAGATGATTCGAGTAGATGTTGAGAATATTTACTTGATGAAACACAAGTCTGAATTATTGAATGGTTCAAGTAATTTCAGAGTGAAGTGGAAGATCATTGTGACAAGAGAATAAAATGTCTATGATACGATCATAGAGATGAATATCTGAGTTACGAGTTTTGGCACACAATTAAGACATTGTGGAAATTGTTTCGCAATTAATACTGCCTGGAACACCATAGTGTGATGGTGTGTCCGAACATCATAGTTGCACCCTATTGGATATGGTGCGTACCATGATGTCTCTTATCAAATTACCACTATTGTTCATGGGTTAGGCATTAGAGACAACCACATTCACTTTAAATAGGGCACCACGTAATTCCGATGAGATGACACCGTATGAATTATGGTTTAGAGAAACCTAAGTTGTCGTTTCTTAAAAGTTTGGGGCTGCGACGCTTATATGAAAAAGTTTCAGGTTGATAAGCTCGAACCCAAAGCGGATAAAATGCATCTTCATAGGAAACCCAAAATAGTTGGGTATACCTCCTAATTCAGATCCGAAAGCAATATGGATTGTTTCTAGAATCGGGTCCTTTCTCGAGGAAAAGTTTCTCTCGAAAGAATTGAGTGGGAGGATGGTGGAGACTTGATGAGGTTATTGAACCGTCTCTTCAACTAGTGTGTGGCAGGGCACAGGAAGTTGTTCCTGTGGCACCTACACCAATTGAAGTGGAAGCTTATGATATTGATCATGAAACTTCGGATCAAGTCACTACCAAACCTCGTAGGACGACAAGGACACGTACTACTTCGGAGTGGTAAGGTGATCCTGTCTTGAAAGTCATGTTGCTGGACAACAATGAACCTACGAGCTATGGAGAAGCGATGGTGGGCCCGGATTCCGATAAATGGCTTGAGGCCATAAAATCCGAGAGAGGATCCATGTATGAAAACAAAGTGAAGACTTTGGCAGAACGGCTCGATGGTCGTAAGGCAAATGAGTACGGATGGATCTTTTAAGAAGAAGACGGACGTGGATGGTAATGTCACCATCTATGAAGCTCGACTTGTGGCGAAGTGTTTTCCGACAAGTTCAAGGAGTTGACTATGATGAGATTTTCTCACTCGTAGCGATGCTTAAAGTCCGTCGGAATCATGTTAGCATTAGCTGCATTTATGAAATCTGGCAGATGGATGTCAAGACAAGTTTCCTTACTAGTTTTCGTAAGGAAAGGTTGTATGCAATACAATCAGAAAAGTTTTGTCGATCCTAAGGATGCTAAAAAGTATGCAAAGCTCCAGCAATCCTTCTGAGGACTGGAGTGAGCATCTCGGAGTTGGAATGTATGCTTTGATAATGATCAAAGATTTTGGGTTTATACAAAGTTTATAAGAAACTTGTATTTCCAAAGAAGTGAGTGGGAGCACTATAGAATTTCTGATGAGTATATGTTGTTGACATATTGATGATCAGAGATGATGTAGAATTTCTAGAAAGCATATAGGGTTATTTGAAAGGTGTTTTTCAATGGAAAGCCTGGATTAAGCTACTTGAACATTGAGCATCAAGATCTATAAGGATAGATCAAAATGCTTAATAATACTTTCAAATGAGCACATACCTTGACATGATCTTGAAGGCGTTCAAGATGGACCAGTCAAAGAAGGAGTTCTTGCCTGAGTTATAAGGTACGAAGTTAAGACTTAAAGCTCGACCACGGCAGAATAGAGAGAAAGGACGAAGGTCGTCCCCTATGCTTAAGACGTAGGATCTTCAGTATGCTATGCCGTGTACCGCACCTGAAGAGTGACTTGCCATGAGACAGTCAAGGGGTACAAGAGTGATCCAAGAATGGCTCACAGGACAGCGGTCAAAGTTATCCTTAGTAACCAGTGGACTAAGGAATTTTCTCGATTATGGAGGTGGTAAAAGAGTTCGTCGTAAAGGTTACGACGATGCAAGCTTGACACCTATCCGGATAGCTCTGAGTAGAGAGACCGGATACATATAATGGAGCAATAATTTAGGATAGCTCCAAGTAGAACAGTTATTTGGATTAGCTCCAAATAGAGCGTGGTAACTACATCTAGGAGATGACATAGAGATTTGTAAAACACACACGGATCTGAAAGGTTCGGACCCGTTGACTAAAACCTCTCTCACAAGCAACATGATCAAACATAAAACTCATTGAGTGTTAATCACATAGTGATGTGAACTAGACTACTGACTCTAGTAAACTCTTGGGTATTAGTCACATGGCGATGTGACCTGTGAGTGTTAATCACATGGCGATGTGAACTAGATTATTGACTCTAGTGCAAGTGGGAGACTGTTGGAAATATGCCCTAGAGGCAATAATAAAAGTATTATTATTATATTTCCTTGTTCATGATAATTGTCTTTTATTCATGCTATAACTGTATTATCCGGAAATCGTAATACACGTGTGAATACATAGACCACAATATGTCCCTAGTGAGCCTCTAGTTGACTAGCTCGTTGTGATCAACAGATAGTCATGGTTTCCTGGCTATGGACATTGGATGTCGTTGATAACGGGATCACATCATTAGGAGAATGATGTGATGGACAAGACCCGATCCTAAGACTAGCACAAAAGATCGTGTAGTTCATTTGCTAGAGCTTTGCCAATGTCAAGTATCTCTTCCTTTGACCATGAGATCGTGTAACTCCTGGATACCGTAGGAGTGCTTTGGGTGTATCAAACGTCACAACGTAACTGGGTGACTATAAAGGTGCACTACAGGTATCTCCGAAAGTATCTATTGTTTTATGCGGATCGAGACTGGGATTTGTCACTCCGTGTAAACGGAGAGGTATCTCTGGGCCCACTCAGTAGGACATCATCATATGCGCAATGTGACCAAGGAGTTGATCACGGGATGATGTGTTACGGAATGAGTAAAGTGACTTGCCGGTAACGAGATTGAACAAGGTATCGGTACACCGACGATCGAATCTCGGGCAAGTAAAATACCGCTAGACAAAGGGAATTCTATACGGGATCGATTGAGTCCTTGACATCGTGGTTCATCCGATGAGATCATCGTGGAACATATGGGAGCCAACATGGGTATCCAGATCCCGCTGTTGGTTATTGACCGGAGAACGTCTCGGTCATGTCTGCATGTCTCCCGAACCCGTAGGGTCTACACACTTAAGGTTCGATGACGCTAGGGTTATAAAGGAAGATTGTATGTGGTTACCGAATGTTGTTCGGAGTCCCGGATGAGATCCCGGACGTCACGAGGAGTTCCGGAATGGTCCGGAGGTAAAGATTTATATATAGGAAGTCCTGTTTCGGCCATCGGGACAAGTTTCGGGGTCATCGGTATTGTACCGGGACCACCGGAAGGGTCCCGGGGGCCCACCGGGTGGGGCCACCTGCCCCGGGGGGGCACATGGGCTGAAGTGGGAAGGGATCCAGCCCAAAGTGGGCTGGGGCGCCACTTCCCTCATGGCCCATGCGCCTAGGTTCAAAGGGGAACCCTAAGGAAGAGTCCTAGGAGGGGAAGGCACCTCCTAGGTGCCTTGGGGGGGAGGGAATCCTCCCTTGGCCGCCGCCCCTTTCCCATCTAGGGCTGGCCGCACCCCTTGGGGGTGGGAAACCCTAAAGGGGGCGCAGCCCTCCCCTTCCCCTATATATATGAGGCCTAGGGGCTGCCCATAACACGCGATTTGATCTCTCGTTGGTGCAGCCCTGCCTCTCCTCCTCCTCTTCTCCCATGGTGCTTGGCAAAGCCCTGCGGGATTGCCACGCTCCTCCATCACCACCACGCCGTTGTGCTGCTGCTGGATGGAGTCTTCCTCAACCTCTCCCTCTCTCCTTGCTGGATCAAGGCGTGGGAGACGTCACCGGGCTGTACGTGTGTTGAACGCGGAGGTGCCGTCCGTTCGGCACTTGATCATCGGTGATTTGAATCACGACGAGTACGACTCCATCAACCCCGTTCACTTGAACGCTTCCGCTTAGCGATCTACAAGGGTATGTAGATGCACTCTCCTTCTACTCGTTGCTGGTCTCTCCATAGATAGATCTTGGTGACACGTAGGAAAATTTTGAATTTCTGCTACGTTCCCCAACAGTTTGATGAATCTAATGGCTCGCAAGTAGAGCAATTGCCAATTAATGTAGGAGACAAAGACCCTTTAGAAGCAATCCAAGACTTGTCCATTGGCAAGATTCGTCCAATGTAGGTGAAGCTTCTACCTCACGACAAGGTGAACCAAGAGTTGATACGGAAGCATCCACAATTGGGACACACCAAAATGAAGAAAACGAGGAAGTGCATCAAGATGAACGCCAATAACCTCCTTCTCCACCACGACAAGAGAACGACAACGTTAACAACGAAGAAGGCCAAGATGAAGAAGATGTTCAACCAAGATCCATGCAAAAGCTTTCATGAGTTCGAGCAAGAATTGCTAAAGATCATCCCGTCGAGCAAATCTACAATGATATCCAAACCAGGAGAATCACTCGCTCAAAAACTCGTTTAGCTAACTTTTGTGAACACTATTCATTCATCTCTAGCATTGAACCTATGAAGGTTGAAGAAGCTTTGGAAGATCCGGATTGGATAAATGCCATGCATGAAGAGCTACACAACTTTGAGAGAAATCAAGTTTGGACATTAGTTGAGAAGCCCGACAACAACCACAACATCATCGGTATAAAATGGGTGTTTCGCAACAAGCAAGATGAAGATGGACAAGTAGTTCGCAACAAAGCACGTCTCGTCGCCCAAGGCTACACTCCAGTCGAAGGTATGGACTATGGTGAGACATATGCCCCCGTTGCTAGACTTGAGTCCATTCGCATCTTACATGCCTATGCTAATAATCATGATATCACCTTGTACCAAATGGACATTAAAAGTGCTTTTCTAAATGGTGAAATAGAGGAGGAAGTTTATGTTAAGCAACCTCCCGGATTTGTCAATCCTAAGAAACCTAATCATGTTTACAAACTTCACAAAACTCTTTATGGTCTTAAACAAGCTCCTAGAGCATGGTATAAATGCTTGACCAAATTCCTTATTGAAAAAGGCTTTGAAATTGGAAAAATAGATTCTACTCTTTTTACTAAAAGGGTTAATGGAGAACTATTTGTGTGCCAAATTTATGTCGATGATATTATATTTGGATCAACTAACCCTCATTTTAGTGTAAAGTTTGGAAAGCTAATGTAGGAGAAGTTTGAGATGTCAGTGATGAGTGAACTCAATTTTTTTTTTGGTTTGCAAATCAAACAAACTAAGGAAGGTACCTTTGTCTCTCAAACGAAGTACACCAAGGACTTATTTAAGAAGTTCAATATGCAAGAATGCAAAGGTATGACTACACCCATGCCTACTAGTGGACATCTTGATTTAACCAAAGATGGTGAACCGGTTGATCAAAAGGTTTATCGTTCTATGATTGGTTCATTGTTATATCTATGTGCTTCACATCCCGATATTATGCTAAGTGTGTGCATGTGTGCACGATATCAAGCCGCTCCTAAAGAATGTCATCTTAAGGCCGTGAAAAGGATAGTGAGATACTTAATCCATACACCAAATTTTGGCATTTGGTATCCAAAGAGGGCCTCCTTCGATCTTGTTGGCTACTCCGACTCGGACTATGCCGGTGACAAGGTTGATAGAAAGTCCACTTCGGGTACATGTCAATTTCTTGGTAGATCTCTTGTGTCTTGGTCTTCCAAGAAACAAAACTCGGTATCCTTATACACCGCCGAAGCAGAATACATTGCCGCTGGATCATGTTGTGCTCAATTATTTTGGATGACCCAAACTCTTAAAGATTATGGGATATCTGTGAAACATGTTCCATTACTTTGTGACAATCAAAGTTCTATTAAGATTGCTCACAATCCCGTGCAACATTCTCGAACTAAGCATATTGAAGTTCGTCATCATTTCATTCGAGATCATGTTGCCAAAGGGGACATTAATCCTAAGCATGTTCGCACCGAAAAGCAGTTAGCTGATATATTCACAAAACCACTTGATGAGAAAGTGTTTTGCAGGTTAAGATGTGAATTGAACATTATTGATGCTTTAAACTTGGAGTAAGAACTCCATTTGATACATGCAAGGCATGAGCCTATGACTAATCCTTGATATTTCTCTTATGTTGACTATCTTATGTCTTGGACATATTTGCACCTTGCATGTTATCTAACCCGTGTAGGTACTTGGATGAATCTAAATCTATGAGATTGAAACTCACTCACATCTTGAGCAATTTATATATCACCAAGTCTCTACACAAGGGTGGATGAAGACAAGGAAGCACACAACCATTCAAACATATCATTTGACAAATTTTATGTTCAGTTTCATGATTGTCATTTTGGATATACAAGTGCTCTTCCTTGCAAGAACTAACCCATGTAGGTAGATGAACTCAAACTCCAAGTGGTGCTCCCAACTCTTGATGAGCTACATCAACCTTGAGCAACCCACACAAGTTCAACTACATGATCATGATCAACGCCACCACCCAAGGTATGTTATTCCATCTTAGAGAAGATTTACTCTAAGTCATGAGTCAAAGCAACTCGAAAAGATGTGAATGCATCAAAAAGCTTAAACGAAAAATGGTAACCCCATTTTGAGCTTAAACGATGAGTATGACCTATGATCAAGTGATCTCACTTGACTCCTAAGTCAATATACTCTAACATAGGTGACTTTGTCACCGATCAATTCTAGATGAAGTTCTCTTGTGTTCTTTTCTGTGCTCTTGCATTTGTTTCATGCATATTTGTTTCCCTCTTTAAAAAAAACTTCATCTAGACTCCTTTTTAGTTTCTTCTCTTTTATTTTCTATTCTGCATTCCTTGCATCCAATTCATTGGAAATCTTTCAGTTAATTCCTTGCAAATCATTGTGAGATCTTACCTGTCTAGTGAGCCGAGGTGACAACTGTTTCCTCTGCGATGAACTCGATCTCACTGGGCTGATGCTTTCGGTACAACCGAACCATACAACTCGGTGTCACCGATTTCACTACAGGAAAGACATCTTGCCACTTGTTTCTGCATTCTTTTTGATCCAGCTCCACTCAATGAATCTTGTCCTTGACCAGCATCCCATTCAACTTGCTGCTTTGTTCTGTGACTCAAGGACCAAACCCATCATGACAAAAATCCATAAGAACCCTTCTTGGAAATTGATGTCAAAGGGGGAGAGAGAGATCACATCAAAGCTTAATCATATTTATAGGGGGAGAGAATACTCAAGGGAAGAAAGAGTAATCATCAAGGACCCCAGATGCTTGGTGTTCAAGAGGAGAGAAGTCACATGTCTTCAAGAGGGGAAAGACATGTTCATATTTGCTCGTTTGCATTAGCTCTTTTTATTTCCTTTGAGCTCTAACTTTCCTCTGATTTTCTGTTCCCTATCTTCTCCCAGTATCCCATGCTAGATTCAGGGGAGCAAACATCTATGGGAAGGAAATCCTTAAATTTATTGCACATCTTTACCTTTGGGGACATGTCTATATCCAATGTGGTACTTAGTACTCGCTCTACATGTCATCCCAGTCTTAGTACTCTTGTGGTTTCTTTTGTTTGCTCTGGCCAGTAGGTGTATCTCTGTTATCTAACCTTGTTTACGCAGGTTCATCCCATCCTAAGACAACTCAAGACCACAAGGTAAGTATATGCATCACAGTCATGTGTATGAGAAATTCTTGCTGATGCACATACTGTTTGCAAGAAGGACTCATAAGCATGAAGGTACATTTCTCATATTCACATCATTTTCTCTAATGCATATAGCCAAGATACATGTAACACATTGCTTACTCTGTCATGTTTATGCATTCACATGCTTCTATATTTCATATTCACATGGTTGCATACATGTAGGGGGAGCCTATGTATGTTACATGTCTTTCCAAAGCTTTTCTTACTATTCTCTATACCTTCATCTAAAGCTTTGATGTATGTTGTCATCAATTGCCAAAAAGGGGGAGATTGAAAGCACAAGTGCTCCCTAGGTGGTTTTGGTAATTAATGTCAACATATCTCTTGTTGGACTAACACTTTTACCTAGTATGTTTCAGATAAGTTCAACAATGAAGTGGCATGAACTAGAGGATGTGGAACCCCTTCAAGATGCTAAAGACAAAGGATTGTCTCAAGCTCCAAGCTCAAGACTCTACATTTTCTATTTTAGTGATCCAAGATCACATTGAGTCTATAGGAAAAGCCAATACTATCAAGGAGGGATGAGGTGTTGCTTAATGAGACTCTTGCTCAAAATGCTTAGTGATATACTCCAAAGCCCTCAACTACTTTCTCACATCCACATATGACCTAAACCAAAAGTCAAACTCGGCCCCACCGATTCTTTCTATCCGGCGCCACCGAGTTCAGATGTCATAGCCACTGCCACAAACCCTAGGCAAATCGGTCTCACCGAGATTGGATTGCAATCTCTCTATATGGATCTATTACCAAAATCGGTCTCACCAAGTTTGCGTAATCGGTCCTACCGAAATTGCAATGTAAACTCGCTGTTTCCTTTTCGTAACATTTCGGTCTCACTGAAATTAGCAAATCGGTCCCACCGAGTTTACCTGACCAACTCTCTGGTTAGCTTATTACAAAAATCGGTCTCACCGAGTTTGTGTAATCGGTCTCACCGAGATGACGTTATGCCCTAACCCTAACCATATCGGTCTTACCGAGTTGCATGTCGGTCCCACCGAAAATCCTAACGGTCACTAGATTTACTGAATCGGTCCGACCAAGTTTATCAATTCGGTCTCACCGAGATTGGCAAGTTGTGTGTAACGGTTAGATTTTGTGTGGAGGCTATATATACCCCTCCACCTCCTCTTCATTCGTGGAGAGAGCCATCAGAACAAACCTACACTTTCAACTTACTTTTTCTGAGAGAGAACCACCTACACTTGTGTTGAGGCCAAGATATTCCATTCTTACCATATGAATCTTGATCTCTGGCCTTCCCCAAGTTAGTTTCCACTCAAATCTTTTTTCCACCAAATCCATATCATGTGAGAGAGTTGAGTGTTGGGGAGACTATCATTTGAAGCACAAGAGCAAGGAGTTCATCATCAGCACACCATTTGTTACTTCTTGAAGAGTGGTGTCTCCTAGATTGGCTAGGTGTCACTTGGGAGCCTCCGACAAGATTGTGGAGTTGAACCAAGGAGTTTGTAAGGGTAAGGAGATCGCCTACTTCGTGAAGATCTACCGCTAGTGAGGCAAGTCCTTCGTGGGCGACAACCATGGTTGGATAGACAAGGTTGCTTCTTCATGGACCCTTCATGGCTGGAGCCCTCCGTGGACTCGCACAGCCGTTACCCTTCGTGGGTTGAAGTCTCCATCAGCGTGGATGTACGATAGCACCACCTATCGGAACCACGTCTCAAAAATCTCTGTGTCTCCAAATTTCGTTTGCACACTCCAATCCCATCCCTTTACATTCTTACAAGTTGTATGCTTTACTTTCCGCTGCTCATATACTCTTTGCACGCTTGCTTGATATGTATTGTGTTTGTTAAACTTGTGCCAAAACTCTACTTCAACTTAAAAAAATAAAAACTACAATTTTGGTACTTAGTGTCTAATCACCCCCCCCCCTCTAGACACCTCTTCTCGATCCTTTCAGTGAGCAAGCGAGTTGGATGCACACCCACTTAGTTTCTTTTTGAGCTTGCATACACTTATTGCTCTAGTGCATCCGTTGCATGGAAATCCCTACCCACTCACATTGATATCTATTGATGGGCATCTCCATAGTTGATACGCCTAGTTGATGTGAGACTGATACACCTAGTTGATGTGAGACTGTCTCCCTCTTTTTATCTTCTCCACAACCACCTTCTATTCCACCTATAGTGCTATGTCCATGGCTCACGCTCATGTATTGCGTGAAAGTTGAAAAAGTTTGAGAACATCAAAAGTATGAAACAATTGCTTGGCTTGTCATCGGGGTTGTGCATGATTTAAATATTTTATGTGATGAAGATGGAGCATAGCCAGACTATATGATTTTATAGGGATAAGCTTTCTTTGGCCATGTTATTTTCAGAAGACATAATTGCCTTGTTATTTTGCTTGAAGTGTAATGATCTGAACCTGATAAGATTCGATGTCTCTGTGCTCACCGTGCTAGTCCCTAGATCGACTAGCTAGCACACACAGTACATATGAATATCAAATAACAAGTGCATCATTTACAACAACGTATGATCCAAAATTCATAAAGTATTACAAACTGAGTAGCACATAGCTAACTTTATTCAATAATAACAGCGGAAATGTAGCATAATTAAACAGTGAGTCCCATCAATGCCCACTGGCGAAAATGCTGAGTGAAGACTCGTGACCCTACTGTATCTCACTGATCATCTGAAAATCCCGCAACATGATAAGTTGCAGCCACAAGGGTCAATACATTCAATGTATTGGAAAATCACACATAATGATATAGCACAACCTACATCCACAAGTAAAGTATGACAAAGAAAACACTCAAGTTGGTTTGCAGAAGAATGTCTCCACCTACCTCCACTACATTGGCAAGGTGCACACAAACATGGATGATAAAGATCTTCAAGATGTCTCAAGTGCGCTCAGTCGTGGGGCATTCTCTAGGGACAATAGAGCGCTCAGTCATCAACGCATTCACCTGATTTAAGCCCCCAAACCTCAAGTGCGCTCAGCCATGGCGCATTCTCTAGGGACAATAGAGCGCTCAGCCATTGACGCATTCACCTGAGAAAAAGTCCCGAGCCTATAGCTATGAAGACTCACCACTTCCATGCATCACTCGACACATACCCACGTCTACCATCGCTAGCTACCCACACCATCACATAACACAATCAATACCAAAACATGACAACACAGAACATAACGATCAACCAAACATATAACATATCACAACAACCACACATGCATAGCAGAAATATAGGATGAGCATAATCAAAAGTGCAAACTTGCCTTGAGCAGTGTTGAAGTACTCTAATGCTTAATTCTGATTTGCTTCACACTCCGGACAATAAAAGCCAACAACAAAGAATCCAAATAAGAACTAACATAACAGAACATATCAGTTGGTATATCTTATCTACATGCTAGAGGTATCACAATGCAAAACGAATCAACTAATTGGGATCAACGGTTTGAAAGATATGGCCTCCAGAAGGTTAAATTCAAATTTAAGCAAATTCAAATTTAAACAGTTCAAAAATGTGAAATTTTGGTTCTACAATATTCTACTGGTCACTACAAGTACACAGAAAAAAGAATCGTTGAATTTGGTGTTACGGATCTCAAGATATACCTAAACGAAAATATGATATGAAATCTGCCCAAAAAGAATTGTGCCATAACAGCGTTCCTGGAAGAACTGCCAGACTTAAGCGACGGACGGACGGTTTATAACACAAAATGTTTCAACAAAAAAAACAACAGGCAGACGTGCTCACCGGAGAAACAAGGGCAGGGCAGCCGGACTTGGACAAAACGGCGGCGCGGCGGCTCGGGCGGCGACGGTGGCGCCTGCTCCGGTGGTATCCAGACTCCGGAGGGTAGCGTACGGGGCGAGGAGCTTTGCTGTGGTCTCGAAGACGTCCTCAGCGGCGTCTGTGGCGAGCGAGGACGACAGCAGAGGGTGGCTGGAATCGACTGCGGTAGAAGCTTCGGGCGGATGTACTCCGGCAAGATCGGGATCCTCTGGAACAGGCGAGATAGTGCATGGGGACCTACAAAAAGGTGAAAATCGAAAGAGGAGGAGCTGGATATCTTATATAGGGCATCAATTCACGCATGGAGTCCAGGGATCAATTGAATTGGCCGATCTGATTGTGGCTGGGTTCGGCAGCTAATGTGTTCGGGAAAAACACGCTGGGCAAGGTGATGACATGCGGGCCTGGCGGTCAGCGGTAGAGAGCAGAGAACGAAAAAAACAAAAGGTGCGCTGTGGTGCTGGGCTGCGGCCTGGAAGCTGAGCGCGCGCGCGTGCCAAGAATAGCAAATGGGCCGCCGCTGGCTGTGCGTGCACAGTAGACCCCTTTTTTATATGGGAAGTTTAAAAACGGCACGCCGGTGGAACCGTTCCGCCGGTCCAGCGCGGGCCACTCGATCGATACGAGGCGAAGCGCATCGTACGCCTCGCACTCCTCCCGATCCCCTTCTTCCTCCTTCAGATCCCGCCGCCGGCTAGCCCTATCCCTGCGGAGGTCACCTCCATCCTTAGTGCGGACGCCCACTTCTTTCCCGCTGCCCACCCTTCCCCCCGGCTATAGGTTCCTTCCGCGCGCCGGCGAGCCGGAGTTGGAAGCCGCCACGAATATGCCATCCGCGAGTTGCTGCTCGTACTCCCCTGTGCTGGACCCGTCCACCGGAGATGCTTCAACCACGGCAGCGCGAGTGCGCGACCTCCTCTCCCACCGCTGCAACCATATGCTTCCAGACGAACTTTGGAAGCATTTTTTTCTCCTCCACCAATGTTGCAACCGATGACAAAAAAGCTACAACCGTTCAATTTGAGAGCTTCAACTAGCAGTATATCAAGCTTCAACTGGAAACCATGCACTGAAAAAGCTACAACCGTTCATACGAAAAGCTTCAACTGTAGTTTGAAAAAGCTTCAACCAGCGACGGCTGGAGGTGGAAGAAGATGGACAAAACACTACAGTTTTTGCTACATGCTTCAACTAGAATAGATTTTTGCTACAACCGGCATATCATTTTGCTACAGCTAGGGCCACGTTTTGCTACAACACACAACCCGCGTCGTGGTTTTGCTACAACTAGCATCGCTTTTTGCTACGACCGGCATAATGTTTTGCTACATCCAGCGCGGCTGAGTTGCGACCCCGCGACGGCGACGACGACTTTTTTTGTTGCAACCATTGTAGGTATTTGCTACGTCCGGCAATGGGTTTTGTTACATCCGTTCATTTATGCAAATGTTTGCTACCTTCAACGGCGAGCTACAGCCAGCGAAAACGGCGACGCTTCTTTTTTGCTGCAACCGTGTCTCCATTTTGCTACGACAAACAACGAAAAATGCTACAACGGGCAATTCTATTTGCTGGAACCAGTCAATCACCAACGAGGCGGAGCTGCATCCATGGCGTGCGCGGGCGGCGAGGACGGGATCCATCCATGGCGAGCGTGAGAGGCGAAGCTGCATCCATGGCAAGCGTCGGGCAGTAGAGCTGCATCCATGGTGAGCGCAGATCTCTGATGAGCGCGAGAGGCAGAGCTGCATCCATGGCGAGCGTGGATCTCGGGCAAGTGCGGACGGCCGCGAGGGCGCCCACCGGCGACGAGGAACGCCGCGGTGGTGCTTGAAGCTCTGCCGTTTTCTTGCGGGGATATGGCGTGGTGTCGGCGGCGCTCGGGCGTTGCAATTTTTTGGAAAATTGATTCCTGAGGAGGACGAAGCGAAGGACAGATCTGACAGTCATCAATCGCTATATCGGGCGGCCAGGGCTGGACCGGCCCAACTGTTGGGCCGGTGCGCCGGCGCCTAGCATCGGCCTTTTTATATTACAGGAAACACATTTGGATAAAAATAAAGTAACAGACCAAATCTAAAAATATCACCAGAACTTGCAATAAAATCTTAGTGCTACTAAAGAACACAGTGAACATTTTTCCATCCCAATATAAAATACAATACACAAAAGATTTTTACAAAATTTATTTGGGGCTTTATAAATGTTCCATAAAATATTTTTCAACTGCAAATAAATAATACATATATTATTCAATGCATATTCAACATATTGTTTTGAAGAAGTCATATTTCCTTCTCACATATTTTTCCTTGAGTTAAAAATGATTTGAATAATTGTGAATTCAAAATAAGAGTCAAATGAATATGTGGGGAAGCCATTTCGTTCCCTCTCATTAGAACATTCCATAACCTCCAAAATTTCAAATATGCATAGAAATCATGATGTAAAATAATGATCCTACTAACATTCCAAATTTGAAATTTTGGGATGTTACAAATCTACCAACCTTAAAATGATTCTCGTCCTCGAGATTCGAAGAGGCTAGAAAGAAAAGACTAGGGTTGGGGTCTGTCATGGGAGTAAGTCTGACAGTAAGAGTAGGGGGTATGAAGGAGGGGGCAAGGCCCTAGCTACGGCGAGGTTGTACACACGATTTTTACGAGTTGAGGCCCCTCTCGGAGGAGGTAACAGCCCTACGTCTCGGTGCCCTGAGGCTTGTCGACTGGAATATGTGTGTGGGTTACAGGGGGTCCGAACCCTTGTACCAGAGGAGGGGGGTTGCTTATATAGAGTGCGCCAGACCCCTCCAGCCCTCATTTACACAGGGTTTAATGTAAGTTAAGACAGGGGTGTTACTGGTAGCGCCTGCTATGAATGACTATTAATGACCTTTAAGACTACGGAGTGAATGCCTGACCGTTGCCATCCTGGGTGGCTTTAGATCTTCCGTACTCCGAGTGATTCTTCGTGTGGTCGAGTGTCTCTATCTTGGTCGAGTGGAATTGGGGTATCCGAGTGGAATAGATGGTCGAGTGGATTGCACTCTAAGGCGATTTCAGTCGGTATCTTCTTTTGCACTTTGACTATCCTTGACTCTAGGTCAGTGTCCTTAGGTAGAGCATCTAGGTCAGGCCTATGGCCCTACCCTAGGTACATGTCATCATCATTAGCCCCCGAATGGATTGAGGTCCGAGTGAAGAAGGGTTGGAGTTAGTTCTGACTCGATTCCATACTCCGGAGGCATTTCACTAGAGTCTGGAAATCACGCTGAAGCTTCAACCTCTTCTAAGTCGCCTTGATCAAATTAGAGGTCGTCGAGTGAACTATGGTGGTCATCTTCGAGTGAATTAGAGTGTGAAATCTTCTATGCGATTGATTGCTCTGCGGTTCCCGGATCTCATGGGATTCAAAAATTTGGAGAAGCGCGCGGGACAGGGGGTGCCGCAGTAAAAGGAGCAAAAAGACAGGGATGCCTTGATCTACGCGCCACCTTTTTGGCCACATATCGGGCAAATGATTGTTGCGGGACGTGATAAGATCGCCCGGGCCCACAAGTCAGCCACTCGGAAGCAGACCTATAAAGAGCGCTCGGGCCAATGTAATGCACAGTGCTCCTCATTCGGTCCTCTTCTCCTCTGCTTCTCCACCGCACATCTCTCTGCTCTCAACGCTTCCGCCCGCCCTGCTTGCACTCCGCCACTATGGGGAAGGAGAAGACCGTGGCTATGGAGCGTGCGAAGAAGGCAGCGGCGAAAGGCAAGAAGACAGTTCGAGGGTCGTCGTCGCGGTCCGGTCTGCCGCCTAGTTGGATCTAGGGGGACTAGATCCACTCCGCCGTCGAGCTGGAGGATTTGAGAGGCTTGCCACAGATGGCATGATCGTTGACGGATCTTGGAGGTTGCCGGAGGGGGAATCCGAGCCCCAGCCGCGCGAGGGTGAGCGTGTCCTCCTCACCACCCACGTCGATCAAGGTTTTTCCCTTCCCCGCATCTGTTCTTTCGTGGTTTCTTGAACTTTTTCGGTGCTCAGATTCACCATCTGCCCCAACACAATCACATATCTTGCTGCATACATCTCTTTGTGCGAAAACTTTCTGGGCTGCCAACCACACTGGGGTCTATTGAAACACATCTTTACTTGCCGTTCTCAAACGGTGAAAAAAGAAAATCCGACTGACGAAAAGACGCATGTGATCCAGATGTGCGGGGGTTTAGGGATTCAAACTAGGGGTAGAAGCACTTTTCCTTCCATGACCCTTCCCGAGTCAGTCCAAGGATGGCAGTCGACCTGGTTCTACTGCAAAGACGTCCCGACTCCTGGTCAGTCGACCGGTCTCCCCCCTTTCACTATGGAGCGACTCCGCCAACCTTCTTCACAGACTGTGACCCCAGAGGAGAAAGGCGAGGTGTCCCTTTTAGTCGACCAAGTTGTTAACTTAGTCCGGGAGGGTGTGACTGGCATGGATCTATTGGAGGTGTTCCTCAGTCGACGTATCCAGCCTCTCCAAGCCTGTGATCATCCAATGTGGATGTACTCGGGCCCTGGAGACACCACTCGGGTACACCCAGAGGAGGTCGCTAAGGAGACGGTGGCTCAGTGGCTGCGGAGAATTACTGGGAACAAAGATAACCCCAGGGGGTCTAGGAGGGTTCTGCTATTCGATGCTGAACATGATCGGGAAGAGGTCAGGCTCAAAATACCAAGTGTTTTCTTCTTCCAATCTGTAATTGCTCCCGAATCCGACTAATACTTGTAGCTTATGTCTTGTAGATTTATACCAAGATGTATTCGATGCCAAACGGGGAGCAGCTCCAAGAGGGAGCGGAGAGTGATGCTGACAGTGCCGAATGGGAATACACAGATGACAGTGACAAGGACGATGAGGACTCGAGCAGCAGCAAGGAGGTTGACTCGCCACCCCGCTCAGAGCGTCATTCCAAATAGTCGCAGGATCCTGCGGGCGGGCGTGGCAAAACAGCTCCGCTAGGTACGGAAGTTCCGAAGCGCACTCGGACCTCGACTCCAGAGCCGTTGGAGAAGGCCACGAAGCAGCCCAAGGTTGTCCCACCGTAGCCCCGGAATGCCTTGCCCAAGATCAAGGTGGCTTTTCCTATTGCCTGTGCGTAAGTGTTTTGTTTCTCCTCTTTGTCTTCGTTTTGATTGGGAACTTCTTTCTTTGTTTGACCGAGTGAAGTTAGGATCTTTCAGTGCTGCTACTTCTGGGACGTCCATGGATATTGACAAGGAGCAGGATGACGCGGAAACCGCAGACGCGGCCACTTCTCGAGCAGGTACGGCTCCACACCCAAGCTCTTACTTCGCCAACTGTTTTGATGGTCGACCGAACTCTTACGGTCGAGTGTTTTGCAGCGCCAACAAATGTTATCCAACTTCCAGACGATGAAGATGATGGAGAAGTGCCACAAAGGGATACAAGGAGGAGGGGCAGGACTCTGAGCAAGAGGGTGCCTGCCAGGAAAGTGTCTCACTCGACATCAACATCAGAACCAGTCGTTCAACAACTTGGTAATCCAGTTTGGACTCCTGTTTCTTTTGCTGATCCTTTGTCGACTGATCAGCCCTCGGCATTGACTGCTTAGGCCCCTACTCCGACTGTGCAACTTCAAGCTTCAGCTCCTCCGACTACCTCGTCTGTTCCAACAAACCCTCGTTTTGTTGCTCATCGCATCCCGGAGGACCAAGTAAGCGTTGCCAAGGAAGCCATGATCCATACATGCTTAATGATGGACCGAATGAAGGTGGTGTATTGAACCAGCAAGGCCGCCTATCATGCCAGCTCTGCCCTTCAAACCAACGTCCGAGTAAGTGGGATTGTAAGTTGATTTTCGATCGGTTTTCAGCTTGATATTTGCTCTATTTAGGATATGCTACTCGAAAGTGCTGCTTTATTATTCATAAGATGTTTGATGACCCACAAGTATAGGTGATCTATCATAGTTCTTTCGATAAGTAAGAGTGTCGAACCCAATGAGGAGCAGAAGGAAATGACAAGCGGTTTTCAGTAAGGTATTCTCTGCAAGCACTGAAATTATCGATAACAGATAGTTTTGTGATAAGGTAATTTGTAACGGGTAACAAGTAACAAAGGTAAATAAGGTGCAGCAAGATGGCTCAATCCTTTTTGTAGCAAAGGACAAGCCTGGACAAACTCTTATATAAAGGAAAGCGCTCCCAAGGACACATGGGAATTATCGCCAAGCTAGTTTTCATCATGTTCATACGATTCACGTTCGTTACTTTGATAATTTGATATGTGGGTGGACCGGTGCTTGGGTACTACCCATCCTTGGACAAGCATCCCACTTATGATTAACCCCTATTGCAAGCATCCGCAACTACAAAAGAAGTATTAAGGTAAACCTAACCATAACATGAAACATATGGATCCAAATCACCCGCTTACGAAGCAACTCATAAACTAGGGTTTAAGCTTCTATCACTCTAGCAACCCATCATCTACTTGTTACTTCCCAATGCCTTCCCCTAGTCCCAAACAATGGTGAAGTGTCATGTAGTCGACGTTCACATGACACCACTAGAGGAGAGACAACATACATCTCGTCAAAATATTGAACGAATACCAAATTCACATGACTACTTATAGCAAGACTTCTCCCATGTCCTCAGGAACAAACGTAACTACTCACAAATCATATTCATGTTCATAATCAGAGGGGTATTAATATGCATAAAGGATCTGAACATATGATCTTCCACCGAATAAACCAACTAACATCAACTACAAGGAGTAATCAACACTACTAGCAACCCACAAGTACCAATATGAGGTTTTGAGACAAAGATTGGATACAAGAGATGAACTAGGGTTTGAGATGAGATGGTGCTGGTGAAGATGTTGATGAAGATTGACCCCCTCCCGATGAGAGGATCGATGGTGATGACGATGGTGATGATTTCCCCCTCGCAGAGGGATGTTTCCCCGGCTGAACAGCTCCGCCGGAGCCCTAGATTGGTTCCGCCAAGGTTCCGCCTCGTGGCGGAGGAGTTTCGTCCCGTGAGCTTGCTTATGATTTTTCTAGGGCGAAAGACTTCATATAGCCAAAGATGGGCACAGGAGGCCTGCCAGGGGGCCCATGAGGCAGGGGGCGCGCCCCCCACCCTCGTGGATGGTGGGTGGCCCCCTCTGGTTCTTTCTTCACCCAATATTTTTTAATATTCCAAAACGTGCTCCTGTGAAGTTTCAGGACTTTTGGAGTTGTGCAGAATAGGTCTCTAATATTTGCTTCTTTTCCAGCCCAGAATTCCAGCTGTCGGCATTCTCCCTCTTCAAGTAAACCTTGTAAAATAAGAGAGAATAGGCATACGTATTATAACATAATGTGTAATAACAGCCCATAATGCAATAAATATTGATATAAAAGCATGATGCAAAATGGACGTATCAACTCCCCCAAGCTTAGACCTCGCTTGTCCTCAAGCGGAAGCCGATATCAAAAAATATGTCCACATGTTTAGAGATAGAGGTGTTGATAAAATAAAATACGGACATGAGGGCATCATGATCATTCTTAGAATATCAACATATATATATATATTGTCATATGATTTCTTATGCTAGAGTAACAATTCATTCACAAATTCAAGTATGAATCAAAAACTTCATTGAAAACTAACAAACTATAATCTTAGTCATCGAAGCAATTGCAATTTATCATAACATCAGAAAGAGTCAATATAAGAGCTTTTCAGCAAGTCCACATACTCAACTATCATTTAGTATTTCACAATTGCTAACACTCACGCAATATTTATGGGTATGAAGTTTTAATCAGACACAGAGAAAGATAGGGGCTTATAGTTTTGCCTCCCAACCTTTTACCTCAAGGGTAATGTCAACAATAATAGTTCATGAAAACTCACATCCAATTAGCTATATATATCAGGATCTTTCCAACACATTGTGCTTGCCAAAGGATAAAATGTAAAAAGGAAAGGTGAAGATCACCATGACTCTTGTATAAAGTATCAGACAAGAATAAAAGATAGGCCCTTCGCAGAGGGAAGCAGAGGTTGTCATGTGCTTTTATGGTTGGATGCACGAAATCTTAATGTAAAAGAACGTCACTTTATGTTGCCACTTGTGATATGGTCCTTTATTATGCAGTCCGTTACTTTTATTTCTTTCACATCACAAGATCGTATAGAGCTTATTTTCTCCACACTAATAAATCATACATATTTAGAGAGGATTTTTTATTGCTTGCAACAATGACAACTTACTTGAAGGATCTTACTCAATCCATAGCTGGATATGGTGGACTCTCATGGCAAACTGGGTTTAAGGATGTTCTGAAGCACAAGTAGTATCTCTACTTGGTGCAAAGAATTTGGCTAGCATGAGGGGGAAAGGCAAGCTCAACATGTTGGGTGATCCATGACAATATAATTTATTTTGGATGTAAGAAAACATAAACCATTACGTTGTCTTCCTTGTCCAACATCAACTCTTTAGCATGTCATATTTTAATGAGTGCTCACAATCATAAAAGATGTCCAAGATAGTATATTTATATGTGAAAACCTCTCTTTATTTGTTACTTCCTATTAATTGCAACGATGACCAAAACTATGTTTGTCAACTCTCAACAACTTTTATTCATCATACTCTTTATATGTGAAGTCATTACTCTCCATAAGATCCATATGATCTCTTTATTTCTGTTTATTCTTTCTCTTCTCTTTTGTTTTTATTCCCTCACGATCATGGCAAGATAATCAGGCCCTTGACTCAAAACTAATCTTTATTATATATAGCTCACAGACTCGATTACATAGAAGGATCATAAAGCAAAACTCAAAACTAAATCATACTAAAACTATATTCTACTAGATCAAGATATTACCAAAAGGATCGAATTAAGAAAAATGGTAAAGATAGAAGTGTGATGGTGATACGATACCGGGGCACCTCACCCAAGCTTGGCAGTTGCCGCGGGGAGTGCCCATACCCATGTATTTATGTCTCTTTCTTCGGAGGTGGTGATGTGATGTTCTTGGCAATGATGCCCCTTAGGACGCGATTCTCCTCCTTGAGCTTATTAACTTGTTGCTTGAGGTCCATTATTTCCTTACGGAGCTTGCCCATGACGGCTAAAGCTCCTTTCACCCATGGATGTTGCATAGCTGCTGGAGAACAAGTAACACTCTTTTTCATATTTTCATAAGAAAGAAATCTAACATTGGAAGGGATGACCGAGTTAGGAATAGCTGAGCTCTGTAGTTCCCCCATCGTGAATCCGGCTCGGAAACGAGAAGTAACTTATTGATCCTCTTCCATGGCATCTATCCTTTTAAAGTCGGCCTCCATCTCTTCCTCCGTTGATGGCCCAAAGTGGTCAGCATCACTGTTTGCTCCTGGTCTCGGTGTCGGATGAGACACCCGGCTCTCCCCGACTGACTCTTGAGTGTTGGAGAACGTAGTAATTTAAAAAAAATCATACGCACACACAGGATCATGGTGACGCATAGCAACAAGAGGGGAGAGTGTGTCCACGTACCCTCGTAGACTGAAAGCGGAAGCGGTAGCACAACGCGGTTGATGTAGTCGTACGTCTTCACGATCCGACCGATCCAAGTACCGAACGCACGGCACCTCCGAGTTCAGCACACGTTCAGCTCGATGATGTCCCACGGACTCCGATCCAGCAGAGCTTCGAGGGAGAGTTCCATCAGCACGACGGCGTGATGACGGTGGTGATGATGCTACCGACGCAGGGCTTCACCTAAGCACCGCTACGATATGACCGAGGTGGATTATGATGGAGGGGGCACCGCACACGGCTAAAAGATCAATGATCAATTGTTGTGTCCAAGGGGTGCCCCCTCCCCGTATATAAAGGAGTGGAGGAGGGGGAGGGCCGGCCCTCTCTATGGCACGCCCTAGGGGATTCCTACTTCCACCGGGATGAGGATTCCCCCTTTCCTAGTAGAACTAGGAGCCCTTCCAAGTAGTAGGAGTAGGAGAGAAGGAAAGGGAAAAGAGAAGAGAAGGAAGGAGGGGGCACCGCCCCTCCCCCTAGTCCAATTCGGACTAAGAATTGGGGGTGGGGAGGGGCGCACAGCCTCTCCTCTCTCTTTCCCCTAAAGCCCAATAAGGCCATTATACTCCCCGGTGAATTCCCGTAACTCTCTAGTACTCCAAAAAATTTCCGAATCACTCGGAACCTTTCCGATGTCCGAATATAGTCGTCCAATATATCAATCCTTACGTCTCAACCATTTCGAGACTCCTCGTCATGTCCCCGATCTCATCCGGGACTCCGAACTACCTTAGGTACATCAAAACACATAAACTTATAATACAAATCGTCACCGAACGTTAAGCGTGCGGACCCTACGGGTTCGAGAACTATGTAGACATGACCGAGACATGTCTCCGGTCAATAACCAATAGCAGAACTTGGATGCTCATATTGGCTCCTACATATTCTACGAAGATCTTTATCGGTTAAACCGCATAACAACATACATTGTTCCCTTTGCTATCGGTATGTTACTTGCCCAATATTCAATCGTCGGTATCTCAATACCTAGTTCAATCTCGTTACCGGCAAGTCTCTTTCCTCGTTCCGTAATACATCATACCGCAACTAACTCATTAGTTACAATGCTTGCAAGGCTTATAGTGATGTGCATTACCGAGTGGGCCTAGAGATACCTCTCCGACAATCGGAGTGACAAATCCTAATCTCGAAATATGCCAACCCAACAAGTACCTTCGGAGACACTTGTAGAGCACCTTTATAATCACCCAGTTACGTTGTGACGTTTGGTAGCACACAAAGTGTTCCTCCGGTAAACGGGAGTTGCATAATCTCATAGTCATAGGAACATGTATAAGTCATGAAGAAAGCAATAGCAACATACTAAACGATCAAGTGGCAAGCTAACGGAATGGGTCAAGTCAATCACATCATTCTCCTAATGATGTGATCCCGTTAATCAAATGACAACTCATGTCTATGGTTAGGAAACTTAACCATCTTTGATTAACGAGCTAGTCAAGTAGAGGCATACTAGTGACACTATGTTTGTCTATGTATTCACACATGTATTATGTTTCCGGTTAATACAATTCTAGCATGAATAATAAACATTTATCATGAAATAAGGAAATAAATAATAACTTTATTATTGCCTCTAGGGAATATTTCCTTCAGTCTCCCACTTGCACTAGAGTCAATAATCTAGTTCACATCGCCATGTGATTTAACACCAATAGTTCACATTACCATGTGATTAACACACATAGTTCACATCGTCATGTGACCAACACCCAAAGGGTTTACTAGAGTCAATAATCTAGTTCACATCGCTATGTGATTAACACCCAAAGAGTACTAAGGTGTGATCATGTTTTGCTTGTGAGAGAAGTTTAGTCAATGGGTCTGCCACATTCAGAGCCGTATGTATTTTGCAAATATCTATGTGAACAATGCTCTGCACGGAGCTACTCTAGCTAATTGCTCCCACTTTCAATATGTATCCAGATTGAGACTTAGAGTCATCTGGATCAGTGTCAAAACTTGCATCGACGTAACCCTTTACAACGAACCTTTTGTCACCTCCATAATCGAGAAACATATCCTTATTCTACTAAGGATAATTTTGACCGCTGTTCAGTGATCTACTCCTAGATCACTATTGTACTCCCCTGCCAAACTCAGTGTAGGGTATACAATAGATGTGGTACACAGCATGGCATACTTTTATAGAACCTATGGCTGAGGCATAGGGAATGACTTTCATTCTCTTTCCATCTTCTGCCGTGGTCGGGCTTTGAGTCTTACTCAATTTCACACCTTGTAACACATGCAAGAACTCTTTATTTGACTGTTCCATTTTGAACTACTTCGAAATCTTGTCAAGGTATGTGCTTTTGAAAGTCCAATTAAACGTCTTGATCTATCTCTATAGATCTTGATGCCCAATATGTAAGCAGCTTCACCGAGGTCTTTCATTGAAAAACTCTTATTCAAATATCCTTTTATGCTATCCAGAAATTCTGTATCATTTCCAATCAATAATATGTCATCCACATATAAGATTAGAAATGCTACAGAGCTCCCACTCACTTTCTTGTAAATACAGGCTTCTCCGAAGGTATGTATAAAACCATATGCTTTGATCACACTATCAAAGCGTTTATTCCAACTCCAAGAGGCTTGCACCAGTCCATAAATGGATAGCTGGAGCTTGCACACTTTGTTAGCACCTTTAGGATCGACAAAACCTTCTGGTTGCATCATATACAACTCTTCTTTAAGAAATCCATTAAGGAATGTAGTTTTGACATTTATTTGCCAGATTTCATAAAATGTGGCAATTTACTAACATGATTCGGACAGACTTAAGCATCGCTATGAGTGAGAAAATCTCATCGTAGTCAACACCTTGAACTTTGTCAAAACCTTTTTCGACAAGTCTAGCTTTGTAGATAGTGAAACTACGATCAGCGTCCGTCTTCCTCTTGAAGATCCATTTATTTTCTATGGCTTGCCGATCATCGGGCAAGTCAACCAAAGTCCACACTTTATTCTCATACATGGACCCCATCTCAGATTTCATGGCCTCAAGCCATTTTGCGGAATCTGGGCTCATCATCGCTTCCTCATAGTTCGTAGGTTCGTCATGGTCAATTAACATGACCTCCAGAACATGATTACCGTACCACTCTGGTGCGGATCTCACTCTGGTTGACCTACGAGGTTCAGTAGTAACTTGATCTGAAGTTTCATGATCATCATCATTAGGTTCTTCACTAATTGGTGTAGATGTCACAGGAACCGGTTTCTGTGATGAACTACTTTCCAATAAGGGAGTAGGTACAGTTACCTCATCAAGTTCTACTTTCCTCCCACTCACTTCTTTCGAGAGAAACTCCTTCTCTAGAAAGGATCTATTCTCAGCAACAAATATCTTGCCTTCGGATCTGTGATAGAAGGTGTACCCAATAGTTACTTTTGGGTATCCTATGAAGACGCACTTCTTCGACTTGGGTTTGAGCTTATCAAGTTGAAACTTTTTCACATAAGCATCGCAACCCCAAACTTTAAGAAACGACAGCTTAGGTTTCTTGCTAAACCACAGTTCATACGGTGTCATCTCAACGGATTTAGATGATGCCCTTTTTAATGTGAATGCAGCTGTCTCTAATGCATAACCCCAAAACGATAGTGGTAAATCGGTAAGAGACATCATAGATTGCACTATATCAAATAAAGTACGGTTATGATGTTCAGACACACCATTACGCTGTGGTGTTCCAGGTGGCATGAGTTTGTGAAACTATTCCACATTGTTTTAATTGAAGGCCAAACTCGTAACTCAAATATTCGCCTCTACGATCAGATCGTAGAAACTTTATTTTCTTGTTACGATGATTTTCCACTTCACACTGAAATTCTTTGAACTTTTCAAATGTTTCAGACTTATGTTTCTTCAAGTAGATATACCCATATCTGCTCAAATCATCTGTGAAGGTCAGAAAAATAACGATACCCACTGCGAGCCTCAACACTCATCGGACTGCATACATCAGTATGTATTATTTCCAACAAGTCTGTTGCTCGCTCCATTGTTCCGGAGAACGGATTCTTAGTCATCTTACCCATGAGGCATGGTTCGCAAGCATCAACTGATTCATAATCAAGTGATTCCAAATGCCCATCAGCATGGATTTTCTTCATGTGCTTTACACCGATATGACCTAAACGGCAGTGCCACAAATAAGTTGCACTATCATTACCAACTTTGCATCTTTTGGCATCAATATTATGAATATGTGTATCACTACGATCGAGATCCAACAAACTATTTTCATTGGGTGTATAACCATAGAAGGTTTTATTCATGTAAACAGAATAACAATTATTCTCTAACTTAAATGAATAACCATATTGCAATAAACATGATCAAATTATATTCATGCTCAATGCAAACACCAAATAACACTTATTTAGGTTCGACACTAATCCCGAAAGTACTGGGAGTGTGCGATGATGATCATATCATTATTGGAACTACTTCCAACACACATTGTTACTTTACCCTTAACTAGTCTCTGTTCATTCTGCAATTCCCGTTTCAAGTTACTACTCTTAGCAACTGAACTAGTATCAAATACCGAGGGGTTGCTATAAACACTAGTAAAGTACACATCAATAACATGTATATCCAATATACCTTTGTTCACTTTGCCATCCTTCTTATCCGCCAAATACTTGGGGAAGTTTCGCTTCCAGTGACTAGTCCCTTTGCAGTAAAAGCACTTAGTCTCAGGCTTAGGTCCAGACTTGGTCCTCTTCACTTGAGTAGCAACTTGCTTGCCGTTCTTCTTGAAGTTCCCTTTCTTTCCCTTTGCCCTTTTCCAGTGGTCTTGTTAATCATCAACACTTGATGCTCTTTCTTGATTTCTACCTTCATCGATTTCATCATCATGAAAAGCTCGGGAATTGTTTTCATCATCCCTTGCATACTATAGTTCATCATGAAGTTCTACTAACTTGGTGATGGTGATTAGAGAATTCTGTCAATCACTATTTTATCTGGAAGATTAACTCCCACTTGATTCAAGCGATTGTAGTACCCAGACAATCTGAGCACATGCTCATTGCTTGAGCTATTCTCCTCCATCTTTTAGCTATATAACTTGTTGGAGACTTCATATCTCTCAACTCTGGTATTTTCTTGAAATATTAACTTCAACTCCTGGAACATCTCATATGATCCATGACGTTCAAAACGTCTTTGAAGTCCCGATTCTAAGCTGTTAAGCATGGTGCACTAAACTATCAAGTAGTCATCATATTGAGCTAGCCAAACGTTCATAACGTCTGCATCTGCTCCTGCAATAGGTCTGTCACCTAGTGGTGCATCAAGGACATAATTCTTCTGTGCAGCAATGAGGATAATCCTCAGATCACGGATCCAATCCGCATCATTGCTACTAACATCTTTCAACTTAGTTTTCTCTTAGGAACATATCAAAAATAAAACAGGGGAGCTAAACGCGAGCTATTGATCTACAACATAGATATGCTAATACTACCAGGACTAAGTTCATGTTAAATTAAAGTTCAATTAATCAAATTACTTAAGAACTCCCACTTAGATAGACATCCCTCTAATCATCTAAGTGATCACGTGATCCAAATCAACTAAACCATAACCGATCATCACGTGAAATGGAGTAGTTTTCAATGGTGAACATCACTATGTTGATCATATCTACTATATGATTCACGCTCGACCTTTCGGTCTTAGTGTTCTGAGGCCATATCTGCATATGCTAGGCTCGTCAAGTTTAACTTGAGTATTCTGCATGTGCAAAACTAGCTTGCACCCGTTGTAGATGGACGTAGAGCTTATCACACCTGATCATCATGTGGTGTCTGGGCACGACGAACTTTGGCAATGGTGCATACTCAGGGAGAACACTTTTAGCTTGAAATTTAGTGAGAGATCATCTTATAATGCTACCGTCAAACTAAGCAAAATAAGATGTATAAAGGATAAACATCATATGCAATCAAAATATGTGACATGATATGGCCATGATCATCTTGCGCCTTTGATCTCCATCTCCAAAGTATCGTCATGATCTCTATCGTCACCGGCATGACACCATGATCTCCATCATCTTGATCTCTATCAATGTGTCGTCACATGGTCGTCTTGCCAACTATTGCTCTTGCAACTATTGCTATCGCATAGCGATAAAGTAAAGTAATTGTATGGCGCTTGCATCTTATGCAATAAAGAGACAACCATAAGGGTTCTGCTGGTTGCCGATAACTTTAACAAAAGATGATCATCTCATACAACAATTTATATCTCATCATGTCTTGACCATATCACATCACAACATGCCCTGCAAAAACAAGTTAGACGTCCTCTACTTTGTTGTTGCAAGTTTTACGTGGCTGCTACGGGCTGATCAAGAACCGTTCTTACCTACGCATCAAAACCAAAATGATAGTTAGTCAAGTTAGTGCTGTTTTAACCTTCTCAAGGACCGGACGTAGCCACACTCGGTTCAACTAAAGTTGTAGAAACTGACACCCGCCAACCACCTGTGTGCAAAGCACGTCGGTAGAACCAGTCTCGCGTAAGCATATGCGTAATGTCGGTCTGGGCCGTTTCATCGAACAATACCGCCGAACCAAAGTATGACATGCTGGTAAGCAGTATGACTTGTATCGCCCACAACTCACTTGTGTTCTACTCGTGCATATAACATCTACGCATAAAACCTGGCTCGGATACCACTGTTGGGGAACGTAGTAATTTCAAAAATTTCCTACGCACACACAGGATCATGGTGATGCATAGCAATGAGAGGGTAGAGTGTGTCCACGTACCCTCATAGAACGAAAGAGGAAGCGTTAGCACAACGCGGTTGATGTAGTCGTACGTCTTCACGATCCGACCGATCCAAGTACCGAACGCACGACACCTACGAGTTCAGCACATGTTCAGCTCGATGACGTCCCACGGACTCCGATCCAGCAGAGCTTCGAGGGAGAGTTCAATCAGCACGACGACGTGATGACGGTGATGATGATGCTACCGATGCAAGGCTTCACCTAAGCACCGCTATGATATCACCGAGGTGGATTATGGTGGAGGGGGGCACCGCACACGGCTAAAAGATCAATGATCAATTGTTGTGTCCAAGGGGTGCCCCCCCTCCCCATATATAAAGGAGTGGAGGACGGGGAGGTACGGCCCTCTCTATGGCGCACCCTAGGGGAGTCCTACTCCCACCGGGAGTAGGATTCCCCCTTCCCTAGTAGAACTAGGAGCCCTTCCAAGTAGTAGGAGTAGGAGAGAAGGAAAGGGAAAAGAGAAGAGAAGGAAGGAGGGGGCGCCGCCCCCTCCCCCTAGTCCAATTAGGACTAAGCATTCAGGGGGGGGGGGCGCTCAGCCTCTCTTCCCGCTTTCCCCTAAAGCCCAATAAGGCCCATATACTCCCCGGTGAATTCCCGTAACTCTCCGGTACTCCGCAAAATACCTGAATCACTCCGAACCTTTCCAATGTCCGAATATAGTCGTCCAATATATCGATCTTCATGTCTCGACCATTTCGAGACTCCTCGTCATGTCCCCGTTCTCATCCGGGACTTTGAACCACCTTAGTTACATCAAAACACATAAACTTATAATACAAATCGTCACCGAACGTTAAGCGTGCGGACCCTACGGGTTCGAGAACTATGTAGACATGACCGAGACACGTCTCCGGTCAATAACCAGTAGTGGAACCTGGATGCTCATATTGGCTCCTACATAATCTACGAAGATCTTTATCGGTCAAACTGCATAACAACATACGTTGTTCCCTTTGTCATCGGTATGTTACTTGCCCGATATTCGATCATCGGTATCTCAATACCTAGTTCAATCTCGTTACCGGCAAGTCTCTTTACTCGTTCCGTAATACGTCATCCCGCAACTAACTCATTAGTTACAATGCTTGCAAGGCTTATAGTGATGTGCATTACCGAGTGGGCCCAGAGCTACCTCTCGAACAATCGGAGTGACAAATACTAATCTCGAAATACGCCAACCGAACAAGTACCTTCAGAGACACCTGTAGAGCACCTTTATAATCACCCAGTTACGTTGTGACATTTGGTAGCACACAAAGTATTCCTCCGATAAACGGGAGTTGCATAATCTCATAGTCATAGGAACATGTATAAGTCATGAAGAAAGCAATAGCAACATACTAAACGATCAAGTGGTAAGCTAACGGAATGGGTCAATTCAATCACATCATTCTCCTAATGATGTGATCTCGTTAATCAAATGACAACTCATGTCTATGGTTAGGAAACTTGACCATCTTTGATTAACAAGCTAGTCAAGTAGAGGCATACTAGTGACACTATGTTTGTCTATGTATTCACACATGTATTATGTTTCCGGTTAATACAATTCTAGCATGAATAATAAACATTTATCATTAAATAAGGAAATAAATAATAACTTTATTATTGCCTCTAGGGCATATTTCCTTCATTGAGAAGACATCTTGATCTAAATCGGCAGCAGGACAGTTGAAAACTAAAACAGAGAATATTTGCGTGGTACGGTGGTCAAAACCTTCGGGAGATTATATAATGAATTTTTACCGACCAAAAGTAGTATCGTGCAAGAAAACGGAGTCCGGAGGGCACATGAGGTGCCCACGAGGCAGGGGGCGCGCCCTCCACCCTCGTGGAAGCCTCGTGTCCTTTTCGGACTTCTTATTTTCCTATTTTCTTAAATATTCCAAAACAGAGAAAAATTGCTATTAGAACTGTTTTGGAGTCGGTTTACTTACCGTACCACATACCTATTCCTTTTCGGGGTCTAAAACGTTCCGGAAAGTGTCCCTTATATATTCCTCTGGGGTTATGGTTTCAATAACATTAGTGAGGGAGTCCTGGATTAGGGGGTGTTCGGGTAGCCGGACTATACCTTCAGCCGGACTCCAGGACTATGAAGATACAAGATTGAAGACTTCGTCCCGCGTCCGGATGGGACTTTCCTTGGCGTGGAAGGCAAGCTTGGTGATGCGGATATTCAAGATCTCCTACCATTGTAACCGACTCTGTGTAACCCTAACCCTATCCGGTGTCTATATAAACCGGAGGGTTGTAGTCCATAGGACATCAACTCCATATACAACAATCATACCATAGGCTACCTTCTAGGGTTTAGCCTCCTTGATCTCGTGGTAGATCTAATCTTGTACTACCCATATCATCAATATTAATCAAGCAGGAGTAGGGTATTACCTCCATCGAGAGGGCCCGAACCTGGGTAAAAACATTGTGTCCCTTGTCTCCTGTTACCATCCGGCCTTGACGCACAGTTCGGGACCCCCTACCCGAGATCCGCCAGTTTTGACACCGACATTGGTGCTTTCATTGAGAGTTCCTCTGTGCCATCGCAATCAGGAAGGATGCCTCCTCCCGTCTTTAAAGACGGCGCCGTTGCTAAGGGAGCCTTGGCTATCGGCCAAACTCTCCGGCTAGGTGGTTTCCTCATGACCGCCCGTTTGGCTGTTGCGCCGACGGTGACCTCTCGGGTCATCAAAAGCAACCTACACGTCAGCTCGGAGCTCATCGAGAAGCTAGATCCAATGGATCTCTCTTCCGTAAACGAGCTCTTGGATCGCATCGCCGCCCTGGGGGTCGCTATGGATTACGACCAGGTTGGGCTTAAACCCGATCTAAGAGAAATTAACTCTCCCCAAGTCACCCACCATGTTTCCGTGGTAGAGGCGCAGTACGGCGACCCTTCATCTTTTTTAAGGACTAGCTACGTCCGAATCCCCGACCCCTCCAATCCGGATACCCGCGGAGGGGAGGATGTAACTCAAGACCTGAGCTTAGGATCAGGCAACGGGCTAGATTCATTGGACAACATCCAAGAATCCGAACTTCAGAGTTCGAAAACTCTTCGGCCTCCGAATCTTGGATTGGGTGAGGTTTCAGATTCAACGACACCCGCCCCCCCGAACATAAGCGATCTCTCCCAAATCAGGCAGAGGCCCGAGGAAACAGTACATCATTACTGGGCCAGATTCCTCCTAGTTTTGAACAGGATAAAGGATTGCCGCGAGGGAGACGCAATCTCAATTTTCTGCAGTAATTGCACGGACGAGGGAATCCTTAACGTCGTAAGTTGTCGTGATATTACACGCTTCGCTGACTTGGCGTCCATAGTACAAAAATACTGTGCGATGGAAAGCGCCTGGAAAACCGAAATAAAATTTTGGGATAATCCGGCCTTGAATAGTAATCCCATCCGAACTAAGAGGGTGCATCATCATAGGACACTCGGGATAAACACCAAAAAGCCAAAACCCTCTACAGGGCATGGGACCGTACTGGAAAGGTGGCTTGATGGAGCCTGTAGAATTCACAGTACAGAGGACGCCCCACCAACTCACAGCCTTAGAGCATGTTGGATACTCCGGCAGGTGGCCAAAATTGGCGAGGACCTCTTAATTCTGGAGGCCGCAGAAAGCCAGCCCGAGGACACCAGTACCGTTCTCACAGTCTTCGAGACTTTCGCATCAAACAATATGCGAAAAACAACACTTCGCAGCCTCGCCGAAGTCTATCAAGTTGCAACAATAAATCCATGGAGCGACACTGCTATTACCTTCAACGCAAGTGATGAACCTAGATTCCGAACAGCCCGAGCACCAGCCGCATTGGTCCTCAGTCCCATAGTGGACGGCTTTCACCTCACCAAGGTGCTCATGGATGGAGGCAGCGGACTGAACCTCATTTATGAGGAAACCCTTCAAAAAATGGAAATAGACTAGAACCGCATTGAGCGAAGCAGCACAACCTTTAGAGGAATAATCCCCAGTCAGGAAGCGCGCTGCACAGGAAAAATCACACTAGATGTGGTGTTCGGCACGCCGGATAATTACAGGTCCGAAGAAGTCATGTTTCAGGTGGCCCCGTTCAAACGCGGATATCACGCTTTACTAGGGCGGGAAGCATTCACAATCTTCCAAGCAATACCCCATTATGGGTACATGAAGCTTAAGATGCCCGGGCCGAACGGAATTATCACTCTAGCTAGTGATCCGGACATAGCACTCCGCGCCGAAAACAAGATGGCCGCATTAGCCCTTGAGGCACTATCCGAAGCCTTAGCGGCCGAGGAACTAACTGCGCTGCGCTCCACGGTTAACAGGGATGATGTGATACTCGACAAGAGATCCAAATCCACATCCTTCAAGCTAGCTGACAAAATAGTCAAATTCCAGGTCCATCCAATGGACCCCAATAAAACAGCTTCCATCGGGGCACGACTGAACCCTGATATAGACGCCGCACTGCGAGAGTTCCTACGAGAGAACTGGGACATTTTCGCCTGGCACCCTTCAGACATGCCAGGGATCCCACGCAGGCTGGCCGAACACAGCTTAAATATCCTAAAAGGATTCAAACCTGTCAAACAAGCCCTTCGGCGTTTTTCCGAACCCAGGAGACATGCTATGGGAGAGGAGCTAGCCAAGCTATTGGAGGCCGGATTCATTAGAGACATAAAACATCCGGACTGGCTAGCAAACCTGGTGATGGTACCAAAGAAGGACAAATCCTGGTGCCTGTGTGTCGATTTTAAAGACCTTAACAAGGCTTGCCCAAAGGATCCCTTCCCCCTCCCCCGTATCGATCAAATTATCGATGCCACCGCAGGACACGATTTGTTGTGTTTCCCCGACGCATACTCCGGTTACCATCAAATCAAGATGGCAGAATTAGACCAAGCCGCAACAGCATTCATCACACCATACGGCCCATTCTGCTTCAACACAATGCCCTTCGGGCTGAAAAACGCAGGCGCAACATATCAGCGCATGATCCAGACATGTCTGGCAAACCAGATCGGCAAAACAGTGGAGGCGTATGTGGATGATGTGGTCGTCAAATCAAGACATGTCGAATCTCTAGTAGACGACTTGAGGCTTACATTCGATAACCTCCGAAAATATGACATCAAGCTCAACCCGGAAAAATGTGTCTTCGGCGTCCTAGCCGGAAAGCTCTTGGGCTTCATTGTATCCAGTAGAGGAATTGAAGCAAATCCAGCCAAGATCCGAGCTTTGTCACAATTGGATATCCCAAAGGACCTCAAACAAATACAAAAATTAACCGGATGCGTGGCGGCTTTAAGCCTCTTCATCTCCCGCTTGGGAGAAAAGGCACTACCCCTCTATCGCCTCCTTCGGTGCACCGAACACTTCGAGTGGACGGCTGCCACCACGGCCGGACTTGATGAAACAAAAGCCATATTGGCAACAAACCCAGTCCTGGCCGCGCCAAAGACCGGCGAACCAATGTTATTGTACATTGCAGCAACACATCAAGTTGTCAGCGCAGTGCTCGTTGTCGAGCGGGAAACGGATGGACACAAATTCCCCCTTCAAAGGCCGGTCTACTACGTGTCCACTGTCCTCACTCCATGCAAATCACGGTACCCGCATTACCAAAAGATTGCATACGCGGTATTCATGGCATCCCGGAAGCTACGGCACTACTTTCAAGAGTGTTCCATAATAGTAGCCTCGGAAGTACCACTCAACGATATTATCAACAACCGCGATGCAACGGGACGGATTGCAAAATGGGCCATCGAGCTTCTCCCGTTCGATATAACCTATAAGCCACGGCGAGCTGTTAAATCGCAAGTTTTGGCCGACTTCGTCGCAGAATGGATGGAGGCCGAGCTCCCTAAAGAGTACGACACATATTCAAACTGGATTATGCATTTCGACGGCTCCAAAATGTTGGCCGGACTGGGGGCTGGCGTCGTCCTGACGTCCCCCACAGGAGACACAGTCCAATATGTGCTCCAGATCATGTACACGGATTCCAACAATGCAGCCGAATATGAGGCCCTCCTACATGGTCTCCGGATAGCAGTATCCATGGGTATCAAGTGCCTAGAGGTACGTGGGGATTCAAACCTCGCGATATCCCAAATAAATGGAGACTTCGACACCAAGGACCCAAAAATGGCAGCTTACCGCAACGCCGTCCTAAAAATGTCAGCTCGCTTCGAAGGGCTGGAGTTTCACCATATAGCCCGAGAAAACAATCAAGCAGCGGACGTCCTGGCACGCATCGGAGCAAAACACGATGCAGTCCCCCCCCCCAACATATTTCTGGAAAGATTGTTCAAGCCATTCGTAGCATGGGAGGGGGAACCCGCAAATAACAGCCCGGACCCAGCCGCACCACTCGACGCCGAACAATTTGACATAATTGGAGGCTCTGCCAATGAAATTACACCTTCAGCCCACGTAATAATGGCGGTTATCGCCCCGTGGACAGAACCATTCCTAGCCTACCTTACTAGGCAGGAACTCCCGGAGGACCAAAACGAGGCCCGCTGCATAGTGCGGCGATCTAAAGCCTATAGAGTCCATGAGGGACAGCTTTATAAGAAAAGCACTAGCGGAGTCCTTCAAAGGTGCATCTCTGAAGAGGAAGGGCAGAACCTTCTGGCTAAAATTCATGCCTGACTCGGTGGTCACCACGCTCCTGCTCGGTCCCTTGTTAGCAAGGCTTTCCGTACAGGCTTTTATTGGCCCACGGCCCGGGCAGACGCTCAGGACCTAGTCCAACGATGCGTTGGTTGCCAACTTTTTGCCAACCAAAGCCATATGCCACCCACCGCACTCCAAACTATACCCATCACCTGGCCTTTTGCAGTCTGGGGGCTTGACATGGTCGGACCCCTTAAAGGTGGGACCCATAGGAAAAAAATACTTACTGGTCATGGTGGATAAGTTCACCAAATGGATAGAAGCCAAGCCTGTTAAAACGGCCGAATCCGGACCTGTGATAGACTTCATATCCGGGGTTGTACACCATTATGGCGTCCCCCACAACATCATAACCGATAACGGTACAAACTTTACCGCCGACGAGGTAAAACTCTGGTGCAAAAACATGGGCATCAAGCTTGATTATGCTTCCGTCTATCACCCACAAACCAACGGCCAGGTCGAACGTGCAAATGGTCTTATCATGAGCGACATTAAACCCAGACTGGTGCGGTCCCTCATGGAATCTAACACGCACTGGGTAGAGGAGCTCGACTCCGTGCTATGGGGGCTGCGGACCACGCCAAATCGCACCACCGGATACACACCATTTTTATGGTGTACGGCGCAGAGGCAGTCTTGCCCTGCGACATAATTCGTGACTCACCTAGAGTGCGCATGTACAAAGAAAGAGAAGCCGAGCTCGATCGGCAGGACAACTTGGATGCCTTGGAGGAGGAGCATGATGTGGCAAAAGCCCGTTCCGCATTTTATCAACAGCAGGCCCGAAGATATCAAAGCAGAGAAGTACGGGCCAAAAATTACAACGTTAGCAAACTAATTCTACGCCTGCCGGATAAGAAAAAGGACAAACTCAAGCCCAAGTGGGAAGGTCCATTCATAATCGACCAAGTCCTGACTGGTGGGGCGTACCGTCTGCGAGATGCGTCGGATAACCGACTCGAGCCGAACCCGTGGAACGCCACCCGTCTCCGAAGATTCTATGCCTAGCGCCGGACTCTGTGTTCGTCTCCTTCCTCTGTCCATTTTTTGCATTTTTCTGTCTTACATTTCTCTCCTTCCCCTCTTTTCTTTTATAGCCCTTAAAGGCTCATCTAGTGACGTGCCACTCGCGCTCATTAAACCCGGGGGCTTCTTTAACAGAAGCTTATTTATACGGGCTTCACGCCCAACACATGCGTCAAACTTCCGCATGTACCTTTTTCTTCACCATTATATGCATCGATATGACTTAAGTTTTGGCCAAGCTGGGTTGCCTGGCTCCTGTGCTTACCCCTACATTCCCGATTGTTCGGCTAGGTGGTAAAGGGAGCACCTCTGCGATTGTTACTGCTGGGTCAGCCGGATGTGTACCTCAGACTGGGTGAAGCCGAAAGCTAGCGTTCTTAAGGGAATATTCGGTCGGTGAAATAAAAGATGATCTTTTTACTCACTTTATGCGCCCCCAGATGCTTTTTTCTGCGTCTTTTCATGCAGTCCGGACATGCACTTTAGGGCATGCCTCCCAGCGAAAGGAACCCCTAAGGAACTATTCTCTCTGGAAGATGTTTCTTACTAACCATGTAATATAACATAACTAGTTGGGCACTTGTCTGATAAAGCACTAATGACCCCTACGCCTGGTCTCCACGCATACCCCGGTTCTTATATAACCGCTATGGTATTCGGACACACTCCGGACCATCAGGTCCCGAGGTTGAAGCGAAAAGGTCGGCAACGACAAACGATCTACAATCCGGCTAGAAGGCATTACACATGTCAATTCAAAATTACATAGTCATTCAAAATTACAGTCCTGCTGGGAATACTTCGCGGCCAACTCTACTTGGCCGTATACTAAGCTTACAGGGATCTCCTTCCCATCAGGCCCCACTGGTCCGACCTCGGCCATGTGGTTCGGATCAGACTTCGTAAAATGGGTCTTCACCATGGCCCAGGCCTCCCTAGTGCCTTGTCGGCAGGCCGATATCTTCCACAACCGGAAGCGCCGCTGAGCTCCCTTCAGCTTCTCCGCAAGCTCTCCAAGGCCCTCGGGCATGGAGTGGGCAGGCCATAAGGCTTGGGCAACGCCTCGCATCGCCTGCTGAATTCGCTCGTGCAGTTGCAAGAGTTCGGGAAGAAGGTCACCCGTAGAACCGGGTATCTCCTCTGCAGGACGACCTGTGAGCATACCTACAGACGTTACTCTGTTAGTCGACTTCCTCGCCGAACTCTTTTTTCAAAGTTCGTTCAAGCACTTACTAAATATGCCGCATCGAAGCCGCTGATTCTCCTTCGTGGAGTCCGACAGCTGGCCACGAACATCTTTAAGTTTGACGTCCAGCTTGGTGTTGGCATCCTGAAGATCATTCTTCTCTCACCTCACCTTTGTCAATGTACTCTCACCGTCCTTTAGCCGGCGTAAGAGTTGTTGCTTTTCCGGATCGAGTCAGGTGCCATCTACAATATGATTTGTCAGATTTGCACCCACACCGCACAATACTAATCTTTCGAAGTGTATCTTACCTGAGGGGGTCTCTTTGGGCTCCCCTGCTGCGGCTAGTGCGGCCTCTAGTTGAGCCTTGCACTTTTCCAGCTCCTGGGACAGTACGGTATTCTTCTGTGTAAGAACCTGCATATTAAATGATCCTTAAATCAGTTGCTCTAACTGTTTCAAGTCTTGGGGGCTACTGGTATATATATACATTTGACCAAAATTTTCTTACCCGTATGTCTTTTACATACTGCTCCGTGGCTCTGGCTAAACCATTTTGAGCGGCACGGAGGTACTCATCTCCTGAGTTAAAGGCATCTAAAGCCTCTTGGGAGAAACTAGCGTCGTGTAGAACTATCCGGCGACGCCTGTGGTTCATGGCACTCTCCACTTCAGAATTTGTGGCAGACAGCCTGTCCGCATCCTCTGTCGGAGGAGCGTCCGATGCGCGCCTTGTGCTCGCCTCCGCTTCCTGGCCAGACGTTGGAGCCTGGCTGGTGGAGGCGCGATTGGCAACCTCTCCGGATGTAGTCCGGCGAGGTCTCTTCATTCTGAAGATAGCACGAACGTTAATATGCCCTGACAGAATAACACCAGGGAAACAGAGGGTGCGCTATACCTTTGCGCCGGCATCTCAGTCCGGACTACATTCCTTTTTGCCCCACGGGGCCCTGCGGCCCCTCGTTGGCTAGCCGCCGCAGGTTCGGCCTCCCGCCTCGGAAATCTCCCCTGCAAAACACGGTTGTCGTCAGAAACACTGGAATACGTGAGAATGGAATCTCTCTCAAGGGAATGAGACTCCGGTTTCTGTCACCTGGGAGGCCGGGATTAACCCTGGGTAATCAGCCGTAATGGCTACCAAGGTATTGTCCTTGCTTAGCTGATGGAACACCCCATTGATAAGCTCCACCGATATGTCCAGATCCTCTTCGGAGTCCGGATTGAGGGACCGTTCTGGGTCCTCGGGCTATGGAGGGCGGCTGTTTATATCCTTTACCTCCTGTCGCAGTTCCTGCATTGAAGTTGTTAGACTACATATCTAACCATGGGAGTATAAAACAAACGAGCAAGCGCAATTGTTCACTTACCCAACTTGGAGGATCATACATAGTAAATCCGGCCCGTGGGTTGACGCAGAGGAATTCCTCCTTTTCTCCTTTGTACAAAGAGGATAAGATCTTTACTAGGGCGGCGGCTGAGGCCAACCCCTTACGACCGTAATGGGTGGCGTCATCCTCCCCGTTGAAATCCCACATGGGGTGGCCTCTATATTGAAGCGGTTGCACCCCTCGCATAATGCATGCGGCCATGACTCCAATCATGGTTAGTCCGGAATGAGCCAACAGTCTTATCCGGCCCATCAGGTAAAGGACGTCTCTGTCGTTTTCTCTCTGAGAGCTCCGCGGACGCCAGCTCAAGCGTTTCTTCAATGGAGCACTGTTGAACTCATGGAGACCGACCCGGATAGGGTCCGGTAGCAGGACGTCATCTATGTAAAACCATTCCGAAGGCCAGTCCTCGGACGCCTTCTTTGGGGTTCCGGATAGGTATCCGGTCCCGGCGATGCGCCATACTTCGGCTCCACCCACTTGGTATATAGACCCCTCTTGAGAACGGGGCACCAGGCAGAATAACCTCTTCCACAGCGCGAAATGAGCCTCAACGCCTAAAAATAGCTCGCAAAGGGCGACGAAACCCGCAATATGTAATACGGAGGCGGGCGTGAGATTGTGCAGCTGGAGACCGTAGAACTCCAGAAGCCCGCGGAGAAAGGGATGAATTGGAAATCCCAGTCCCCTTATTAGATAGGGGACGAGGCACACCCGCTCTCCTTTAGAAGGATTGGGGGTGCTCTCCGCTTGTTTTCCGCCATTGTAGGTGGCGAGACCGGCTCGGACCGGGACCATGTATGTCTAAGGGAGAAATCCCTTGGCCTGAAGCGACACTAACTCACTATGTGGGATGGTGCAACTCTCCCAGTCCCCGGGTTTGGGACCGGAGGGGCGAGGGGAGGAGCTGCGGCGGCTGGTCATGTTGGAATGGACCTTTGCTGGAAGCGCTCTGATGATAACTCGCGGAGAGGAGAAGATGTGGTTTGGACCTAAATCCCCATCCCGTTAAATAGGCGGCTTGTTTATACGGCTAGGGGTGTGGATGTAAAAACGCCCCGGCTTTTCGCATTCTTTGACACGTGGAAGACGACCATTATTGGGTGTGGAAGCCGAGGAGCACTACATTACAAAAATCGGACATTATTCCTACAGGTACACAGGATTTGGAGGAGAACCCGCCTTGCAATGCCGAACAATCTGTGCGGCGGACTCGTCGTCATTGAAGCCTGGTTCGGGGGCTACTGAGGGAGTCCTGGATTAGGGGGTGTTCGGGTAGCCGGACTATACATTCAGCCGGACTATACCTTCAGCCGGACTCCAGGACTATGAAGATACAAGATTGAAGACTTCGTCCCATGCCCGGATGGGACTTTCCTTGGCGTGGAAGGCAAGCTTGGCGATGCGGATATTCAAGATCTCCTACCATTGTAACCGACTCTGTGTAACCCTAACCCTATCCGATGTCTATATAAACCGGAGGGTTGTAGTCCATATGACATCAACTCCATATACAACAATCATACCATAGGCTAGCTTCTAGGGTTTAGCCTCCTTGATCTCGTGGTAGATCTACTCTTGTACTACCCATATCATCAATATTAATCAAGCAGGAGTAGGGTATTACCTCCATCGAGAGGGCCCGAACCTGGGTAAAAACATCGTGTCCCTTGTCTCCTGTTACCATCCGGCCTTGACGCACAGTTCGGGACCCCCTACCCAAGATCCGCCGGTTTTGACACCGATAATTAGTTTCAACATTTATAGGGTTACCTGAGATGTAATGTTTGATTCTTTGACTGTTCAGCACCCTCGGATTTCTGCCTTCGAAGTTGTTGATTTTTATGGCACCGGAACGATAGACGTCCTCGATAAGGCAAGGACCTTCCCATTTAGAGAGGAGTTTTCCTGCAAAATATCTTAAACGAGAGTTGTATAACAATACATAATCACCTACATTAAACTCACGCTTTTGTATCCTTTTGTCATGCCATCTTTTAACTTTTTCTTTAAACAGCTTGGCATTCTCATAGGCCTGGGTTGTCCATTCATCAAGTGAGCTAATGTCAAAAAGCCTCTTCTCATCGGGAAGTTTGAAATCATAGTTGAGCTCTTTAATGGCCCAATATGCCTTATGTTCTAGTTTGAGAGGTAAGTGACAAGCTTTTACATAAACCATTTTATACGGAGACATACCCATAGGATTTTTATATGCAGTTCTATAAGCCCATAATGCATCATCAAGTTTCTTGGACCAATTCTTTCTAGATCTATTAACAATATTTTGCAAAATTAATTTAAGCTCTCTATTACTCAGTTCTACTTGACCACTAGACTGCGGGTGGTATGGATGCAATTCTATGATTAACATCATACTTAGCAAGCATTTTACGAAAAGCACCATGAATAAAATGTGAACTCTCCAAACCTAGGAAAAATAACTTCTTTAAGCATCTTAATAGAGGTGTTATGATCAGCATTACTAGTTGGAATGGCTTCTACCCACTTAGTAACAGAATTAACAGTAGCTAAAATATGTGTATACCCATTAGAGGAAGGAAAGGGTCCCATATAATCAAAGCCCCTAACATCAAATGGTTCAATAACAGTGAATAATTCATAGGCATTTCTTGACATCTACTAGTATTACCAATTCTTTGACATTCATCACAAGACAAGACAAACTTACGGGCATCTTTGAAGAGAGTAGGCCAATAAAAACCGGATTGCAATACCTTATGTGCAGTTCTATCTCCAGCGTGGTGTCCTCCATAAGCCTCGGAGTGACACTTGCGTAGGATCTGTTCCTGTTCATGCTCAGGTACACAACGTCTAGTAACACCATCTACTCCTTTATAGAGGTGTGGGTCATCCCAGAAGTAATGTCTTAAATCATAGAAAAACTTTTTTCTTTTGCTGGTATGTGAAACTGGTGGTATAAATTTAGCAACAATGTAATTAGCATAATCAGCATACCATGGAGCAGTACGAGAAGCATTTATGCCAGCTAATTGTTCATCAGGAAAGCTATCATCAATAGGTAGTGGGTCATCAAGAACATTCTCTAACCTAGACAAGTTGTCTGCAACGGGATTCTCAGCTCCCTTTCTATCAATAATATGCAAATCAAATTCTTGTAGTAGGAGAACCCATCTAATAAGTCTAGGTTTAGCATCTTTCTTTTCCATAAGATATTTAATAGCAGCAAGATCAGTGTGAACAGTTACTTTGGAATCAACGATATAAGGTCTGAACTTATCACAAGCAAATACAACTGCTAAAAATTCTTTTTCAGTAGTAGAATAATTTCTCTGGGCACTGTCTAGAGTTTTACTAGCATATTGGATAACATTTAATTTCTTATCAACTCTTTTTCCTAGAACAGCCCCTACAACATAATCACTAGTATCACACATAATTTCAAAGGGTAAATTCCAATCAGGTGGCTGAACAATAGGTGCAGAAATCAAGGCTTTCTTAAGTATTTCAAATGCTTCTACACAATCATCATCAAAGACAAATGGAACATCAATTTGTAAGAGATTAGTCAGAGGCCTAGAAATATTAGAGAAGTCCTTAATGAACCTCCTATAAAAACCGGGATGACCAAGGAAACTTCTTATACCTTTAATGCCCGTAGGACACATCATCTTTTCAATAGCATCAACTTTAGCTTTATCAACTTCAATACCTCTTTCAGAAATTTTATGCCCCAAGACAATACCTTTATTAACCATAAAGTAGCACTTCTCCCAATTCAAGACAAGATTAGTTTCTTCACATCTCTGCAAAACTTGATCAAGGTTGCTTAAGCAATCATCAAAAGAAGTTCCATATACAGAAAAATCATCCATGAAAATCTCAACAATCTTTTCACAAAAGTCAGAGAATATAGCAGTTATACATCTTTGAAAGGTAGCAGGTGCATTGCATAAACCAAAAGGCATATGTCTATAAGCAAAGGTACCGAAAGGGAAAGTAAAAGTGGTCTTTTCTTGATCCTCTTTTGACACAGGTATTTGAGAGAAACCAGAATAACCATCTAGAAAGCAAAAATGTGTATGTTTGGATAATCTTTCTAGCATTTGATCAATAAAAGGTAAAGGGTAATCATCCTTTTTAGTAGCTTTATTTAATTTGTGGAAATCAATTACCATTCTATAACATGTAACAATTCTTTGTGGGATCAATTCACTTTATCATTAGGAACAACAGTAATACCTCCCTTCTTAGGGACACAATGGACATGACTTACCCACTGACTATCAGCAACGGGATAAATTATACCTGCCTCCATAAGCTTTAGTATTTCTTTTCTTACCACTTCTTTCATCTTAGGATTTAACCGTCGTTGGTGATCAACAACTGGTTTCGCGTCTTTTTCCAATTTTATTTTGTGCTGGCATAGAGTGGGACTAATGCCCTTAAGATCATCAAGAATGTATCCAATAGCAGCACGGTGATTCTTCAGAGTTTTCAATAATTTCTTTTCTTCATGCTCTGAAAGGTTAGCACTGATAATAACAGGATATATCTTTTTCTCATCAAGATAAGCATATTTAAGAGTATCAGGTAATGGTTTAAGCTCAAACACGGGATCACCCTTGGGTGTAGGAGGATCCCCTAGGATTTCAATAGGCAAATTCTGTTTCAAAATAGGTCCTTGTTTAAAGAATACTTCATCTATTTCCGTTCTTTCATTCATAAACATATCATTTTCATGGTTGAGCAAATATTGTTCTAAAGGATCATTAGGAGGCACGGCAATAGAAGCAAGGCCAATAATTTCATCTTTACTAGGCAATTCTTTATCATGGGCTTGTCTACAAAATTTAGCAAAATTAAACTCATGAGACATATCCCCCAAACCAATAGTAACAACATCCTTTTTGCAGTCTATCTTAGCATTAACAGTATTCAAGAAGGGTCTACCAAATATAATGGGACAAAAGTCATCTTGTGGGAACCAAGAACAAGAAAATCAGAGGGATATTTAACTTTCCCACACAAGACTTCAACATCTCTAACAATCCCAATCAGAGAAATAGTATCTCTATTGGCAAGCTTAATTGTAACATCTATCTCTTCTATCTTAGCAGGTGCAATATCATGCCTTTGTATAAGGAATGAGGTATTGCACTTGCACTAGCACCCATATCATATAATCCATGATAACAATGATCTCCTATTTTAACACAAATAACAGGCATGCCAACTACTCGTCTATGTTTACCCTTAGTATCGGGTCTAGCAATTCTAGTAGCTTCATCACAGAAATAAATAACATGCCCATCCATATTATCAGCTAAGAGATCTTTAACCATAGCAATACTAGGTTCAACTTTAATTTGCTCAGAGGGTGTAGGTGTTCTAGTATTACTCTTACAAACCACAGTTGAAGCTTTTGCATGATCCTTTATTCTAATAGGGAAAGGTGGTTTCTCAATATAAGCAGTAGGAACAACAGGATCAACATTATAAGTGATAGTCTTTTCTTCAACTTCAACAGGTGCAACTACTTTTACTTCAATGGGAGGATTATATTTAAACCACTTCTCCTTAGGGAGATCAACATGAGTAGTAAAGGATTCACAGAGAGAAGCTACTATCTCAGAGTCAAGTCCATATTTAGTGCTAAAATTCACGGAAAACATCGGTATCCATAAAAGATTTAACACAATCAAACTTGGGTGTTATACCTGACTCCTTACCTTCGTCAAGGTCCCAATCTTCAGAGTTGCGTTTAATTCTTTCCAACAAATCCCATTTGAATTCAATAGTCTTCATCATAAAAGAACCAGTACAAGAAGTATCGAGCATGGAGCGATTATTGAGAGAAAGCCGAGCATAAAATTTTTGAATAATAATTTCTCTTGAGAGCTCATGATTGGGGCATGAATATAACATTGACTTAAGCCTCCCCCAAGCTTGAGAGATGCTTTCTCCTTCGCGAGGCCAAAAATTATATATATAATTACGATCACGATGAACAAGATGCATATGATAAAACTTCTGATGAAATTCCAGTTTCAATCGGTTGTAGTTCCATGATCCCATATCATCACATAGCCTAAACCATGTCAATGCCTTTCCCTTTAAATATAAAGGGAAGACCTTCTTCTTGATAACATCCTCGGGCATACCTGCAAGCTTAAATAATCCACAAACTTCATCCACATAGATTAGGTGCAAATCGGGATGTAATGTTCCATCTCCTGTAAAACGATTGGCTAGCAGTTTCTCTATCATACCCGAAGGAATTTCAAAGTAAACATTTTCAGTAGGTTCAGTAGGTGGAGGAGCAACCCTTTGCTCTACTGGTCGGGGTGAAGATACCCCGAACAAGCCCCTCAAAGGATTATGTTCCATAGTAACAAGTGACAGTAAATTTCAGCACACTATATAAATTTTTCCTTACCAAATTCCACCTACCAAAGCTGCTTCACTCCCCGACAACGACGCAAGAAAAGAGTCTTGATGACCCACAAGTATAGGCGATCTATCGTAGTCCTTTCGGTAAGTAAGAGTATCGAACCCAACGAGGAGCAGAAGGAAATGACAAGCGGTTTTCAGTAAGGTATTCTCTGCAAGCACTAAAATTATCGATAACAGATAGTTTTGTGATAAGGTAATTTGTAACGGGTAACAGGTAACAAAAGTAAATAAGGTGCTGCAAGATGGCCCAATCCTTTTTGTAGCAAATGACAAGCCTGGACAAACTCTTATATAAAGGAAAGCACTCCCGAGGACACATGGGAATTATCGCCAAGCTAGTTTTCATCACGTTCACATGATTCATGTTCGTTACTTTCATAATTTGATATGTGGGTGGACCGGTGCTTGGGTACTGCCCTTCCTTGGACAAGCATCCCACTTATGATTAAACCCTATTGCAAGCATTCACAACTACAAAAGAAGTATTAAGGGAAACCTAACCATACCATGAAACATATGGATCCAAATCAGCCCCTTATGAAGCAACTCATAAACTAGGGTTTAAGCTTCTGTCACTCTAGCAACCCATCATCTACTTATTACTTCCCAATGCCTTCCCCTAGGCCCAAAAAATGGTGAAGTGTCATGTAGTGGACGTTCACATGACACCACTAGAGGAGAGACAACATACATCTCATCAAAATATCGAATGAATACCAAATTCACATGACTACTTATAACAAGACTTCTCCCATGTCCTCAGGAACAAACGTAACTACTCACAAATCATATTCATGTTCATAATTAGAGGGGTATTAATATGCATAAAGGATCTGAACATATGATCTTCCACCGAATAAACCAACTACATCAACTACAAGGAGTAATCAACACTACTAGCAACCCACAGGTACCAATCTGAGGTTTTGAGACAAAGGTTGGATACAAGAGATGAACTAGGGTTTGAGATGAGATGGTGCTAGTGAAGATGTTGATGAAGATTGACCCCCTCCCGATGAGAGGATCGATGGTGATGACGATGGTGATGATTTCCCCCTCCCGGAGGGATGTTTCCCTGGCAGAACAGCTCCGTCAGAGCCCTACATTGGTTCCGCCAAGGTTCCGCCTCGTGGCAGTGGAGTTTCATCCCGTGAGCTTTATTATGATTTTTTCCAAGGTGAAAGACTTCAGATAGACAAAGATGGGCACCAGAGGTCTGCCAGGGGGCCCACGAGGAAGGGGGCGCACCCAGGGGTAGGGCGCGGCCCCACCCTCATGGATGGTGGGTGGCCCCCCTTTGGTTCTTTCTTCGCCCAATATTTTTTATATATTCCAAAACGTGCTCCCGTGAAGTTTCAGGACTTTTGGAGTTGTGCATAATAGGTCTCTAATATTTGCTCCTTTTCTAGCCCAGAATTCGAGCTGCCGGCATTCTCCCTCTTCATGTAAACCTTGTAAAGTAAGAGAGAATAGGCATAAGTATTATGACATAATGTGTAATAACATCCCATAATGCAATAAATATTGATATAAAAGCATGATGCAAAATGGACGTATCAATGTCTGTGGATGAGCGTTTTGGAACCTTATGCGCATCTATCATGAGTTTGCACCTTGTATCTGTAGACCCACTGGGTGTGTGTCATGTAGTTGTTTACAACTCTTTTCACTCGGATTAGACAGGTCATGTCGAGTGAATTCTTGGTCAAGTGGGGGCACGCTAAGTGCACCCACTGGGTGTAGTCCCCAAGACCGATGTTGACTGCCAGTAGTCGACAGTGGTCTTAAATCTTTCTATTTTTACTCCTTCCACTCTTGCTGGGCAGACCATGTCGAGTGACAAATCGAACTAGTGGGCACGCCAAGTGCAACCAATTCATGTAGTCCCTGAGACTGCTGTTGAATGTATGATTCCGTAGTAGTCTTAGAATTATATCCTCTTTTTTGCATTTTATCACTCAAAAGCGACCGATCTTTGTTTCTGTCGATTAACGTGTCTTGTTGTTGATTGCAGAAATCTTGTGAGCTTGGAGCCAAATTTGCTGATTTGGAGAAGAAGCAGATCGAACTCAACCTCAATCTAGAATTGGGCAAGAAGAACTTGAAGAAAGCCCAGGATGAAGCTGCTGTCATGGGAGGTAACAATTTTTCGACTGCTCGCCTTCTGATCTTTTTCCTTTCATCCTTTGAATCGAGTGATTCCACTTGAACAGATGTGCATAGTGAAAATTGTCAACTCCAAGCTCGTCTGAAGAATGTTATTTCTCTAGACAAAATGAAGTAGGCTCTGGAGCAGAAGGACCTGGACCTTGCAGTGGCGCAGAAGACGGCGCAGGAGAAGACAGAACTTGCCGACAAGAAGCTGGCTTCAGTTGGAAAGTTGGAAGAAGAGAACACCAAGTTGAAAACTGCTATTGATGAAGTGAAGAAAGAAGTCGTGTAGCTGAAGGAGGAGAAGGTGGCCTTGGCTGACAAAGTTGATGTTCTCACTCGGAAGAGATACGAACTGGAAACTTATCTGGGAGGTCTGAATTGCACAAAACTTCTTCACCATGCAACTGCCAATTCATTACTTTTCTTTGCACGCAGAATTCTGTCAGAACTTCAAGGAAGAAACTGGGCGGATCGAGACAGGTTTGGATCCTATCAACTCCCCCGTCAAGGACAAAGTTGCAATGAACGTGTTGCGACTGGAATCATGCCTCGCTAATGTCTTGGATTACGTTGCTCGACTGAAGGTCACGCTGTCCAGGAACGACAAGGAGTTATGGCCAAAGGATGTCTTCTGAACGATCTCGAGTCACTGGTGACTCGACTCAACGGCATCCAAGAGCGAGTGCAGGCATGGAAGAAGTCAGCTACACATTGCGGTGCTGACGTGGCTTTATCACTCGTCCGCTTCCTTTGTAAGGAAGTAAAGGAAGAGAAGCTGGCGGCTATCAAGGTTGCCAACACCAAGAAGATTCAATTCCAATATTTCATGGAGATCTTCATCGATGCAGCCACTCATATCGCAGACGACATTGATTTGGACAGCTTTCTCAAGCCAGCAAGTCCTCCTCCTGACGAGTGAAAAACTTGATATCTTGACTTCATTTGCCTTGGATGCCAAGTGATTCTGTAATAGTTAAACTCTTTTGGGCTTGGTGCTCGAGTACTCCTGCTAGTGATCCTGAACCATGCTAGATTTATCTGAACTTGGTTGCTTCTTTTGAATGCAATCGCTTTGTCTTTATTATCTTCAGATTTCCTGACTCGGGCGAATTTAGAATCGCAGTTGAGTCTCCAAGTGAGAGGATTGCTCTTCAATCAGAATAGACATTGTACTTATGGTGCAACTCTGAGTGCAACCATACGTTGTACTTGTGGTGTAGCTCAGAGTGCAACCATATGTTGTATGTGTGGTGCAGCTCAGAGTGCAACCATACGTTGTACTTGTGGCGCAGCTCAGAGTGCAACCAGACATTGTACTTGTGGCGTAGCTCAGAGTGCAAACAGACGTTGTACTTGTGGCGCAACTCAGAGTGCAACCATACGTTGTACTTCTGGCGCAGCTCAGAGTGTGACCAGACATTGTACTTGTGGCGCAACTCAGGGTGCATGGCCGAGCCTCCGAGTGAGAGGGTTTCTCTTCACTCAGAGTATATTTTGTAACATAGGCGAGTGCGGGATCGCAGCTAATCCCCTGAGTGAGAGGGTTGCTCTACACTCAGAGCATGTTTAGTAACTTAGGCGAATAAGGGATCGCAGCTAAGTCCCCGAGTGAGAGGGTTGCTCTTCACTCGCGGTGTTTTTGAAACTTAGGCGAGGCCGGGATCGCAGCTAAGTCCCCGAGTGAGAGGGTTGCTCTTCACTTGGAGCGTTTTTTGAAACTTAGGCGAGTACGGGATCGCAGCTAAGCCCCCGAGTGAGAGGGTTGCTCTTCACTCGGAGTTTTTTTGAAACTTAGGAGAGTACGGGATCACAGCTAAGCCCCCGAGTGAGAGGGTTGCTCTTCACTCGGAGTGTTTTTGTAACTTAGGCGAGTACAAGGTCACATCTAAGCCCTCGAATGAGAGGATTGCTCTTCACTTGGAGTGTTTTTGAAACTTAGGCGAGTACAGGGTCGCAGCTAAGCCCCTGAGTGAGAGGGTTGCTATTCACTCGGAGTGTTTTTGTAACTTAGGCGAGTACGGGGTCGTAGCTAAGCCCCCCGAGTGGGAGGGTTGCCCTTCACTTGAAGTGTTTTTGATGAGGACATCAATACCATTGTTACACCCACAACCCCTGCTGCTATACATACTGGACCAATTACTAGAGCTCCCGCACGCCAATTAAATTACCAGGTACTTTCGTTTCTTTGGTAACGATTCTAATCTTGATGAGAATATTATGCTGCCTAAATTGGATACATTTGTTTTGCTTACAAATGAAGGGCCTAGCTTGGACAAGAAAGATGAACCTTGGTGGAAGTTCAAGCATGGAGATGATGGCGTGCGCAAGGGGAACAAGAACGAAGTTACAAGTGATGATTCTAGGACTTTGAAGCCACCATAATGAGTGCATGAAGCCTTGGATGAAATATACAAGATGCCACTTCATAAATTTAGACAAGAGGCTATTCTAAGTGTCGCGTCACCTTATTTTTGGGCCAGGACCATGTAATTTCAAAATACTAGATTATAGGCTGTTTTTAGAGTCTATATGTGTGGGGAAACAAGAGTTAGGGTTGGTTTCAGACCCCTCCTCCAAGGGCCACAAAATTCCCCCTCCCTCCTCCATATATACAGCCCTTAGGGCATCATTTAGACTTCCGGTTTTGTTTAGATTAAAAGTTCTCCATAGTTGCAACTTCGCGTACTTCATTTGTGTTCAACGACCAGACAAAGACGTCACAGAACCCCACCTTGATCAATAAAGCTTTCATCTTATATTTGCAATATCCAGATTGCAATCTTAGTTTCTTGCTTGTTCTTCGTTGGCTTGCAGGGAATAAACCTTAGTGGTCAGGTTGATCGTGCGTCGGCGTGGTCAATAACCTCTCAGAGTTGGTTTAGCGATTGCTAAGGCGCGACGTCCTCGCACATTCGTAGTTGGATCATCAAAGTCGACTTCCACCAAAGCGATATCCATCATCTCATCGAAAGACAGGAGACCTTTGCCTCTATCAAGTGGAATATGATTTTCAGGTTGCTCGGTGAGATTTTACAGTTTTTCGTAGTTTAGATTGAGTCTGTTCTTCATACCTACAGTCCACGAAAATGCCACAAACAAGTTAGGGTTAGTTCATCATATCCGAACCAATCTGAGCCTTTGCATAATCTTTTTTAGGGTTTTTGCTTTGTTGAATTTGCGGTTGCATCTCGTGTCTAGTTGCTGCTCTTAGCGTCTAGTCTTTTAGAGTTTTGAGTTTTGGTCATAAGTTGTCACACCGCCGCCGCACCATCATCATCTCCCCTGCCATCTACCACCACCGCTTATCCGCCACCGATTCGTATACGTATACCACCACCATTCTGTATCCATATACCACCACCGCTACCACCATCGCTGCCATATACAAACACCGCTGCCATATCCTACCACCATATATCCACCACCAATCCGAGTTCCTCTCATATTAGGTTTGTTTTTGAGATCCATATAATTTCCGATTCATGTTTCCTTGCCTGAGTAGGTTTCGGAAAAAAAGAGTCTGGAGACCCCCGGGCAGTTTTTAGGCCAACCACCTGAGGTACGAGATCATGACCATCTTCCTAAACTAAAATTGAATATTCCACCATTTGAGGGTAGATATGTCCTGATATATATCTTACTTGGGAGTTAGAAACTGAACAATGTTTTACATGTTTACAATATCCTGAGGAGAGACATGTTCCTGCTGCTGTTTGTGCTTTCACTAGTTTTGCATGTGTTTGGTGGTCCGAATATTGTAGATTATATCCTATTCCAGCTACTTGGGCTGCTTTGAAAACTGCTATGCATACTCGTTGGGTTCCACCATATTATCAACGTGAATTACTTCAAAAATTGTAACGCTTAAGACAAGGAAAAAATCCTGTAGAAGAATATTATCAGGAATTACAAACCGGCATGATTCGATGTGGTATTGTTGAGGAAAATGAAGCTATGATTGCATGTTTTATGGGTGGATTAAATAAAGAGATTCAGACCATTCTAGAGTATAAGGAATATAATAATATCACTCGTTTATTCCATCTTGCTTGCAAAGCTGAACGTGAAGTGCAGGATCGACAGGCATTGGCGCGAACTAACTTTTCTGCAGGTCGACCTTCATCATGGACACCACGTGCATCCTCTACTTCCACACGTTCTGCTGCACCGGTGCCTCCGTCAGCTGCAACCGCCTACCATGATACAAGAAAGCAGGCACAACCACCACTATCTGCAAAGAGCACACCTTCTAGGCCTGGACAGAGTTCTTCTTCATCCATGGCATCAACAGGGCAAACACATGATATTATTTGTCGGTGTTGCAAGGGTGGAGGTCATTATGCAAGACAATGCCCATCTAAGCATGTGATGAGTGTTATGGAGGATGGTGAGTATGAGTCCGCTAGTGACTGTGATGAGGAGACTTTGGCTCTTATTACAAGTGAAGAACACGGTGGAGATGATTCTGATCATGAGATGCAATACATGGCTGCTGAATATGCTGATAGGTATGAATGTTTAGTTGCTCAACATGTTTTGAATGTGGAGGTTACACAAGCTGAGAAAAATCAGAGGCATAATTTGTTCCATACAAAGGGAGTTGTGAAGGAACATTCTGTTTGCGTCATCATAGATGGAGGGAGCTGCAACAACTTGGCTAGCATGGAGATGGTGGAGAAGCTATCTCTCACCACAAGACCACATCCACATCCTTACTACATCCAATGGTTCAACAACAGCGGCGAGGTTAATGTAACATGTATTGTTTGTGTGCATTTTAGTCTCTCTACATATGCTGATCATGTTAATTGTGATGTGGTACCTATGCAAGCATGTTCCTTATTACTTGGTAGACCATGGCAATTTGATAAAAATTCTGTACACCATGGTACAAATAATCAATATACTCTTGTTCATCAGGACAAAAATATTACTTTGCTTCCTATGACTCCTGATTCCATTTTGAAAGATGATATTAATAGGGCTAATAAAGCAAAACAGGATAAACATAAGAGTGAAAATTAGATTGTGGCAAAAGAATTTGAGCAACAAATGAAGCCTAATAATAAACCATCTAGTGTTGCTTTTGAAATTAAATTGAAAAGTGCATGTTTACTTGCCACCAAATCTGATATTGATGATCTAGATTTCAGCAAATCTGTTTGCTATGCTTTTGTGTGCAAAGAGGCGTTATTTTTCTTTCGAGGATGTACCTTCCTCTTTGCCTCATGTTGTCACTAACATTTTTCAGGAGTTCGCTGATGTCTTTCCACAAGACGTGCCACCGGGATTACCTCCTATTCGAGGGATCGAGCATCAGATTGACTTAATTCCCGGTGCTTCGCTGCCTAACCGTGCGCCATACCATACCAATCTAGAGGAGACGAAGGAGATTATACGTCAAGTACATGAGCTGCTCAACAAAGGTTATATACATGAATCTCTTAGCCCTTGTGCTGTTCCTATTATACTAGTGCCAAAAATGGATGGTACGTCGCGTATGTGTGTTGATTGTAGATGCATTATTAATATTACTATTCGTTATCGTTATCCTATTCCTAGGCTAGATGACATGCTTGATGAATTGAGTGGCTCTACAATATTCTCCAAAGTTGATTTGCGTAGTGGATACCATCAAATTCATATGAAATTGGGAGATGAATGGAAAACAACATTTAAAACTAAGTTTGGATTATATGAGTGGTTAGTCATGCCTTTTGGGTTAACTAATGCACCTAGTACTTTCATGAGATTAATGAACGAAGTTTTACGTGCTTTCATTGGACGATTTGTGGTATTCTATTTTGATGATATACTGATTTATACCAGATCTTTGGAGGAACATTTATGTGCTGTTTTTATTGCTCTATGTGATTCACGTTTGTCTGGTAACCTTGGGAAGTGCACCTTCTGCACCAATCGAGTATCTTTTCTTGGCTATGTTGTTACTCCACAGGGAATTGAAGTTAATAAAGCCAAGATTGAAGCTATTGAGAGTTGGCCGCAGCCCAAAACGGTCACACAAGTGAGGAGTTTTCTTGGCCTCGCTAGATTCTATAGGCGTTTTGTGAGAGATTTCAGCACCATTGCTGCACCTCTCAACAAGATTACAAAGAAGGAGGTACCTTTTGTTTGGGGTACCGCATAGGAAGAAGCCTTCACGGTATTGAAAGATAAGTTGGCACATGCTCCTTTACTCCAACTTCCTGATTTTAATAAGACTTTTGAGCTTGAATGTGATGCTAGTGGAATTGGATTAGAAGGTGTGTTATTACAAGATGGCAAACCTGTTGCATACTTTTCTGAAAAATTGAGTGGGCCTAGTCTGAATTATTCTACTTATGATAAAGAATTATATGCTCTTGTTCGGACTTTAGAAACATGGCAACATTATTTATGGCCCAAAGAATTTGTTATACATTCTAATCATGAATCGTCGAAACATATTAAAAGTCAAGCTAAACTGAATCGTAGACATGCTAAATGGGTTGAATTCATTGAGACTTTCCCTTATGTCATTAAACACAAGAAGGGTAAAGAAAATGTTATCGCTGATGCATTGTCTCGTCGCTATACTATGCTTTCACAACTTGACTTCAAAATATTTGGTTTGGAGACCATCAAAGATCAATATGTGCATGATGCTAATTTTAAATATGTAATGTAGAATTGTAAAGACAGAAGAACGTGGAACAAGTTTATCGTTAATGATGGATTTGTGTTCCGTGCTAACAAGCTATGCATTCCAGCTAGCTTCGTTCGTCTTTTGTTGTTGCAGGAGGCACATGGAGGAGGATTAATCGGACACTTCTGCATGAAGAAGACAGAGGACGTACTTGCTACACATTTCTTTTGGCCAAAGATGAGACGGGATGTTGAGCGTTTTGTTGCTCGCTGCACTACATGTCAAAAAGCTAAGTCACGACTCAATCCTTATTTTTTATATATGCCTTTGCCTGTACCTACTGTTCCTTGGGAGGATATATCTATGAGCTTTGTTTTAAGTTTACCTTGAACAAAGAAGGGGAGGGATAGCATATTTGTTGTCGTGGATAGATTCTCGAAAATGGCACACTTTATACCATGTCATAAAAGCGATGATGCTGTTAATGTTGCTAATTTATTTTGTCATCAAATTATTCGCTTGCATGGTGCGCCAAATACTATTGTTTTAGATTGTGATACTAAATTTCTTAGCCACTTTTGGAGATGTTTATGGGCTAAGTTGGGGACTAAACTGCTTTTTAGTACTACTTGTCACCCCCAAACTGATGGACAAACTGAAGTAATCAATAGAACATTGTCTACTATGTTTAGGGCTGTTCTGAAGAATAATAAGAAAATGTGGGAAGAATGCTTGCCTCATATTGAATTTGCTTATAATCGTTCATTGCATTCTACTACTAAGATGTGCCCTTTTGAAATTGTGTATGGTTTCCTACCTCGTGCACCTATTGATTTGTTGCCTCTTCCATCTTCGGAGAAGGTTAATTTTGATGCTAAAGAACATGCTGAATTGATTTTAAAAATGCATGAGTTAACCAAGGAAAACATTGAGCGTATGAATGATAAATACAAACTTGCTAGAGATAAGGGTAGAAAACATGTTGTGTTTGCACCTGGAGATCTTGTTTGGTTACCTTTGCGTAAGGATAGATTTCCTAATTTGCACAAATCATAGCTAATGCCACATGCTGATGGTCCTTTTAAGGTGTTAGAGAAAATAATGCATATAAACTTGAGCTGCCTGCAGATTTTGGGGTAAGTCCCACTTTTAACATTGCAGATTTGAAGCCTTATTTGGGTGAGGAAGATGAGCTTCTGTCGAGGACGACTTCATTTCAAGAAGGGGAGGATGATGAGGACCCCAATACCATTGTTACACCCACAGCCCCTGCTGCTATACATACTGGGCCAATTAGTAGAGCTCGCGCACGCCAATTAAATTACCAGGTACTTTCGTTTCTTGGTAACGATTCTAATGTTCATGAGAATATGATGCTGCCTAAATTGGATACATTTGTTTTGCTTACAAATGAAGGGCCTAGCTTGGACAAGAAATGTGAACCTTGGAGCAAGTTCAAGCATGGAGATGATGGCGTACGCAAGGGGAACAAGAACGGAGTTACAAGTGATGATTCCAGGGCTTTGAAGCCACCATAATGAGTGCATGAAGCCTTGGGCAAAATATACAAGATGCCACTTCATAAATTTCGTCCAGAGGCTATTCTAGGTGCTGCTTCACCTTATTTTTGGGCCAGGCCCATGTAATTTTGAAATACTTGATTATAGGCTGTTTTTAGAGTCCGTATGTGTGGGGAAACAAGAGTTAGGGTTGGTTTCGGACCCCTCCTCCAAGGGCCACGGAATTCCCCCCTCTCTCCTCCATATATACAGCCCTTAGGGCATCATTTAGACTTTGGGTTTTGTTTAGATTAAAAGTTCGCCATAGCTGCAACTTCGCGTACTTCGTTTGTATTCAACGACCAGACAAAGACGTCACATAACCCCACCTTGATCAATAAAGAATTCATCCTATGTTCGCAATATCCAGATTGCAATCTTTGTTTCTTGCTCGTTCTTCATTTGCTTGCAGGAAATAGACCTTCGTGGTCAGGTTGATCGTGCGCCGGCGTGGTCAATAACCTCTCGGAGTTGGTTTAGCGATTGCTAAGGCGCGACATCCTCGCATGTTCGTAGTCGGATCGTCAAAGTCGACTTCCACCAAAGCGATATCCATCATCTTATCGAAAGACGGGACACCTTTGCCTCTATCAGTTTTTGAAACTTAGGCAAATCGGGTTCATGGCTAAGCCCCCAAGTGAGAGGGTTTCCCTTCACTCGGAGTGTTTTTGAAAATTTGCGAATCGGGTTCGCGGCTAAGCCCCCGAGTGAGAGGGTTGCTCTTCACTCGGAGTGTTTTTGAAACTTAGGCCTATCGGGTTCGCTGCTAAGCCACCCACTAGGGGATTTGAACACACATGTTTATGTGAAAACAATCATTAAGATAGTGCAAAAATCATATCTTTCATAAGCAAACTGAAGGATTATTATTACAACTCGTCGATCCGAGTGTTTAGGTATAAAAATGGCGGAGCAGATCCGCATTCCACGAGCGTGGCTCTTCTTCTTTCTTGGCTATGTTGTAGAGGTGATATGCCCCGTTGTGGGGCACCTTGGTGATGATGAAGGGCCCTTCCCCAGGCCGGAGCGAGCTTGTGAGGCCGTTTCTGGTGCACTCGGAGCACAAGGTCTACTTCTTGAAATGCTCGGCCTCTGACATTTTGGGCATGGAATCGATGCAGGTCTTGTTGATAGATGGTCGACCACATCAGAGCCATTTCTCGTTCCTCCTCTAGGAGACCAACTGCGTCCTGGCATGCCTATTCTGCTTCAGCTTCTGAGAATAGTTCCACTTGGGGGTATTGTGTAGCAAATCACTCGGAAGCACAACTTCAGCACCATATACCATGAAGAAAGGGGTTCGATCAGTCGACTGATTGGGAGTCGTTCTCAATCCCCACAAGACAAATGGCAACTCAGTCACCCAAGCTCCCGCTACGTTCTTGAGGTTGCACATCAATTGGTGTTTCAACCCTTGTAGGATCAAGTCATTCCCTCTTTTCGCCTGCCCATTCGACTGCGGGTGCGCAACGGATGCGTAATCGACCCGAGTGCCTTGGGAAGTGCATAATGCTCTGAACTCATCAGAATCAAAGTTGGAGTCGTTATCTATGATAATGTTGTGACGGACTCCATATTAGAATATCATCTCTCTGATGAAACTAATGGCAGTGCTTGAGTCAAGATTCTTGATAGGCTTGGCCTCGATCCATTTGGTGAACTTGTCGACTGCTACGAGCAAATGAGTGAAACCGATTCTGCCGGTTTTGGAAGGTCCAACCATGTCCAACCCCCAAACTGCAAATGGCCAAACGAGTGGAATAGTCTTCAAGGCAGATGCAGGCTTGTGAGACATGTTTGAGTAAAACTGGCAGGCTTCGCACTTACCTACTATATCTTTAGCCATCTCATTCACACGCGACCAGAAAAATCTTGCTCGTTACGCTTTGGCAAGTATGGTCCGAGAGGACGCGTGGTAACCACGGTTCCCCGAGTGAATCTCATTTAAGATAAGTCGACCTTCTTCTAGAGAGATGCAACGCTGAGCCACTCTGATAACACTTTCTCTGTAAAGCTGTCCACTTATCACCGTGAAGGCTTTGGATCTACGGATGATCTGGCGGGCCTCATCTTCATCCTCAGCAAATATGCAATATATGGCATCGTCTAGTCGGGAGTGATCGCTAAAAACTCCATGATCAAGTCGACTACTACTGGAACTTCAATCTCAGTTTGATTGGTTGAACTTATTGCTTGTGGGCGCTCCTCCGTAAAGGGATCCTCTTGGACTGATGGGGTATGGAGATGCTCCAAGAACACATTACTAGGAATAGGCTTTCGAGTGGAGCCTATCTTCGCCAGATCATCAGCTGCTTGATTTTTGAGTCGGGGTATGTGGTGGAGCTCCAACCCTTCAAACTTCTTCTCTAATTTTCCCACTTCATTGCAATAACCAGTCATGGCAAGGCTCCTGATGTCCCACTCCTTCATCACTTGATTGACCACCAAATCCAAGTCACCGTAGACCATCAGGCGACGGACGCCGAGTGAGATGGCCATACGCAACCCATATAGAAGTGCCTCATACTCAGGTTCATTGTTTGAGGAGTCGAAGTGAATCTGGAGGACATAACTGAGCTTATCTCCTCTTAGGGACACCAGGAACACTCCATCACCAGATCCGTTTAATATCTTGGACCCATCAAAGAACATAGTCCAATGTTCCGAGTGAACTTGAGTCGGCTACTACTGCTCAATCCACTCGGCCGGAAAATCCGCTATTCACTACTAGGGAAAACCCTATACACAGAATCTTAGCAGTAGCGTGGCTCAAAAAGGAGCGCTGCTGCTAATTAGCAGTAGCGTGGGTGTGGAAAACCCGCTACTGAGAAGTGCTTAGCAGTAGCGCGCTCGGCGTAACCCGCACCGTTACAAATATGGACCAACAGTGCCCACCCTACTCCATTTAGCAGCAGCGCGGTTTTTCTGAGGTCGCTGCTGCTAATTTTCAAATCAGGCACACTTTTGGTCCTGGTTAGCAGTAGAGCTTGTACCGAAAGCGCGCTGCTGCTACTTTCTTAGCAGCAGCGCGTTTTACGTCCCGCGCTACTGCTAATCCGCACCCAACACCTTTTCCCCACCCGCCCTCCCCCTCCCCCTCCTCTCCCTTTCCTCTACCTCTCCCATTCTCACTCTTCTTCTTCCTCAATACTTCTCCCCCATTACTCTCCCTCTTCTACCTACCTTTCTCTCTCTTCATTACTCCTACCTAACTACACCACCTCCATTAATGCATCTCCTTTCTCTTTTTCCTCCCCCCTCCACTAGTTGAAGTTGTCTCCTCCAAAATTAGGTAGCTAGGTAGATGTAGCATTTAGTTAAGTGACCTATTTGCCCCCTAACTAGATATATCTTTGTCAAGAAGAGCTTTGTGCACTTTTGATCTCCCTACATCATCATCTCCACCGTGTGCTCGATCTCTAGATATAGGTGATTAAAATTTCATGCTTTTGCAAAATGAAAATATGTTTATGTGTGTGTGATATGTTTATGGAAATAGTGTGTGTGGCATGAGTTGATGCCAAATTGTGCTTTTGAGTTGCCTATGATTTGCCGAAATGTCGATTTATTTCCATTTCGGCGAATTCTGGGCAAACTCTAGATCTATATATGTCCTATTTTTAAGGGAGGTCGTGCCAAATTTTTGTATGACTTTGATGCATGCACGCATTTTTATAATCAATTTGTTTATTATTACCGTGCAAAGTTGACGATGGTCAGTGGAACGATGGTGGACAGGTGGTTGCGGTCGGCGGTGCAGGACATGAAAGAAAATAACCGGACAGAGGTTTTATGTCCGTGTCGAAAATGCAAAGGAATAGTTTGGCTCGACCCCCATGACGATGGTCGTGTCGAAGCGCACCTGCTCATGATTGGTTTCATGGATGGCTATACTCGGTGGATAATTGAAGATGAGGATGACGATGTTGAGGATGCCGATGGGGCAGGCAATGATGACACGGGGCAAGACGAAGAGATGATCGATAATGGCGGCAGGGAAGAGGCCGGACATGGCGGCGGAGAAGGGGCCGGACATGGCGGCGGAGAAGGGGCCGGGCATGGCGGTGGAGAGAACGACATGGACTCCACGACGCAGAGTTTGTCGGTACTAAGTTCAATCGTGCGGGACCCTCATGTTCAAGCATTGCTTCGCAAGGAGACGAGTACTGAAAGAGCTGCTTCTAGAGAGGAGGCTAAGCTGGAGCAACTGGTGGTACACTCGAACACTCCATTGTATGATGGTTGTAATCCTGAGGTGACCCACTTGAGTTTCACGCTCCAACTCCTGAAGACGAAGGCTAAAAACAAATGGACCGACACTAGCCTCGATGAGCATCTCAACTACCTAAAGGATGTTCTTCCCGTGGGTAATCTATGTCCTAGTAGTGTTGATGAGGCCAAGAAGATCGTGTGCCCTCTTGATCTGCCACACATTAGATACCATGCATGCATCAATGATTGCATAATTTATCGGAAGGAGCACGCGGAAAAAACAAGCTGTCCGGTGTGCAATGCTTCTCGAGACAAGAAGGCCGGGAAGAAATGTCCCCAGAAAGTGGTATGGTACTTACCGATCACTCCCCGTCTCCAGAGGTATTTTGTAGATCCCAAGGAAGCAAAGCTAATGCGCTGGCACGCGGAGAGGAAGAAGCCCGATGATGGAGATGATCCGAAGCTGACACACGTCAAGGATGGAAGCCAGTGCAGAGCGTTGAACAGCTTCTATCGGTATTTTGAATGTGATGCAAGGAACATCGTCCTCGGTGCGTGTACCATTGGCATGAATCCGTTTGGCAACCAGAACACCAACCATAGCACATGGCCCGTGTTTGTATGGATGTACAACCTCCCCCTGGATGTGCATGAAATCGAAGTACATTCACATGAGCATGCTTATTCAAGGGCCGAAACAACCAGGAAATAATATTAATTTGTATCTGGGGCTACTTCAAGAGGAGTTAGACACGTTATGGAAAACACCGGCCAAGACATGGGATGCCAGCAAAGGCGAGTATTTCAACATGAGAGCCGCGCTGATCACGACAGTGCATGACTATCTTGGTTACGGATATGTGGCAGGCCAGGTGTGCCATGGATATTGCGGATGCATGCGGTGCATGGATGATACGACGTCTCAGCAGCTAACGTCAAGGAAAGATAGCGGGTCTGGGAAAATCGTGTACATGGGGCATCGAAGATGGCTCGAACAAGACGACCCGTGGAGAAACCATGGAGATCTACTCAATGGTCACACTGAGCATCGAGGACCTCCACGTAAGCGGAGCGGTGCCGAAATCGATGAGCTGTTGTAAAACTGGAAGGAGTGCCCCGTGCCGGGAAAGACGATGAGAAAGGCGCCGGAGCCACTGCTGAAGGTATGGAAGACGAGGTCTGCGTTCTGGGACTTGGAGTACTGGCACAAACTTGATACACCTCATTGCCTTGATCAAATGCATATCTGTAAGAATGTCCTTGAGAGCTTGCTCGCAACACTGATGAACATGCCGGATAATACCAAGGATGGGCCGAAGGCAAGAAAAGACTTGCAAGATTTGGAAATCAGGGAAGATCTGCACATGCCGCCCCGTAAAATGTCAGATGAGACAGAGACGGAGACAGAGGCACGGGAGAAGAAGGGCAAGAAAATAAAGAAAGAGGATTATTGCCCCCCTTCTTGCTTCACCTTAAGTCAGGCTGAGATCGATCAATTCTTTAAGTGCCTTACCGGAGTCAAAGTTAGTTCCGGTTACTATGGCAAGATAAACAAATATGACACGGACAAGAAAAGGTTCAGCGGGATGAAGTCCCATGACTGTCATGTGATGATGACGCATATACTACATGTTGCCCTTAGAGGGATAATGGACAAGCACGTCCGTGACACGCTTATTGGTCTCTGCAACTTTTTCGACATCATCTCTTGAAAGTCGATCAGTGTGAAGCAGCTCCGAAGGCTACATGAAGAGATTGTTGTGATATTGAATGAGCTTGAGATGTACTTCCCGCCCGCGTTCTTTGACGTGATGGTGCATCTATGTGTCCATATTTTGGATGAGATAATAGACCTGGGGCTGTCATTCCTGCACAACATGATGCCATTTGAGAGGATGAATGGGATCATCAAAGGATTCGTTCGTAACATGTCCCGTCCGAATGGAAGCATGGTCCAGGGCTATGTGACACAAGAGTGCATCTCTTTCTGTGAGAATTTTCTATATGGCGCAGACCAGCCGCCTGGTGTTAGTGTTGGTTTGCTCATTAACAAGCACGATGGGAGGCTCAAAGGAGAAGGTCACTGCAACGGTCGCAGGGAACTGCACGTGGCATACTCAGATCGACGCAGCGACTTTGACAGAGCAAACTTGGTAGTGCTAGAACACCTAGACGAGGTAGATCCTTTCGTGGCACTGCACAAAGAAATTATCGCAAAGAAGTATCGTGACCGGGGGCTATGCAGGACAGACGGCAAAGTTACTAGAGAGCACAACTCCACTTTCCTGCATTGGTTCAAGGAGCATATTATTGCTAATCCCCCGGAGGAGGGCTCTAAGGACGGATTGCTCATATACGCCTTAGCACATGGCCCCTCGCCCAACCTCGTAACCTATCAGGCATATGATATCAACGGATACACGTTCTACACGGAGGCCAAAGATATGGACAGTGATGATCAGAACTCAGGGGTGACGATGGAATGCATGACCGGCAACGACAATGGCACAACTGAATGATTTTATGGAAGGGTCGAGGAGATCTGGGAGCTTGACTACTCTGGACTGCACAACACGACGATGTTCCGTGTCAGATGGGCTAAGAATGTCGAAAGAGAAAACCGGATTTTCACTACCATGACTATACCCGACGCCAAGAGCGCTACCGTGAATGCTATCGCCAAAAACGAGCCATGGGTACACGCTAAGCACGTGACACAATGCTTCTTCATAACCGACCCATGCAATCCCAGTCGTGTTGTCGTGAGGAGAGGCAAAAGGAACATCATTGGAATGGATGGAGTCGCCAACGAGGAAGACTATGATCAGTACGGCAACCCAATGAGGGAAGATGACGATTATGATGAAGTATACGTCAAAAGAAGAATCAATACTACATTACCTAAGAAAAATCGTACTCCATGGAAAAGGCAAAGTCACAATGAGGGGCTCAATTATTCTTCGACGAACAAGAAGGGAAAGAAGCTGACTCAAGAACGAAAACGCCAGTGTTGAGGAACCATATGTTATCGGTCAAATGATGTAATATATATATATATATATATATATATATATATATATATATATATATATATATATATATGTTCCTATTTTTTATACACACTTAGCCATTATTATGCATGGGTCCAATGATGTAATATATATGTTCCTATTTTGTATACATATTTAACCGTCAAATGATGCAATATATATCACCTTCCCTTCGTTCACTGCTCTCGGGAAATAAAAGTGGGAGAAAATAAAGGAAAAGAAAAAGGAAAACTGGCAGTAGCGATTTCTTTATAAAACAACTACAGTCAAGCTAGTAGTAGTGATTTCCTTATAAAACCGCTACATCTATTGAAGGTAGTAGGAGCGCGTTTTATCTAAACCGCTACAGCTAGTGAAGGTAGTAGCAGCGCGTTTTGTCTAAACGCGCTCCTGCTACGTCCACTTAACCCAAAATTCTCACTCTCCCTGCTTCATCCCGCCTCTTTTCCCCCCAAATCCCCACTCTCTCTTCCCCCATCGCACCGCCGCGCCCCGGCGCTCGCCCCCGACCCGGCCCCGGCGCTCGCCCCCGACCCGGTCCTCGACCCCGACCCGGGCGCTCGCCCC
>NC_041388.1:210240905-210361469 GCF_002162155.2 Triticum dicoccoides
GGCCCTCGCCTCCCTCCTCTGCTTCCTCCCCTCCCAACCTCGGCCGTCGTCCCTGCACCCTCTGTAAACCCCCCTCTCTCTACTAGCTAGGGCTCTTCGGTTAATTTACTTAGGTTTTAGTTAGGGCAGTAGGTTAATTAGGTTATCTATTTAGTTATGAATTTAGCTAGGTTTTAAAATAGTAAAAAAATTTAGGGTTAAGAAATTGTAGTTAAAAGAAAAGGCAGCATTTAAGCAATTGTCCAAATCAACATCCCTTGTTAAAGCAAATTTAGGTAGGCTAAATTTATATGCAAATTTGAACTGGACATGCGATATGTGGATATGTCATGTTTTGGACATGTCATGTTTGGAATTTGAACATGTCATTTGGACATGTGATGTTTTGGTTCAATTTTGGTAAATGATCCGAGTGGCCTATGTTACACCAGAATGTTGACTCATTTCTGTTCCGGTGAATTTCAGGCGCTCGATATCTCCATTTTTTTAGCAAAGGTCATGCCGAAATTTGCCGTGAATAAAGGCATAATTTGTGCTACATAGTTGGCATATCGAGTGCTGGCACATAGATTTCTTTTTTATGTCATTTCTCATTTATTCATACTTTTAGAAATAAACGAGGACACTTAATCATAGGAAACATGTCGAACAACGAAGAAACTGGGCCTTCTGACCAAGATGCAGACGAGATGGATTATGAGGGTGAAGAAGAGTACCTCGACTATTTGAGTGCTAAGAAAGGTTTGCAGGTCGGCCTCGATGATGGTACTGACGCCGACATCGACACCGACGGCGCCAGCACCGATGGCGGTGCCGAGACCGGCGGGGAAGGTACCGGCGGGGAAGGTACTGGCGCCGATGCCGCTACCGAAAAGAGGAAGCATAAGAAGCAGAGGATACGAAAACCTAACAAACTAGGGATTGGACGACTTGTGATCACAAAGATGGCATCTGGCAAGATTGAGCCATTAGAGCCGGAAGAACCTCACAAGTGCTATGGGAACCAATTAGGATGCATCCTACGGGAATGCGTGAGCATCAACGACGATGACTTAAGGAGTAAAGAACATTTGACGCAGTTGCTCCTAACGAAGTTGCACAAGAGATTCAAGTTCCCCGACCGGGATGATAACATAGAACAACCATGGGATGATCCAAAGATGAAAAATATTAACAATCACGCCATGGGCATGTTTAGCAATGATTTGGCCTCCTGGAAAGGGAGGGTGAAATGAGCTATTGAGGCTGAGGAACCCCTGTCCAAGATTCTGGAGGAAAATCTGACACTTACGGAAGAGGAGTTCAAAAAGTACAAGGACACTTGTGCCACCGAGGCAGCCAAGGCTAAGGCTGCGAAATTCAAGAGCCTTCAACAAAGGAACACGGGGAAGCATCGCCTCGGAAGCCGTGGCTACCTCGGTAAAAGGCCCATATAGGATAAGGAGGACGCGGAATGTGAAGCCGTGGGTCTCCCGGACCCCTTCGCGAAGTTCACCAACCCCTTGGAGCGTGACTTCATCAGGGCCTGCTACAAGTGGGACAAGGAGAAAAAGGTTTTTACATGGACCAGATCACGAGGAAATTGATTAGACTACTGGAGAAGCATCACTAGCTTGCAGCCGAAAGCCCTACTTCTCCGACGAGGCCCAAGTGGGACACCCCTCTCAACCGGGCCTTGAACGAACTTAAGGGACTCCCTTTGGGCCAGTGGCCGCAATATGGTCGTGTGCACGGCGCTGGAGACGGCACCACATGGAAGGTGTTTTACAACAAGGGCCCGGAGGCCAAGAAGTAGAAAAAGAAGTTTAGTCAGGCGTACATCAACGCGAAGGTGAAGCTTGCGGTCGAGAAAAAAGCAGCTGAGGACGCGGAAAAAACAGCCAAGGAGAAAAATGAGTTGCTACAGCAGCTGTAACTGCCTGCAAAAATGATTTCGCTACTAACTTGGTTCCAGCTATCATCAACTGGACGAAGGAAAATCCAGACAAGACGGTACATGATTTCCCGATGCCCAGTTTCGTCGGGAGCAACTCCATGAACAACAACACCGCACCATCACTTGCTCACACAACCGGTCCTCCTTTCGCGGTCGCTCCCGCTCATAGCAGCCCGTCCTCAGTCTCTGGCGCGCTAGGTGGGACTTCGTCTTTGGTTGAGCTCGACGCCGTCACGGTAATTACATGTCGCACCAACATATGTGTTTGTAGGGCGAAGAAACCCCGTGCACCATACTCTACTTGATAAAAGGCCAGAAGGTCGACATGGGAAAGGGGATGATATTGAACCCCTTGGAACCCACGTTCCACAACCAGCCGATCCCCGCTGGGCACTTTAGGGTTAGCTTGTCCAGTGTGAAATTGGGGCACGACGCGTTGCCTCCTCCAGTACAGCATGTGGGAGAGGACGACGAGACCCCGCCGCGGATTGGAAGCTGCAAGGGTTGGGTGCTGCTATGGCCGAAGAATCTTATTCGTCTGGAGCCGGCCGAGAGCACACCAATAACCACACATCAACAAGCATGTGTAGAGACAACCACCCCGCCTACGCAATTACCAGCTCCTGTAGTGCCGAGTGAGAGCGGCGGACGACGTGATGAAGGGGGTGCAATAGTACTGGCTGATGTAATCGGTCCTGTAGAACAGAGAATGGATGATGAGACGAAGGTCGACCCTATGGGTTTCCTCAATACAAACGCGTATGACTATGACATAGATATGATGAGTCAACCATATGATGAATCGGGCTACCAGCATGCTAATGAGGATATGGATGATATGCCCGGGCAGGAAGGTCGTTGGAAGGATTGCAAAAAGTCTCTCTTCATAAATTCCTCATAGGACACGCTTGAAGATGTCGCCTCAACACAGGCTCAACTAGCCGGGGGTCGTACAGTGCTTAGCCCGGGAACCCTGGGGCAGGGGTTAAGGAAGGGTCTGGAAGGTGTGCCCAAGAAAAAGGAGAGGAAGAGATCGGGGAAGATAACTGCCTCCAAACAAGCGAGAGCGCAAAGCAGCCAGACGATGCATTCTGAAGAGCGTGTACCCATGAAAGGTGCGACCATGTTCCATCTCACGGGCGAGCCGATGCTACTGCCGAAACCGCTGGAGGCACTATCAGGGGATCTCAGGAGACTGCATGACCATGTGCTATTGACTGAGAAAATCCTACTAGCCTCAAAGGATCCAGGATATCCGACATACGCGGCTCGTGTGCCTGAGGGGAAGTGCTACGTCGAGACACGGCCCGCGGAGGTGTTCTTCCTGTGGTTTGACCATATCTTTGAGATGTTTTTGACAAGGCGGCTCGATTTTACAATCGTCCGCCTTTTTGCGCTACATATGAGCTCCGTCATGAAGAGTGAAGAAGTCTCGCAAATCTGTGTGGCGGATCCGTACTACATGCACGAGTCTTTCTTGAGTCTCGGCGACTTTGAGCGTGAAACTACTAGGGAGTACCTCCAAAACTTCATGGTACGGAATAAGGACCGGGAAATTGTCCCCGTGCCTTATCATCCAAAGTAAGTCAGTTCCGGACAACCCTTTCGTACATTTCAATCATTCCTTCTCTCTTATATGGGGAATAATTTGAGGTGTCTTTTCCCCGCAGCAACGGGCGCGCCGTCCTTATCGTTCTTTACCCGCAAGTCTCCCACACAGTGTATTTTGACCCTTCCAGAGACTACGAGAAAAAAGACTACACCCACATAATGAATATTCTAGATGATGCTCTCTAAGGCTTCAGCATTACAGGTGGCCACATGCAGATCAGGAAACAAAGGAACAAGAAGATTGGTTTCGCGCATAAAACTAACTTCTCCTGCATCCATGTCCGAAAACCAAGCAAGAAGGATGGATTCTACATCGTCCATCTCATGATTCAGTTCAACACGGATCACCAAAAGATTCGCATGAGAAGCAGAAATGATGATCATATCCACAAGTGGCTAGAATCTCATGGAGAAGCGGATTATAAACTTAGAGATGACTTCTTTCGCATCCAAAGCGACATTGCGACGATCATCATGAAAGAAGTCATCGATGTGAAGGGGATGTTCCACCATGGCCCTATATCGCGAGCTGATGTCCGAACTCGCATAGGCATGCAATGTCTAGACCTCACGCCGTTCAAGAAGCTAGGGTCCATCCTCGATGATATGGAAGGATGGAACTTCTAGTGATTTATGATGCCGATGATGATGATATGTGTCGGTTGAACTTGTATACTTTGTGTAGCGATGAAACTTTGTGATGTCCACGGTCCCTGCCGAACTTGCGTAACGCTACTTTGTTAGTTTGCGTACGATGACCTGCATACCTCTAGTTAATTAATTTGCATACTGTATGTTGCATCTAGTTGCTAACCCTTTCTTTTTCGGTGTTGCTCTAGTATATTTTGTTGCATATATATGATTGTACATCCTCTTCATGAACATGCATCTCTAACAGGTACCTAGTTTCTTGATGGCGAGATGGAAGTGCTATGTCGTGTACAAAGGGAAGGTTCCGGGGGTGTACAACGAGTGGCATGAGTGTCAGGCACAAGTGAATGGGTTCTCGGGCGCCAGCCATAAAGGCTTCAAAAGCAGACAAGAAGGAGAAGCTAGTTACTTGAGGTTCACGCTAGCGCGAGAGAGGACTCGTAACCGCCACCTCATGTACTGCATAGTTCCGCTCTCACTCATAGTGATAGCTCTTCTCGCGTATACCTTTGTTTAGATGGATGACGTTGTAGTTGCAAGTATTCAAGACTTGCATGTATCGCTATTTTCGAGATGATGACAAGATACCACTTTGTGTTCGATGATGATTATGATGAGACTGTTTGTATGTATATGCTATGATTACATTTGTGGTCTCGCAGGCATTTGTATGTGTATCATGATGACATTTGTATGTGCTAAAGATTCTTCTATAAAGCATGTTCAAATACAAAACAAATATGCCGAAAAACAAAAAACTACTAAAATTAGCAGTAGCGAGTGGAGAAAAGTTAGCAGCGGCGCGATAGTAGCAGTAGCGCGCACGGGAGAAGCGCGCTATAGCTATTAGCAGTAGCGAGCTTCCATTAAGCGCGCTGCTGCTACACTTGTGTAGCAGTAGCGCTGGTGAGCACGCACTACTGCTACGTGTTAGCTGTAGCGCCGGTCCCCGCGCTACTGATACACCTAAAACCCGCGCTGCTGCTAGCCTTTTCCCTAGTAGTGATTGCCTGAGACTTGATTGCTTTCTTTGCTTTGAACTTGATATCCAAAGGAAGGAGTTCAATCGCCCACTTGGCCACTCAACCAGTTGCATCTTGTTTGTTCAGAATTTCTGACAATGGAGCGTCGCTGACGACTGAAATTGAGTCATCTGCGAAGTAATGTGCAACTTTCTTTGTGGTCAAATAAATCCCGTAGACAAGCTTCTGGTAATGCGGATACCTTTGCTTGGACGGAGTCAAGACTTCAGAAATATAGTACACTGAGCATTGAACTTTGTAGGCTTCGCCTTCTTCTTCCCGCTTGACTATGAGCACTATGCTGACAACTTGTCCAGTGGTTGCGATATATAACAATAGAGGCTCTTTGCTTACTGGGGCAGCAAGCACAGGCTGGGTGGAAAGCAGGGCTTTGAGCTCTACAAACGCTGCTTCAGCTTCGGGAGTCCACTCGAACTTGTCAGACTTCTTCATCAGTCGGTAAAGAGGCAATGCCTTTTCATCGGGACAAGAGATGAATTTACTCAATGCAGCCAAACAACCAGTAAGCTTCTGGACATCATGCACATGCACATGGCGTTTCATTCGGAGAATTTCTCCAATCTTTTCTGGGTTTGCATCGATCCCTCGTTTGGAAATGAGAAAACCGAGTAATTTTCTCACCTGGGACTCCAAATGTGCACTTCGACGAATTGAGCTTGATATCATATCTTCTTAAGTTGGGCAAATGTTTCAGTGCGGTCAGTCAGCAGGTCGGAACCTTTACGTGACTTGACCATGATATCATCTATCGTGGAATTGTCACGGCAGATGTCCTAGTGTCAGGACATAGTCGTGGAGCCATCACAACGAGATTAGCTTAAAGGGGTTAATCAGGATAAAGGACACGAGGAGATTATACTGGTTCGGCCCCTTGTGGTGAAGGTAAAAGCCTAATCCAGTTGGAGGTGGTATTGCTAGGGTTTCGATGACCAGGGAGCGAATACGCTTAACCTGGCTCTTGATCTGTTGTTTCTTGTCCTAAACCGCCGCTGGGTCATCCCCTTATATACACGGGTTGACGCCTTGCGGCCTACAGAGTCACGGCCAGCTCATATAACGTATCCGGCTCGGTGATCTTTCTTACATGCCTTACAATACAAGTCTATGTACATGGCGGTTTATATCCGTGGGCCTTAAGCCGCCTTCGGGTTTGGGCCCTCTACTAAGCCTATCTATGAACTGACATCGATAATATGCTCTTGGGCTTCATTGAGATGAACCACCATAGGGATGACCCGGCCCCTCCTAGGCGGGTCATACCTGATAGTCATATCCCCAACATTAGGCCCCAGGTTGATTTGAACTTGTTCCTGTCAATCTTCAATACTTAGAAAAATCCTTCCTCCTCTTACTGTGAAATATTGTAACCCGCCATGACGTCGTCTCCGAAAATTGTGATAACCCGCCATGATGTCACCTGCGATTAATGCTACGCAAAATCCAAATCTTAATAAATCTCTTTCTTTACTGACCCTCCAAAAATTGAGGCGCCCGTGCCGTCACATATCCATTTTACTGTTTCCTCGATTCCCGCGCCTGCTGTTTGTACTTCCAGGCCTATAAATAAGACCACGGAATCACCTTTCATTCTTCTCCTTCTCCTTCTCGCTTTCTTCCTCCTTGTGATGCACCAATCCGCACGAGCCCCACCACCATCGACCTTCGTCGCCAACCTCAACTCCGGCTGCTGCATCACCCTGAACGGACCTGAAAACCGTGGCGCCCCTCTGCTATCCTATCAGCATTAGTAAGCCCTCCTTTCTTTCGTCATAGATCTGTCATTAGCATTCATCGGTGTTCAACGATGTTCGTCGCCGCCCTTCTTGCTCCTTGTTTAGATCCATGGATTAGATCCAAAAGCCACATAAATCTTGCGCGGTAGTAGTTTTAGCACCTGTTTTTGATACTAGAATATATCCTCATCGCGACAGATCTCCTCTAGGGCACCTATGCTTTTCCACTATCACCTCTGTAGGTTTCAAATTTATTCCCTTTTCTGAACAGCGGTAGATCTGAATTATAGCTTCAACCTGTGGAACCTGTTTGTCCCAACACTTAGCAAATTTTACTCTTGGTAGCTCTTGAATATCTTAGTCATGGCGGCTTATTCTGTCGGCTTATCGTTACTTCATATATCATTAGCCCTCGCTTAAGCCGCCATTCTGAACATGCACTGCAATTGTTAAATTGTAATCCCACCAACTAACTTGAGCCGGCAAATTGTTTCCTTTCTTTAGGTTGTCCTTTCAACATGCCGCCAAAGACAATTACGACCTGTAGCTGGGTTCCCTCCATCGTCACTAAGAGCACTTTGAAGGATTTTGTCACTGTTGGATATTTTCCAGAGAAAAGTGTCATGCATTACCCTGCTCCTGACCCAGGCGAAGAGAGACCTCAGCCAAATGACAGTGAAGTCATTGTCTTCACTGATCATATGAACCGGGGCTTTTCACCGCCCAACTCTAAGTTCTTTAGGGATGTCCTGCACTTCTTTAAACTCCATCCGCAAGACATTGGACCCAAGTCCATATCAAACATCTGTAACTTTCAAGTTTTCTGTGCGGTATACCTTCAAGAAGAGCCTAGTGTTGAACTTTTCAGGGGATATTTCTACTTAACCGGCAAAATGAGTTCACAAACGGGCCCAGCTTGGAACTTGGTGGAATTTCAATTGAACGCAGAAGAGATGTCATTTTCCCTCAAGCAGCTCTGCCAAGTCACCCCAAGGACTGGAACCAAACATGGTTCTACTGCAAAGATATCTTGCCGTCTGATGAAAATCCATTGTCGGGTTATCGTGCTGAACGTCTCGACTCAAGTTATCAACTCCCTGATAAACTTACCGCCACTGAACGCAAGAAACTCATTCCTACAATCAGAAAAGTCCAAGCCTTGCAAGGAAACAATTTAACCGAAGTTGATTTAATCCGTTGTTGGGTCGCATGGCGGATCATACCCTTAAGTCACCGACACGGCTTAATGTGTACTTATACTAGAGGAACAGGTGATCCCTTATGGCATAGCTCTCTGCGTCTAACTAAAGAAGGCATCATTGAAATGGCAACAACGCTTGTAAATAGCAAATTTGAAGACTGTAGCAAAATCAGCTTGAATCCTTTCTACAAGCTTAACCAGCCGCCAGATGTAAGTCTCTTGATTTCTTTTACCTTACTTCATCACCCGAACAGTGCGCGAACTCAAATATATTATTCTTCCACAGGCTAAATCTGACTTCTGGAAGGCAAAATATGACCATGAGGCTGCCAAAAAGGCTAGGGCTGCCACGAAAGCCGCCAAAAAGACCATCAGGAGATCTAGGAAGAAACCAAGCGCCTCTAATCTTCTTAAGCTGGACAAAACCTCTGAGTCGGAGGTAGCCCTTGACTCTCTTGGCTTGTTTTTCAACCACCTTATTGACACTGACTATTGCCAGGATGACACGGGAGCCAGCCAAGCGGTTGAAGAAGAGGTAACTATCATTTCCTCCAACTCAGAACCTTTACCAAGGCATAAACTTCGGCAGGTAACCTGAAAAGTAAGGTTTTCACACCCCTTGGCTTATTTAGACCCTCAATTTCTTTTGAAATGATAGCAACACGAGAGCCGCCGCCAAACCCGGACCAGTGGAGGTGAAGATTTATCCTCTGGCTTACCAAACACTCCTCGAAAACATCAAAATGAGGTTCCTTTGACCTTAACTCTTTTATTTACTAGCAGGTTTTTGTTTTCTTTAACCACTCAATTCCTTTGACTTATTTTTGCAGGAGATTTACCGCTCTTCCTCTGGCGATTCATCGCATACTCAACTGACGGCTTTCAAGACTGCCCCTGGGTAAGAATAATTATCTTTCTTCTGTACCTTTATATCTTCATCATTATGTTGACTTGTCCAAATTCTTTTTAGAGGTCAAGCAAAGCCCAACAAGAAAGCGAAGGTGACAAAACTGGCCGAAGATCCTAAAGCCGCTGAACCGGACCAGCCAACCTTTGCACCAGAAAATTGTGAACAACTAGAAGATCCTGCTCCCAATGCTCAACCCGAGATACCTAAGTTGTCTGTTGATGAAACCAATATTTACCCGTCAAGCTCAGTTAACCCACTAGAGACTCATGCTGATGACATTTTAATCACTGGCACCAGATTTACTGAGCCGGGGAATCCAACTATACTAGTGAGACATTCTGCCAAACAAGAAGTCATGGAAAGACGGAAAGTGAGGTTCGATGTCTCCCACTATGCTCAATTGAGTAATAGTGAAGTATTATCTGGTTATCTCAGTCAAGTACACTCCTGCCGTGACTTGGAAATTGAGATGGTCAAATAGATGCACCAGAAGTATGAGGTACGTCCTCTGGCTTATATAAGTTATATATCCTGCCAGCCCCCAAGTCTTATGATTATGATAAGATTGAATAATCTGTAGACTTAAAAAACTTACAAGCTTATGTCCTAGACTCCCTCCAAGTCTGGTTTAAAACTAAACCAGATGCTGATAGTAGCATAATTTTGCATTTGTAGTCCCCAAGGGCCGGTTTAATCAGTATGAATGAGCAGTCCTATTGATCACTGTAAAAGAACATAACTGAACTGTATAGCCCCCATGAGTCGGCTGAGACTGTTGACAGCTCAGCCGTCTCATCTTTAGGAAGAGACAAGCAATATGCATTACCCCCAAGTGCCAAGTGTTGTTGCTTGCAAAGCACTTGGGACTTTAGAAAAGCCATTTCCGTTGAAAAATTGCATTGACAGACATTAGCCCCCAAGTGCCAAGTGGTTTCGCTTGCAAAGTGCTTGGGACTTAACTATTGTAATCTGCCTTGAAATATTTTTGATAAATCTGTGCTACCTGCAGGCTGCTACCACTGAATTGGAAACTCAACTGAACGAGGCCAAGACCCGACTGGCGGCTCAGGAAACTGAGACCCAGAAGGCTGAATCAAAATTCCAGTTTAGTGTGTCTGAATCAGAAAAATTGAAGACCTGCTTTACTACGGATAAAGATGCTTGGGCTAAGGAAAAGACTACCCTGATATAGCGTGCTTAGAAAGGAGAGGCGGCTCTTAAGGAAGTTACCACTGAACTCACCGGCTTAAAACACCGTGTGTCTCAGATGGTTTCTGCTATCTTCGGTAAGTCACCTTGCTATTTATCCAAAGTGAGTATTTGTCGCCATAATGTAAGCCGCCATTTGACCAATTTTGAACTTACTCAGGTCCCAGGAGCAGCAACCTTAGCCAAGACACACTGGTGAAGCTCAAGGCGGTCTATACTCTTGTTGAGCAACTATACACCGGAGCTCAGTGGACTCTCGCTACTATCTCCCCAATGAATCAAGGGCCAAACATTTTAAGTGATGTTTTGAAGAAACTGTCCATCTTGCCCACCAGGTTTTAAGAAATCAAACGGTCTTGTGCTAGAGCCGGAGCTGTAACAGCCTTGAGCCGTGCCACAACATGGGTATCGGAACTAGACCCGACAGATGTAGCTAGTGGGTATCCTAGTTTGAAGGAAGATGGAACCTCTTTTGATTAGCAAGACTTTGCTGCCCGTGTCAAAGAAATTCGTCCTCATACAACAGTCATCGCTGAAGAGACCAATCTTTCCAAGTACCAGTCGGCTTATGATAAAGATAATCAGAAGATGCAGACGCCTTCATATAAAGTGGTGGACTTAATTCTGCCGATCCGTAAGCACACTTTTGCCCCTGATATTGACCCGTCCAATCTGATTGACGACGAGGCTGAATTCTTCGCCTTGCGTGGATTTGACTGGTCCAAACCAAACTTCCTGACGATGGAGGAGGAAGAAGAACCGGCAAGATGAACCGGAGGCCTCCCGTCAGCAAGATCAAGAAGAGTGAACCGCCAAGCGGTTGAAAAGACATTAAGTCTTGATAAAACACTTGTCCTTATGTTAGCTCATGGAGCTATGTAATAGAATAGTTAAACTTGAATTGGTCGTGCCATCATGCATGTTTTTCTGTCTTCCGAAACACTGATTATCCTCTGGTCTAAAGAACCACTGCTTGTATGATAACCTTTAACTTATGCGGATTTGAATTATTATGATCCTGCACATAAAGAAAAATACAAAGGCCCTGCCGGCTTACCGCCGGGCGGTTCATGATACCCAATGAAAGCCGCTGGGGACAAATAGTCCATAACCATGTCCGGTCTGATAACTGTTAAGAAAACAACATAGTTGTGATATTGGATCACACTGTTGGTTTACCAAGCTAGTGTAATAAGGCTGATAACCCAAAATTTGAGCATTGGTAATTATCATTTACTGCCGGCTTATAAACAAAGCCAGACCGGGTTAATAAACACCGGATATTATCATATCTCATACTAGTGACTTATAGTCAAAAGCCAGGCCGAGTTAATAAACACCGGATAGTATCTCATCTCATACTGGAGACTTATAGTCAAAAGCTAGGCCGGGTTAATAAACACCGGTGAATTATAATCATAAAGCCTTATAAGCCTCATCAAATAAACCTCAAAAAAGAAAACCTGTTGAATAAAAACAAACAAAAAACGAGGCTTTTCATGGGCTGCCAGGCCGAAAATCAAGTGCTTTCACGGGCCGCACAACCACTGAGTTAAACCTATATACAAACCTTATAAGATGGACGTCACATAACTAATCGTCGTTTTAACTTTGACAAGTTCAGTGTCTGCATAAGATTGACTTGTCAAATGTTCAGCAGGTTGTTCCAGGATTACCTGGGCGGAGTGGCTTACTTAAAAAGGAAGGATAACCCGGGGTTTTAGGTGAATACACCTGGCTTCTAAGCCTGGCTTTTAAGCCTATTACAAGGGTTATAAAAACTCTTTGTTCTTTAGAACAAAAGAGCCCCCAAGCAATATTTTGAGCTGTGCTCAAGGGGCACCTATGTTTGAGTTGTGCTTTTGCAACAGACTCTCTTTGGTCCCTTTAACTTGGGTAGCAAGTCCCCAAGTTTTTATATATATATGTGTGTGGCCTATAAGCCGGATCAAAGGGTAACCTTAACTTTGCTGTATAAAGAAGAAGCCCCCAAGTGACCAAAAAAACCGTTATTTAAAGAGAAAAACAACAAAGGCCCTGCTTTAACAGGGATGCCGGCTTTATTATATTGATCATAATATATACATTGTCAAAATATGTACATCAGAAGAGCCAGTGGCTCAGGTGTAGTAGGGCTGAAGATGAGCAATATTCCGCGCTCGATGGGTCTCCTCCTCGGACTTACGTGAGTTTTTGTGCTCTCAAATATCGATAAGGTAGTAGGACCAATTGTTGAGATTCTTACTGACCACAAAAGGTCCTTCCCAAGGTGGGGATAACTTGTGCATATCAGTTTGATCTTGGATAAGCCGGAGCACCAGATCGCCTTCTTGGAAATTTCTGGTTTTAACCCGGCGGCTATGGTAGCGGCGCAGATCTTGCTGGTAAATCGCCGAATGATCCACCGCGATGTCATGTTCCTCATACAACAGGTCAAGTGCTTCCTGATGTGCTTTTTCATTGTCAGCTTCAACATAAGCCGCCACACGAGGTGAGCCATGACGAATGTCACTAGGGAGAACCGCCTCTGCTCCGTAAACCATAAAGAAAGGCATGTAACCCATAGACCTGTTGGGGGTGGTATTAATGCTCCATAACACGGAAGGTAACTCCTCCAACCAACAACCCGACGTCCTTTGTAAGGGAACCATAAGCCGGGGCTTGATGCCTCTCAGGATCTCTTGATTGGCTCTCTCAGCTTTACCATTAGATTGGGGGTGAGCCACTGACGATACATCAAGCCGGATATGCTCATCTTTACAAAATTCTTCCATATCACCCTTGGACAGATTAGTGCCATTGTCTGTTATAATGCTGTGTGGAAAGCCAAAACGGAAGTTTACCTTTTTCATGAATTGAACTGCCGTTGTTGCATCACACTTACTGACTGGCGCTGCCTCTACCCACTTAGTGAACTTATCAACCGCCACCAAAAGGTGGGTCTTCTTATCCTTGGATCTTTTGAAAGGTCCAACCATATCAAGCCCCCAAACTGCAAACGGCCAAGTAATTGGAATCATCCTCAATTCTTGAGCTGGTACATGGGCTCGTTGTGAAAATTTCTGACATCCAACACACCTGCTGACCAGGTCTTCAGCATCAGCATGAGCTGTTAGCCAATAAAACCCATGACGAAAAGCTTTAGCCACAAGATACTTTGAACCGGCATGATGACCACAGTCTCCTTCATGAATCTCACGCAGGATCTCACGGCCCTCTTCTGGAGAAACACATCATTGAAAGGCCCCTGTAACACTGTGGTGATGCAACTCTCCATTGATAATTGTCATTGACTTAGACCGCCGGGTTATCTGCCTGGCTAAGGTTTCATCCTCGGGTAACTCGCCCCAGGTCATATAAGCCAAATAAGGGACTGTCCAATCAGGAATTACATGAAGAGCTGCCACCAACTGAGCCTCCGGGTCAGGAATAGCCAAGTCCTCCTCTATAGGTAACTTGACCGATGGGTTATGTAAAACGTCAAGAAAGACATTAGGCGGCACCGGTTTACATTGAGAACCCAACTGGCTTAAGGTATCCACCGCTTCATTTTTTTCTCTGATCAACATGCTCAACTTGATAACCCTTTAAGTGACCAGCAATAACATCCACTTCTCGTCGATAAGCCGCCATGAGTGGATCGTTAGAATCCCAAGTACCAGAGACTTGTTGAGCCATCAAATGAGTCACCAAGGCACCTAACCCGGCTTAAGTTCATCTCCTTAGCCATCCGAAGACCGTGGAGCAAGGCCTCATATTCAGCTGCATTGTTAGTACAAGGGAACATCAAACGAGAACATAACAAAATTTATCACCTCGAGGGGAAGCAAGCACAACTCTAGCCCCCGAGCCCTCCAATTGCCTAGATCCATCAAAGTGGATAGTCCAATACATGTTATCTGGCTTTTCCTCAGGCATCTGCAGTTCTGTCCAGTCATTGATGAAATCCACCAACGCCTGAGACTTGATGGCCATGCGAGGCATATATTTCAAACCATGAGGACCAAACTCAATGGCCCACTTGGGTACCCGACCTGTGGCTTCTCTGTTCTGAATAATGTCCCCTGAAGGAGTAGAACTAACCAGAGTGATGGGATGACCCAGAAAATATTGCTTAAGCTTCCAACTGGCCATGAACACCCCATATACAAGTTTCTGCCAGTGCGGATATCTCTGCTTGGACTCAATAAACACCTCGTTGTTATAGTAAACCGGCATTTGAACCGGATATTCCTTGCCTGCCTCCTTCCTTTCTACCACAATGGCCACACTAACAGCCTGGCTATTAGCAGCCACATATAACAACAAAGGCTCTTTATTAACAGGGGCAGCAAGTACGGGCGGCTCAACCAGCTGTTTCTTCAAGTCCTCAAACGCTGCATTAGCGGCATCACTCCAGACAAAATTATCTGTCTTTTTCATCATCTGATACAGAGGGATAGTTTTCTTTCCCAACCGACTTATGAACCGGCTTAATGCTGCAATACGACCCGCTAGACGTTGCACATCATTGACACACGCCGGTTTAGCCAGAGAAGTGACGGCTTTGATCTTCTTCGGATTAGCTTCAATGCCCCTATTCGACACCAAAAAGCCCAAGAGCTTACCTGCCGGCACACCAAAAACACATTTGGCCGGGTTAAGCATCATTTTATAGACCCGGAGATTATCAAAGGTTTCCTTCAAATAGTCTATCAATGTCTCTTTCTCTCTGGATTTCACCACAATATCATCCACATAAGCATGAACATTGCGCCCAATTTGATCATGAAGGCAATTCTGCACACATCTTTGATAAGTCGCCTGGGCACTCTTGAGCCCAAAAGGCATAGACACATAGCAGAAGGCTCCAAAGGGAGTTATGAAAGCTGTGTTCTCCTGGTCCTTAACTGCCATCTTGATCTGATGATAACCGGAATAAGCATCCAAAATCTCAAACGCTCACAACCCGCCGTAGCATCAATAATCTGATCAATACGAGGGAGAGCAAAAGGATCAGCCGGACAAGCCTTGTTTAAATCCGTGTAATCCACACACATGTGCCAAGTGTCGTTCTTTTTAAGTACCAGCACCGGGTTAGCCAACCACTCAGGATGAAACACCTCAATAATAAACCCAGCTGCCAAGAGCCGGGCTACCTCTTCACCAATGGCCTTACGCCTCTCTTCAATAAAGCGACAAAGAAAATGCTTGACCGGTTTAAACTTGGGATCAATATTAAGAGTGTTCTCAGCGAGTTCCCTAGGTACACCTGGCATGTCTGAAGGTTTCCATGAAAAGATGTCCCGGTTCACACGGATGAACCCGATGAGCCCGCTTTCCTATTTTGGATCCAGATTAGCACTGATACTGAACTGCTTGGATGAATCGCCAGGAACAAAATCAACCATCTTGGTATCATCTGCCAATTTAAACTTTAAGACCGGATCGCGCTCTGTAGTTGGCTTTTTCAAAGATGTCATATCCGCCGGATCAACATTGTCCTTATAAAATTTTAACTCCTCCATTGCACAAACCGACTCAGCATAAACGGCATCACCTTCTTCATGTTCCTAAGCTATCTTACGGCTCCCATGCACTGTAATGGTTCCCTTGTAACCCGGCATCTTGAGCTTCAGATACACATAACAAGGTCGCGCCATGAACTTGGCATAAGCCGGCCGTCCAAAAAGAGCGTGATATGGGCTGTGGATTGATGTCTACAACACAACCTTCTTCTTGTAGACGTTATTGGGCCTCCAAGTGCAGAGGTTTATAGGACAGTAGCAAATTTCCCTCAAGTGGATGACCTAAGGTTTATCAATCCGTAGGAGGCGTAGGATGAAGATGGTCTCTCTCAAGCAACCCTGCAACCAAATAACAAAGAGTCTCTTGTGTCCCCAACACACCCAATACAATGGTAAATTGTATAGGTGCACTAGTTCGGCGAAGAGATGGTGATACAAGTGGTATATGGATGGTAGATAAAGGTTTTTGAAATCTGAAAATATAAAAACAGCAAGGTAACTAATGATAAAAGTGAGCACAAACGGTATTGTAATGCTAGGAAACAAGGCCTAGGGTTCATACTTTCACTAGTGCAAGTTCTCTCAACAATAATAACATAGTTGGATCATATAAGTATCCCTCAACATGCAAGAAAGAGTCACTCCAAAGTCACTAATAGCGGAGAACAAACGAAGAGATTATGGTAGGGTACGAAACCACCTCAAAATTATCCTTTCTGATCGATCTATTCAAGAGTCCGTAGTAAAATAACACGAAGCTATTCTTTCCGTTCAATCTATCCTAGAGTTCATACTAGAATAACACCTTAAGACACAAATCAACCAAAACCCTAATGTCACCTAGATACTCCAATGTCACCTCAAGTATCCGTGGGTATGATTATACGATATGCATCACACAATCTCAGATTCATCTATTCAAACCAACACAAAGTACTTCAAAGAGTTCCCCAAAGATTCTACCGGAGAGTCAAGACAAAAACGTGTGCCAACCCCTATGCATAGGTTCATGGGCGGAACCCGCAAGTTGATCACCAAAACATACATCAAGTGGATCAATAGAATACCCCATTGTCACCACGGGTATCCCACGCAAGACATACATCAAGTGTTCTCAAATCCTTAAAGACTCAATCCAATAAGGTAACTTCAAAGGGAAAACTCAATCCATTACAAGAGAGTAGAGGGGGAGAAACATCACATGATCCAAATATAATAGCAAAGCTCGCGATACATCAAGATCGTATCACCTCAAGAACACGAGAGAGAGAGATCAAACACATAGCTACTGGTACATACCCTCAGCCCCGAGGGAGAACTACTCCCTTCTCATCATGGAGAGCACCGGGATGATGAAGATGACCACCAGAGAGGGATTCCCCCTCCAGCAGGGTGCCGGAACGGGTCTAGATTGGTTTTCGGTGGCTACTGAGGCTTCTGGCGGGAGAACTCCCGATCTATTGTGCTCCCCGAAGTTTTTAGGGTATATGGGTATATATGGGAGGAAGAAGTACGTCGGTGGACCTCCGGGCTGTCCACGAGGCCGGGGGGTGCGCCCAGGGGGGGGCGCCCCCCACCCTCGTGGGCAGCCCGGGACTCTCCTGGTCCATCTCCGATACTCCGTGGGCTTCTTCTGGTCCAAAAATAAGTTCCGTGAAGTTTTGGGTCAATTGGACTCCGTTTAATTTTCCTTTTCTGTGATACTCTAAAACAAGGAAAAAACAGAAACTGGCACTGGGCTCTAGGTTAATAGGTTAGTCCCAAAAATCATATAAAATAGCATATAAATGCATATAAAACATCCAAGGTTGATAATATAATAGCATGGAACAATAAAATTTGTAGATACGTTGGAGACGTATCAGTATCCCCAAGCTTAATTCATGCTCGTCCTCGAGTAGGTAAATGATAAAAACAGATTTTTTGATGTGGAATGCTACCTAACATATTTCTCTAAGTAATTCTCTTCATTTTGGCGTGAATGTTTAGATCCATAAGATTCAAGACAAAAGTTTAATATTGACATAAAAATAATAATACTTCAAGCATACTAACTAAGCAATTATGCCTTCTCAAAATAACATGGCCAAAGAAAGTTCATCCCTACAAAATCATATAGTTTAGTCATGCTCCATTTTTGTCACACAAGAATACTCTCATCATGCACAACCCCGATGACAAGCCAAGCAATTGTTTCATACTTTAGTAATCTCAAACCTTTTCAACTTTCACGCAATACATGAGCGTGAGCCATGGATATAGCACTATGGGTGGAATAGAATATAATGAGGGGGTTATGTGGAGAAGAAAAAAATGGGAAAGTCTCACATCGACGCGGCTAACCAATGGGCTAGAAAGATGCCCATCAATTGATGTCAATGCAAGGAGTAGGGATTTCCATGCAATGGATGCACTAGAGCTATAAATGTATGAAAGCTCAACAAAAGAAACTAAGTGGGTGTGCATCCAACTTGCTTGCTCACGAAGACCTAGGGCACTTAAGGAGGCCCATTGTTGGAATATACAAGCCAAGTTCTATAATGAGAATTTCCCACTAGTATATGAAAGTGACAACATAAGAGACTCTCTATCATGAAGATCTTGGTGCTACTTTTAAGCACAAGTGTGGTAAAAGGATAGTAACATTGTCCCTTCTCTCTTTTTCTCTCATATTTCTTTTTTTTTTCTTTTTTGGGGCCTTCTCTTTTTTTGTTTTTTGCCTTTCTTTTTTTCATCCGGAGTCTCATCCCAACTTTTGGGGGAATCATAGTCTCCATCATCCTTTCCTCACTGGGACAATGCTCTAATAATGATGATCATCACACTTTTATTTACTTACAACTCAAGAATTACAACTCGATACTTAGAACAAGATATGACTCTATATGAATGCCTCTGGCGGTGTACCGGGATTGCGATGAATCAAGTGTGACATGTATGAAAAATTATGAACGGTGGCTTTGCCACAAATACGATGTCAGCTACATGATCATGCAAAGCAATATGACAATGATGATGCATGTCGTAATAAATGGAACGGTGGAAAGTTGCATGGCAATATATCTCAGAATGGCCCGTAATAGGTAGGTATGGTGGCTGTTTTGAGGAAGATATAAGGAGGTTTATGTGTGAAAGAGCGTATCATATCACGAGGTTTGGATGCACCGGCGAAGTTTGCACCAACTCTTAATGTGAGAAAGGGCAATGAACGGTACCGAAGAGGCTAGCAATGATGGAAGGGTAAGAGTGTGTGTAATCCATGGACTCAACATTAGTCATAAAGAACTCATATACTTATTGCAAAAATCTACAAGTCATCAAAAACCAAGCATTACACGCATGCTCCTTGGGGGATAGATTGGTAGGAAAAGACCATCGCTCGTCCCCGACCGCCACTCATAAGGAAGGCAATCAAATAACACCTCATGTTTCAAATTTGTTACACAACGTTTACCATACGTGCATGCTACGGGACTTGCATACTTCAATACAAGTATTCCTCAAATTCACAACTACCCAACTAGCACAACTTTGATATCACTATCTCCATATCTCAAAACAATCATCAAGTATCAAACTTCTCTTAGTATTCAATGCACTTATATGAAAGTCTGATGGCTCCTCCTCATGACTTCATTTGAAGCGTTCTGATCTAGCATGAGCTGGTAAGACTACGACTGAATCTGTTGCGCCTGAGCATCCAAAGCAGCCCACTCCTCGGCCATCCTAGTGTTTTCTGTGCTTAGCTCCTCCTTGGCCTGCGCTATCTCATCACGCAATTTTGCGACCGCCGCATTATGCTGATCCTGATCCGCCGGGTTAACCACTATTGTTAACAATGCTGTCAGCTTATCCCGTAGGTCAGTTAAGACCTGACTCGGTGGGCGCACCGGGTCTCCTGCCCCAGCAGCCGTTGCCGCTGCTGACCCGGAAATCAGCTCTGCTGCCGTCGACGAGTGCTGTACAGGCTGTGTACCGGCCATGAAGATTGCAACCCGGTTCGGCGGCTCACAGGGGTCCGGAATACTGTCGCCATCGGAACAGCCCCCAAGCCGGTAGTCTTGAAGTTGATACAATGACTCGGTCTCACCAGTGGATGACTCGCCATCAGAATAAACGACAGTCTCACCACCAGATGCCGATCTATCCTCAGATTCCGCTCCATGGATAAACCCCATGAAGGTAAGATTCATGGTTGGCCGAACCCGGGCGGGTCTTGCACGTTGAGCCGTCTCGATGATGTCAGTGTAGATGTCCGGCTCAGGGCCCGGTTCGCCGATCTTGCCGATGAAGACGTGAATTCCGCTGAAGGGGACCCGGTACCCGTACTCAACTGAGCCGGCTCGGGGCCCCAGCCTACGTCGTTGATGTAGAGCTTGCTGCGACGACTCTTGGTCATCCGGCCCATGGCGTATACCTTGATACCTTCGAAGTTTCCCTCTAAGAACTTGAAACCATTGTGCGATAGCCCCACGGTGGGTGCCAACTGTCGTGGAATTGTCATGGAAGATGTCCTAGTGTGAGGACTTAGTCATGGAGCCATCGCAACGAGATTAGCTTAAAGGGGTTAATCAGGACAAAGGACACGAGGAGTTTATACTGGTTCGGCCCCTTGCGGTGAAGGTAAAAGCCTAATCCAGTTGGAGGTGGTATTACTAGGGTTTCGATGACCAGGGAGCGAATACGCTTAATCTGGCTCTCGATCTGTTGTTTCTTGTCCTAAGCCGCCACTGGGTCGTCCCCTTATATACACGGGTTGACGCCATGTGGCCTACAGAGTCCCGGCCGGCTCATATAACGTATCCGGCTCGATGACCTTTCTTACATGCCTTACGATACAAGTCTACGTACATGGCGGTTTATATTCGTGGGCCTTAAGCCGCCTTCGGGATTGGGCCATCTACTAAGCCTAGCTATGAACCGCCATTGTTAATATGCTCTTGGGCTTCATTGAGATGAACCGCCATAGGGATGACCCGGCCCCTCCTGGGAGGGTCATACCTGATAATCATATCTTCTTAAGTTGGCAAATGTTTCAGTGAGGTCAGTCAGCAGGTCGGAACCTTTACGTGACTTAACCACGATATCATCCATGTAAGCTTCCACGTTCCGACTGATTTGAGTGAGTAGGCACTTCTGAATCATGCGCATGAATGTGGCACCAGCATTCTTGAGGCCGAAGGGCATGATAACATAACAAAAGCACCCAAATGGGGTGATGAAGGCCGTTTTTATCTCATTGGGTCCATACAGTCGGATCTGATGGTACCCGGAATACGTGTCCAAAAAGGACAAATGCTCACAAGTCATAGTTGAGTCGACAATCTGGTCGATGCGGGGGAGAGGGAAGTGATCTTTTGGGCAGGCCCGATTGATGTGATTGAAATCGATACACATATGAAGTGAATCATCTTTCTTAGGGACCATGACGACATTGGCAAGCCACTCGGAGTGGTATATCTCGCGGATGAACTCAGCTGCTAGGAGTCGAGCCACCTCTTCGCCAATTGCCTTCCTCTTCTCCACGGCAGACCGGCGGAGGTGTTCCTTGACAGGTTTTGCTTTCGGGTCGACACGCAAACGGTGCTCAGCCAGTCCCCTGGGTACACCCGACACATTAGATGGTTTCCATGCGAAGATTTCCCAGTTCTCATGGAGGAACTGGATGATCACTTCTTCCTATTTACTATCGAGTGTTGTTGAGATGTGAGTCGGAGCATCATTGGGGTCTTCCGGGTGAATGTTGACAAGCTTTGTTTCTCCGGCCGACTAAAATGTGGACTCTGAAGCAAACTTCTTAGCTCGCAACAAATCACTCGGATCTGCATTCTTCTTATATTCTTCCATCTCTACTGCTGCCATCTGCTCGTCAGCAATCTTTGAGCCTTTTCGAAGACATTCCTCTGCTCTTTGCCGATTTTCCTGTGACCGTGATCACTCCTCTAGCCCTGGCATCTTCAACTTAACATATACGTAACATGGTCGAGCCATGAAACGAGAATATGCGGTTCTGCCCAGAATTGCATGATATGCACTGTGGAAATCCACCACCTCAAATGTCAACTTCTCCTTGCGATAGTTCTTTGAATCACCAAAAACCACATCAAGAGTGATCTGACCGAGTGAATCTGCTTTCTTTCCTGGGATGACTCCATCGAATCGCATGTTGCTCTCACTGAGTTTGGACATCGGAATTCCCATCCCTCGGAGGGTCTCAGCATACAGAATTTTCAATCCACTGCCACCATCCATGAGAACCTCGGTCAGTGGGGTGTCCCCAATGACTGGGTCGATGACCAATGCTGGCCGCTCGGGGGTAGCAACATGTGCTTGGTGATTGAACTGGTCAAATGTAATGGGAATTTTCGACCATTTCAAATACGTCGTAGTTGTCGGAGCAACCATGTTCACTTCTCTGTTAATGACCCTTAGTCAGCTTTTGCTCTCTAAGTCAGCAAAAATCACCAAAGTAGCATTCACATTGGGGTAACCATCATCTTCGTCTTTCTCTTCCTCCTTATCAAAGTCCTTCTATAGAGGCTGAGCCTCTCGCAACTACTGAATTAGGAGCCGACACTGTCGTGTGGTATGCTTGGGCAGAATCAAGTTACCCTCCTCATCTATCTTCGTGTGTATGTGACATGGTAAATCTAGGAGGTCGTTGCCGGACTGATCCTTCACCTTTTTGGGTGTCCATGGCCCCTTAGGCTTCCCTTTGAACTTGCCTTGGTTTAGAACTGCGGCTTCAGCGGGATATACGTAACACGGTCGAGCCATGAAACGTTCGTCGAGTGAGTGTTGGAGATTTTCCAAACGCGCACGCTCAGCTAAGGTAGCCAGCCGCGCAGTTTCCTAGGCCCGAGCCTCAGAGGTCTCCCCAATGATGGGGGTATGGAGTGCCTCCACATTGTGATGATGCATCTCTTCCCTCTGCTCTGAAGTGAGGGCCTTGGGATGATATTCATTGTAACCACGCGACGAGACGCCCCCGTATACGTCCATTTTGCATCATGCTTTTATATCAATATTTATTGCATTATGGGCTGTTATTACACATTATGTCACAATACTTATGCCAATTCTCTCTTATTTTACAAGGTTTACATAAACAGGGAGAATGCCAGCAGCTGGGATTCTGGGGTGGAAAAGGAGCAAATATTAGAGACCTATTCTGCACAGCTCCAAAAGTCCTGAAACTTCACGAAAGTCATTTTCAGAATATATAAAAAATACTGAGCGCAAGAAGTTCCGGAGGGGGCCACCCCCTGCCCATGAGGGTGGGGGCGCGCCCCCTGCCTCGTGGGCCCCCTGGTGGCCCTCCGATGCCCATCTTCTGCTATATGGAGTCTTTCGATCAGGAAAAAATCATAAGCCAGCTTTCGGGACGAGACTCCGCCGCCACGAGGTAGAACCTTGGCGGAACCAATCTAGGGCTCCGGCGGAGCTGTTCTGCCGGGGAATCTTCCCTCCGGGAGGGGGAAATCAATGCCATCGTCATCACCAATGATCCTCTCATCAGGAGGGGTCAATCTCCATCAACATCTTCACCGGCACCATCTCCTCTCAAACCCTAGTTCATCTCTTGTATCCAATTCTTGTCTCTAAGTCTGGGATTGGTACCTGTGGGTTGCTAGTAGTGTTGATTACTCCTTGTAGTTGATGCTAGTTGCATTATTTGGTGGAAGATCATATGTTCAGATCCTTTATGCATATTAATACCCCTCTGATTATGAACATGAATATGCTTTGTGAGTAGTTACGTTTGTTCTCGAGGACATGGGAGAAGTATTGCTATTAGTAGTCATGTGAATTTGGTATTCGTTCGATATTTTGATGAGATGTATGTTGTCTCTCCTCTAGTGGTTGTCGGCGTCTTGGGAACGGGGGTCCCCAGACTTGCCTGCCTGCGGCCCGCGGCTTGGCTGAGCCAGCAGGCCGTACGGCCTGTCTTCACCAACAAAGCACCCAAGATCCTTGCGAGGGGCCAAGCCTCACGACGACGCAAGACCTCCTCTGGAGTGGCCTAGCTGGGCAAGCTCACGGGGAGCAGAGATATCAAGGCGAGGCGAACCTCACGATGTTCTCGTGACGTGAGCCGTGACGATCGACACCAGGCGGGCGTCAGGCGAGCGCCAGCGCGCATAGCATCCTTGTTTTCTCTTTGGTGCAAAGGGGGCAAGCGCAGCCGCGGAGTTCTTTTGTCAGGATAGCTTGTACTAGCCGTCCCCCTTCAAATTAGCCCGCCATTGTTGGCTCCCTTCCCGCTCGATATTTGGGAAGAGGACCAGGGCCTCTATAAATAGGACTAGCCACCACAGCGGAGGAGGAAAGCTTGAGAGGAGGATCTCACCTTAGCTTGAGAGAGACCCCCCCCCCCACACACACACAAGCTCACCGAGAACAAGAACACCTCTCCCTTGGGAGGCCGTTCTTCCCTTGTATTGTTCATCATCAGCCCAAGAGGCAATCCACCACCACCACACTGGAGTAGGGTATTACACCATGATGGTGGCCCGAACCAGTATAAACCCTGTGTCCTTCTGTGTTGTGAGTTCGTCGATTTCTTCCGCAAGATCCTAGCAAGTTAGAGCGTTGATCGGTTGGAGGGAAAGACATCGTGCACAATCCAGTGTTCGAACCTTAAGGGTTTGCCGGGACCCCACACCCCGACGGTGGTGTTATGTGAATGTCGACTACATGACACTTCACCATTATTTGGGCCTAGGTGAAGGCATTGGGAAGTAATAAGTAGATGATGGCACTACAAAAAAAGGACACATCCGTGACATTTTGGGCCAAACGAAATTTTTTTCTGTCATACATATGACACTTATATGACGATAATTGTGACAAAACCCGGTATCATCATAGATGTGGTGGGCTCCTACTTCAATGACAAAAAATCATGACAGAAAATGGGCTTTTCGTCCTGGGCGGGCCGGAGAAGCAGCTGCATGACATTCTTTGGGCTGTCCATGACGGAAAAAACCGTGGTAGAAGCGAGGGGGAGGAAAATTTTGGGGAGGTCCTGGTTACGGTGGGAGGTCGGGGGCTGAGCGATGCGCGTTTCTCTCGTACACGTACGCGCATGTGTGCGAGGCGTTGTCTCTAACTGAACCCGAGCGAGGCATTGGGCTCTAACTGAACCCGAGCGATTGCACTGCAGGCTACGCGTTACTGAACCCGAGCGGTCGATCGATGGCTGTTAACTAAACCCGATCGAGCGATTCCTTTGCTACTGCTGCTAACTGAAGCCGATCGATTGGATGAACAGTGAGTGGTGGCGTTGCCTCTAGATGAACAGGACCCCGTGGTGTGGTGGAGGGCTGGATGAACAGTACATGGTGGAGGGGTGCCCATGGAGGGGTGGATGAACAGGACCCCGTGGTGTGGAGGGCTGGATGAATAGTAGACGGTGGAGGGGTGGTTGAACAGGACCCCGTGGTGTGGAGGGCTGGATGAACAGTAGACGATGGAGGGGTGCCCGTGGAGGGGTGTTTGAACAGGACCCCGTGGTGTGGAGGGCTGGATGAACAGTAGACGGTGGAGGGGTGGTTGAACAGTAGCCGGTGGAGTAGCGCGCGGTGGAGGCTGGATGAACAGGAGCCCGTGGAGGCTGGAGGAGGTCGACGGTGGAGATGAACAGTATCCCGTGGAGTCTCGTTTTGTGGTACGCCACACCCTCCTGATGAACAGGACCCCCGTTTCGACCGTCGCGCTCCAACACAAGTCCGTTTTGTCCGTTTTGCAGTAAGCCACACCCCTCCCGATCAACAGGACCCCCGTTTCGACCGTAGGAGGTCCGTTTCCTCCGTTTTGCGGTACGCCAGACCCCTCCCGATGAACAGGATCCCGTTTCGAACGTGGCCGGTCGAACACAAGGCCGTTTCCTCCGTTCTGCGGTACGCCAAGCCTCGTTTCCATCACCTGTTCTGTCCAAGCCCTCCCGATGAACACGATGCATTCCGTTGCCTCCTCATGAACACGATGCATTCTGTTGCCTCCTGATGAACACGATGCATTCCATTACCTCCCCATGAACACGATGACGACGCTGTTTCTCCGTTCCGACCTAGCCATGTACACGAGCCCCGGCCGTACGTATGTGCGAGTAGGCGTTCGAGAACCCGCCCGTATGTACACATACGTGGCCGTATTTTATTTCTTGCACCCTGGCCGTTGTACGTAAGTGTACATGCTACGTGCGCGCCTCTACTACGACACATGCTCGCCTCTACTACGACACGTGCGCACCTCTACATCGACCAGTATGTACATACACGTTCGCGACCAGAATGGCAACGCTACATACGCTTCGACCAGGTGGGTCCCAACTATTAGGCACTTCCTTGCCTGTGAAGATGTAGCTGGTGGGTCCCAACAGTCAGGGGCGAATCATTTTGTTTTTTTGCCCATACGCACTTCCTTGCGTGCGAAGGTGTAGCTGGTGGGTCCCAGCAGTCGGGGGGCTCGTGGGTCCCAACAGTCAGGGGGCGAATCATTTTTTTTCTGGACGCACTTCCTTGCGTGTGAAGATGTAGCTCGTGGGTCCCAGCAGTCAGGGGCGAATCATTTTTTCGCAAATAGGGTGGCCCATCCGGTGGGTCCCCGCTGTCAGGTGGAGGAATAATTATTTTGCGTGTAATAAGGAGGCACTTCCTTGTGGCTGCCGTGGACCCAGCTGTCAGCCTCTCCACGTACAGTACTCTTCCGATGGAAGTCGATCGTTAACCACGTTGACCACGCCGCGCCGAGAGCACCAGGGCGGTGGTCTGGACGACGGCGAGGCCTAGGAAGGGGACGACGCGGAGCCGGGGAAGACGCAGCAGTGGAAGCCCGCGCGGAGAGGAGTACGAGGGTTCACTGGTTCGACTGCGATGTGAGGCTGCCGTCGTCGCAGAATAACAGGGGGTGTGGGTGAGTAGAGGGATAGCCTGGCCAGCGGTGGGAGTAGTACGGGGCGGTGAGGCCTCCGTGGCATCACAGCCGGCCACGGGAGGCAGGAGCACGCGACATGACCGGCGCTGCTTTGGGCGGCTGGAGCAAGAAGAACAGAGGTTGAAGAAGCACTATGGCCGTTGGATGGACATCGTACGATCACTGCAGCTAGAATCGTTTATATTGACTAAGTTGACAAAGCCCTTGGTACGCGTCAACATAGTAGGCCCACAACTCGGATTTGGCAGAGAACATATAGCCCATTTGCGATTTGTAAGAATGTACATCCCATTTTTTAATTCTAATGGAATTTACAACAGCCCATTTACAGTTTGTTAAAATTACAACCCAACTTCTAGCTAGGACAACGATTAATAATTTCAAACAACCGCTCAAAACAGAATTCAAAAAAAATCCCATATTTTGATGGGATCCGAAATATTTTTATCCGAAATTTCTAGTCACGTTAAATATAATTTCAAAATAAAGTTGTATTACGTTAAAATCCAACGAAATATTGCGCGCGCAACAAGTAACGAAATTAAAATTTTCAAATTCCAAAAATAATATATTTTTCAAACTAATTACGTGTTTGGTGCATAGTAACTATCTAGTTCTTATAATTACATCCCATTTATTATTTCTTAAAGTCCATTTTCTTGTTAAGCCTAATGCATACCTCCTAGGAAAGTTTGCAGCCCAGCGGGGCGGAGAATAACAAGTTGACCCGGATATTGTGTACAACTGTCGGCCCAGTTGCATTGCTGATGTTGAAAAAAAAAGCTATTTTTTATACACACATTTAATTTTTTTGTATAGATAAGGAACATTTTTATACACACATTTAACAATTTTTAAATACATGATTAACACTTTTTAATACATATTTTTTAGTCAACAGTGGGCCCACACCGAGCGAAGGAAGTCACAATACACATATTTTTTAAATACATGATTAACACTTTTACAAAAACAATTAGCCCACAGCGAGCCAATTAGCTCCAGTCGGCCCACAGTGGGCCGATAGGGGCCAGTCGGCCAGCTGTAGGCCGACTGGAATCCAGTCGGCCTGCTGTGGGCCGACTAGGCCTAGTCGGCCTACAGCGGGCCGATGGTGTATTATTTTTGAAAAAAAATTACCCAACATAATATTTATTGAAAATTAATAAAAATATATTATTAAAAAATAGCGAAAAAGGCATGTGTAGTACAGTACAACCTAACATGGTTACTCAGCCCACATTCAGCGACGCCGGAAAGGCCCAAACAAGGCTTCTGTACAACTTTTTGATGTCACTGAGCTCAATTAATAACTTAAGAAAAAAGTTAGATTACAATGGAACCTAATTAAAAGTTGTCACGAGCAAATAAATAATTCAACGGGTCCCACTTGTGCGTGTACGCACGTGTGTGTGTGTGTGTGAGAGAGAGAGAGAGACCCATCGGCCGATGCTCGTAAATACATCTTTCAGCCATATGCATTGCTGATACTCAGTAAAAACTTATATAGTTGACACAATCATATAGAACATCATAGCACACTGAACTTGCATACAAAAATTTCACGCAGACGGCACAATCAGGATGGAAGCAGTGGATCGCTACGGGAAGGGCTATGTTGAAACCAACGAAGTTGTACATAACGGTTCATCGTCTTTATCAATGATGTGGAAATATCTTGAATGTTGTGCAAAGAAAACAGACAGACAACACAATAAGTTCTCCTAGCACATTAAGTTGACATACAACCCTTTCTAAAAAAAATTCAGGTACAAAATTAGAACATGTCACAATCAAATGTACTGGCATATCAGTGCTTCACACCCATAGCTCGAATTTAACTAGTATCTGACCAGATTCAGTTGTTACCTCATATTAGAGCACATCCAGGCAGCCAGCCCTGCCTCTTCTCCCAAAGAAGCAGTGGCCTCCGCCGCGCGATGGAGTAGGCCCTGTGCCATCCATCGTTTCGAGCAACACGGGGAAAGTCTGACATTGACTCCTCTAATGGACGCCGTCGACGAACCCTGGCACCAGCGGCGGCAACAGGACTTCGATTGATGGATTGACCACTTCTTCGACATGCACGAACACTCGATACAGGTACATCCCTAACGTGTTCCACGGTGGCCTTGGTGGCGATGAATAGTACAACCCCGGTTCCTGCACCGGTATCTCAACACCAATCACCTTCGGTATGGTGGACGGCTTCTTCATCCATGCCATAACCGTCAGAGCCCAGCTGTTTGGAGGAACAAACATACTTACGAGCTCACCTCCAAGGTCATTGATAAGCTCGTTCATGGACTCGCTATTCCAAGCACGTCGAGGCATGCCCTAGAAGGTAAGCTTTGTTAAAAACTCAAGCTCAGAGGGCACCGAGCCCCATCCTGGGTGCCACCGATCAAAGCTCACCAGCGCGCCATCGTAGAACAAACGTCGGGAAGATTCGAACACACGACTGTAGTCGAAAGTTGTCCGGAACCTAATGAAGAAATCAGCCGATGGCAGACAGACTTTGATGAGAAAGTCACTTATTTGGATGTTGTGCGCAATGCCAAGAGCTTTGACAAGGTCATCCGGCGAGATGGGAGGCCGGTCGCCGTTGATGGTTACCATCAGCACTTTGCCAGCAAACTGGTCGTCAAGCGCCGCCATGCCACTGTTGAGCGACAGCATGCAGCGACCGAAGGCAGGACGAACCTCAGGATCTCCGGCTCGGAGATCCGCGTTGACCGGTGACATGATAGTGCGCTTGAGTATAGGGAGTACAGGAGGGGGATTTGGGGGAACTGGAGTAGGAATCGAGATTCCAGAGGTGGGGGAGAGGCGGGAGACTGCGGATGAAAAGGTAGCATGAATTTCGAGCACGCGCCAATAAGCTCTCGGCGCGCAAGCGCATGAAAACACCGGTGGCGCCCACATGTCGGCCTAAGAGTCCTTATTCATTCTTTTTTGGAGAGCCCGGCCTTTTTTTCCAGGATCTTTTGAGAGCCCAACCTGAGAGTCATAATTGACCTGTTTGGCATTGCGTTACTACTCGGCCCATATTCAACGACACCTCACTGGCCCAAACAAGTGTACATCATCGAAAAGACACTGAGCTCAAATTATGTAACTTGAAAAAAGGAGATATACTCTGAACACTGGAGAATGGTGATGCCCTCATTTAGCCCACCAGTAGTTCGAGACAATAAACAGTTCGAAACAACGATATATACAACATTCAAATACTGACTAGTGACTACTACTGACATAAACAGCAAGACAGATAGTTCATAAGAAGTCTTGGTACACCACCAAAATGCACCCATCTGCAGCGCTCAGACTCTCGTGATCCAGACGAGAATGACATTCTAAACAGAAGCAACTATTACATAGTAAGAGTGACATAGACGAGGATGACCAAATGACAAGGAATATGCATAACAAAAGAAAGAACTACCGATCCAGAACCGGCAGCAAAGACAACAAAGTCATTCGAAGATATGATCCAACACCATCATAATTTGCAGCCCCGCTTCAGTGACCAGTGATCCGGAGACACCAGTACTCCACCCTTTCGATGCAACAGCCCAATTACCTATCAACCTGAAGGCTCAAACCATATCACTGCCTGTCATAATTGAGACATCCAAGGATCAAAGTTAATCTGGATGCCTTTGTCATTCTCACCTTATTTTGGCTGCAGGATGTATCATTGACAATCAGGGGAGTTTGCTCCCGAACTCCTAGGGCTCGCCGTGTAGACACACTTTTCCATAGCAAACAGAGCCTCTCTGCCATCAAGGTCCTTGCCAACGGTGATCTCCTGGTTAATCGGATAATTGAGTCCGAGAAACAGAGAGTGTGAACCAAGGCTGTTTACCCACCTCCAACTAAAAAATCCTAAAGGCCCCAACAAGCTGGTATCCTGCTCATAGACGTAACAGCCACTGTCCGGATACGCGCGTATTACACGGTGCTTGTATACAGTGGGGTTTTTGCAATATAACTTTTTCGGCTCATGTGTCCAAATGATCATCAGTCTTTTGTCGTCGTCTGATCGAGCGAGGAACCAGTTGTGCTTCCCTGTTTTTGGCAAAGGTGGTGTGATTACAAAGGGCAGTAACTGTAGGGACACTATATCATATCAAAAAGGACATGCATTGTTAATGTAAGATCAGCATTGTTCAGAGTATGAGTAGGATAATGCAAGAAATAGCATTGATATGTCCCTATTGGAACTGGGAGGAAAATACAGGGAAATGTATAGTGGGTTCGAAAATATAGAAGTGCCATGCATGGTTATACTCATGTTATCTTGCAATCGATTCTTCACAGGAAACTACCATGTCATGCATGTTATGTAATCATGTTCTGTCCTCACAAACAAATTCTTCAAGGTAACTAACAGACCATGCATTGTTATATACTCGTGTTCTGTGGGCAAAATTTTTGTGAGGATATTATTCTATCCATTGATTGCTGAAGGGCGAATATAGGTATGTACACAAGGTAAGCATTGCTAGATTTCACTACTTCCAAATATAGAGTTCTCCATATGCACATTTACTTCCCTAATGTATGGTTAGATGAAACCAACAGTGTGGTGCATGTTTCTACATCATGAAAATGAGGAAATTAACATGGCAATTGATACACACTCATATTTAGTAGTAGTATATAGATTACTGTAAAATAAGGATAATATCCATATATTCCTAACCGTTTGATTATTCAGGGTACAAATTGGCTGTAATGACATGGTCACAATCACATGAATTAACTCATTCCAAATATAGCTGATTTACGACATCTCTAATACATTGCCATAGTTCTACTCAAATTCTGCTCAAACAAAGATATGCCAATCATCACAAAAAGTTCAAACAGTGTCATGGCGTCATCATTAACATGAGAGGAAACAACTTACACGCGTCGTCCCAGCAATACGTGGTGCCATCTGCTTTGTCGATCACATAGATGATGCCATTGTGTTCAATAGCATCACAGAAGTGTGTATCAGCTTTGATGATGATCCACTGCGAGCAGAGTTTTCTCTAGCTAAAGAAGGCACCGGCATAAAGATAGGCGAGTCCGCGGTCGAACAAGGCAATTAGCTTGAAGTCTGCGTAATTCGCATGTCGTGTGCGCACTTGGCAGATTACAATCTTCTGCAAAATAAGGTCCGTCCAACTGACATAGTAATCTTGATGACTTGGGCCGTGATGGTAATACTCTATATAGTCCAACGGAGGAAGGATAATCTCATGGGAGGTCTGGAAGTTCACGAGCACCAACTTTTTACCGCCTTCTCTGAAGGCAGCCATCCAGTGGGAGTTCATGCTGACCCAGTACATACCTGCCAAGAAGTTTCGGGCGATGGTGATCGGATCGATGTCGAGGGAAATGATGTACGACGACCCACTACATACCTGCAAAGAAGTTTCGGCTAATGGAGATCGGATTGAAGACGAGGGGCATCATGCACGCCTCCGTATCATGGTGAGCCAATCTTGCAAGACCAGATAGCAGCAAGCAGGGTGTCTTAAAAAGCTTAGGCCTCGCTTCGACGATGGCCGTGTGCATGTCCCTCGAGCATGCAGCCAGCCGCAAGGCGCTCAACATATCCATAGACGAACAACAGAGGTCGAGGATGTCACTGGGGAGATTGCTCCAATCGCGGCTCATATGGATGTTGCGCGGTTCGCGTTCGGCCATGGTGGAGTTTGGAAGGGGGCTTGATTTACGGGGGAGAAGGATGTCGGTGCTGGAGCGGCTAGCGAGGGAATAGTGGTACTGGGAGAGGCGAGTGAGGCGACGGTACACGGGGGCACAGTGAGATGGAGACGGAGAAGGAGATGGAGATGGAGTGGTGCTATGGGAGCGGAGAGGGAGACGAGGCGAGGCGCCAATGTGTTGTATAGCGGTGGTGACAGACTGCACTGTGCACAGGGTGAGGCTGACTTTGGTAACCCGAACACGCCGCCTGGACTAGTGTCAGGCGCAGGGTGTTGTCACTTCACTGTGAGGACCGGATGAATAGTATTTTGACCATCAAGTGTACCACAGTTGTACTACTACTACTAGTAGGTACATGAGTACTCTAGTATTGTATAGCGTAAATAGGTCTCCCGTGCTAGCATGCCTATTCACTTGATCGTTCAGGTATCATCCATATTGCGAGCAGAACCAAATTCTCGTGCATGCCCAATCAACGCTCTGCCGCGATGCGTGCAGTGGTTGTTCTGGTGCATCAAGGACGACATGCAGATCGTTCCACACTTGAGAAGAGGAAAATGGAAAGGTAGAACGCGGCAGCAGAGGAAGAGAACGCTGGCTAACGAGGCTGGGAGGGGATCGAGCAGGAAGTTAATGCTCCACGCATAAAGGTTTTGGGAAAACCTGATTTTCATAAGGTGACTTATACTCACCAAAATGGAGGGAGTATTCCTTAACCAGAGAATGTTGTGTCTCCCACTCACGCGCTCAAAAAAAAACTACGACACATTTTTTTATCTGTTTGCATAGGTCCCACCTATCAGGAAGGATGGGCACGTACACGAACAGGTACGACTCATCAGTCTACCTGCATAGCCTTTTCGTTTAGTCTACCTAGCCGTCTAATCAACTGCCTGCACGCCACTTCTCCCATTTACTTCTCCATCGGGAACCGATTCTCCTCGGCTTCTTCACCTCCCCTTCATCTTCATTTGCTTCCAAACCCCACTATGTTCACATTGTTTTAACCTCTTTAAATAATCATCTACTACTTTAGTTAGACTAGCCATCTAATCCTAATTCTCTAAACCATAGCCCTCCATTCCAGCGGTTCCAAATGGCGATAGAGATCGAGATGCAGGTTTTTAGCATCCAACATGTCCTCGTAGAAGGCTCGATGCACATAGTTGCCACCATCACCGTCCACCCAAGGGTTTTTCGGCACTGGATCAACAATGTATCCAACTCCCTCGAAAAGGTAGAGACGTGGGTCATCGGTCTCGACGCAGAGTACACGGAGCGTGCCCCTGGGAAGATCCAGCGCGCCGCCGTCCTTCAGCTGTGCCTCGAAGATGATGTTTTGGTGTACCACATCATACACTCGCCCTCCATACCAGGTGAGCTTCACGATTTCTTGTCTCGGGAGGACGTATACTTCTGTGGGGCAGCCATCGAAGGGGACAAATAGAAGCTGGAGCCGTACAACCTTGATTTGAATAGCATCGCTGACCTACAAACCATAATCAAAATTCCTGTAGAAGTTTGTGATAAACAGACACCATCCCTATTCGACGTAGCAAATTTTGTGCTCGGTACAAATCTTCAGAAGGGTGGCGAGACGGTGGCATTAAGGTCGTCTGGATGGGAGAATTATCCCCTGACGTACGAGCGGATAAAATATGCTGCCCTCGATGCCCGTGTGAGTTTCGAGATAGCTGCAAGGTCCAAAGAGCTTGTTGCAAAGCCGTCTCCCACAGAGAATGAGAACAAGAAAAAAGAAGAAGAAGAAAAGGCTGCACCAGCAGGAGTGCATTATGGATGGATGAACTATTTCCTCTCTTGTAAAAAAAATTATTCCCTCTCGGTGTATATTGATATAGATGGACTATTTCGATGGTGTGCATGTCTTTGGAACAGAGTAGTAGCGTGGGTCCGCTTGACTATAAGGAACTATTTATCCACATATATAGATTTCTCTGCTACTCCTTCCAGTGATCGGTATGCAGTGCATGTGTCCGTAGACATGACAACTTGTCCATGGAAGTTCAACTACGGCGACCATCACGTTTCATCTCGCGATTCCCACGCCGCCTCTCCAACCCACGACACCACGCCCCCCGACGTGCGTCTCACCCCTCTCGGCCGCACCGCCCCTCTGCCTTTGTGTGCATGACATGTGGGCCACCTAAAATGCGGCGAGCATCAAGTTTCTACCACAGCCACCCATGATTCCCATGACTCCACTCGAACCCATGAAACCACACGTCCCCTGACTTGCGGCTCACCCCTCTTGGCCCCACTGCCCCTGTGCCTACGGGAGCATTACATGTGGACCAGTCACCTATCGGGTCCACATGTTATTGACTCAAAGGTAGGTGTAGTAAGGCGCTGAAGCTCAGTCCCGACGGCCCTGAGAGGGAAATGTAACTCCTGCGCCAGGGCTTGTGGTGCTCCCGCAGCACGAACTCGTGCCAAACTCGAGATTTGTTTCTTTACTATACATGCACGCAACGATTTAATGGACATTGTAATCTCAACATGTGATGGGGAGCTCTAAATTTGAATTTGAAACGTATAAAACAAAAAGATTCAAAGCAAATAAACTGGGAGAGAGGGAGTATACCATAGGATGTGTCCCATACAAAATAAGTCCCCTGGTTTGTCACCGCGAATATGCGGTTAGAAAGGAGCACAACGTCTTCCTACTCGTACGGCAACAAATCAGCCGCAGACATCATGGTCCGCCTTTGACCGCCATGTGCAAGGTTCGTGCTATCTTATTCAATCTCACCATTGTTGCATCGTACCAATTCATGCGGTGGCCCATTGCATGGATGATCCCAATGTTGGACAAAGGTTCTACGGGAACGGTTTCACCGTTGTAAATGTTGTGCAAATTGATGTTGGTACCCTCCCATACATATGCAAGCCAATCTCCACTCGCACCGAGCCTAACCTGTGAAACAGTGGGCAGGGGGAGAATTAGGAAATGGACACGGAAATAGTCTTTAGAATGCATTTACTACGTGATCAAACTCATCTTACCTGCTCATCGGAGGAAATCCGAGTGCCCCTCAACATCGACATCTCAAGGGGAGTCAATTTGCAACTACGGCCACGCCGCGCTGGAGAGACCCCCAAGGAAACATCCTCGTGCGTTCCACGGAACATCAAGATGCATTTGTATGAGTAGTTTATCTTGTGAGAGAAAAGGATGAACGAGGGAAGGCCTCTAGAGATAGAGATGGACACTACTACTACCAATGTGTTGGCCCGTGCATTGCAATGGATCCAAAGTAGTAGAATAATACTTGTTCACATGCTTGAAATATAAACACTCTAGTTTTGATATACATGTGTCAGCAGACATGACAGCTTGTCCATGGAAGTTGAACCACGGCGACCATCACGTTTCTTGTTTCTACCACTGCCACACCCACACGCGATTCCCATGATGCTGCTCCAACCCACGGCATGACGTCCCCCGATGTGGACATGGATCCTCTGACGTGGCTATCACTGCCTTGCCCTGCCTTTCCTTTGCTGACAGGTGGGACCCACGCTTATGGGTCCCACATGTCAGTGACAGAATGGTTGGATTGTCCGCGTCAGGGGATCCTCATCCCCCGACATGCCCGTCATCCCTCTCGGCCCCACCGCTCCGCTGCCTTTGTGTGCATGACATGCGGGCCAGCTGAACTGCGGCGACCATCAACTTTCTACCACAGACACACCCGATTGGACGCGGTTTGCTTGCTCCGCTACTGTGCTCCGATCCGTACTCCCGCACCATCGAATTTTCATCCAGCGGCTGTGACACATTTCATCTCGGGCATCAATCCTCAACTGGAGTACTTATGTACTACAGGTAGTACCCGCCGGTGTGGCCATCTACGCCTCGTAACGCCCCGACGCCCAGCTGTGGCACCCTCACCACGGCCACGCCACCACCAGTCGGTTCATCTCGAACGAGTGAGTCGCGAACCATGCCACCACCATGAGAATGACATGTGGGCCTGCCGCATTTAAGGTCCGCATGTCATTGACTCATAGGCCGGGCACTAAGCCACTGAAGTTCGGTCCCGTGGGCCCTGAGAGGGAAATGTAACTCCTGCGGCAGGCCTTGTGGTGCTCCCGCAGTACGAGCTCATGCCAAAACTGGAATTTGTTTCTTACTACTACTCCTACCAACTAGTACTAGTAAGGTACACGTGCATTGCATGCATGAGATTCTGGTGGTTTGTGCATTATGCTTCTACATGTGGAGCTTTCTGGATTCTAACATGTGGCAAAATCTCGTTGAATGTAAGGTTAGGCAAGTTTGATTAACTTAGGTGAGTGTATGGTTCAAGCCACACCTTAGGCAAGCTACACTAAGGCCCCACATGACATACACACAATCTAAGATGACTTATTCACCTAGACAGAGGGAGTAGTGTTTCTAGCAAGATGCCCGCGTGTTGCACGAAGTTGATGGAAAATGTAAGCACAACTTATAAATTGACGGATGGAGTACTAGTTACAATGATGCATATAATTAAGCAAAGGGATCGCACATGTCGGTATTGACTGCAACGAGAATGCAACAACACAATAAGAATTAAGGCCACGATGATGCGATCGCAGTGGTGGTTACAGAAGGCAAGAAGAAAGATGGATCCACGAACGTACGACCTCCTCCTCCTCAACTTAGTGCCCCAGGCCACCGACCGGCGGCCAAGGAGCGGCGGCTTTTGTGGCGAGGTCAAGGTGCTTCTCAGCAAAGGCATCCAAGGCTTCCAGCCGGTTGAGGAAGGCCAACGTCGTAGCGTCCTCACTGGCCTTGTAGATGTTTTATCCAGGTTCGGGCCCTCTTGATGGAGGTAAAGCCCTATGTCCTGCTTGATTAATATTGATGATATGGGTAGTACAAGAGTAGATCTACCACGAGATCAGAGAGGCTAAACCCTAGAAGCTAGCCTATGGTATGATTGTCTGTTGTAGTAGTTGTCCTGCGGACTAAAACCCTCCAGTTTATATAGACACCGGAGAGGGTTAGGGTTACACAAGTTCGGTTACAAAGGAGGAGATATCCATATCCGTATTGCCTAGCTTGCCTTCCACGCCAAGTAGAGTCCCATCCGAACACGAGACGAAGTCTTCAATCTTGTATCTTCATAGTCTAACAGTCCGGCCAATGGAGATAGTCCAGCTGTCCAGAGACCCCCTAATCCAGGACTCCCACAGTAGCCCCTGAACCAGGCTTTCAATGACGATGAGTCCGGCGCGCAGTATTGTCTTCGGCATTGCAAGGCGGGTTCCTCCTCCGAATACACCACGGAAGAATTTTGAATATAAGGATAGTGTCCGACCCTGCAAAATAAGTTCCACATACCACCGTAGAGAGAATAATATTTCACAAATCCGATTTGCTGACTTATTTTGGCAACATGAAATTACGTCATGGCCCGGTGATTATTCGAACCATTTCCTTTAACTGGCCCCGCACATAACGCGAGGCAGTTTTTTGACACGTCTTGTCAAAGTAGAGATCGTGTCCCCTGATTACGGGATTCTCATCAATACGGGTGTGGGTAACCAAACCGCGCCATCAATTACGGCGTTTGGGGGACAAGCGAGTTTTACCAGGCTAGTGGGGACGCTTAGTTTCGGCCGCCCATATAAAGGGATAAGGATTCACCTTTTCATCCACGCCTTCTTCCTCCTTTGCTTATCCGTTTTCGCGCACTCGAGCTCCAGCGCCCAAGTCCACATTCCCCACCTCAACCTTCTCCAGCCATGTCCGGAGCGGGAGGCAAGTGGATGGTCTCCTCCGTCATGGAGGGAGACATCAAGAAGCTGAGGAGAGCCGGATACCTGCCCGACGACATCGCGCACCGGCTCCCAAATGAGGGGCAGCTCATCCCCACCCACACGCCCCATGAGAGGGTGGTGTTCCTCACCCATTTCCTAAGTGGACTGGGATTTCCTCTCCACCCATTTGTCCGGGGACTCATGTTCTACTATGGCCTGGATTTCCATGATCTGGCCCCGAACTTCATCCTCAACATCTTGGCGTTTATCGTCGTGTGCGAGGCCTTCCTCCGTATCAAGCCCCACTTCGGCTTATGGCTGAAGACTTTCAACGTCAAGCCGAAGGTCGTGGGCGGCTGCCAGGCGGAGTGCGGAGGCGCCATGGTGGGCAAGATGCCCAACGTCACATGGCTCGAGGGCTCCTTTGTGGAGACAATAAAGGGGTGGCAAACGGGGTGGTTCTATATCACCGAGCCGCGTGACCCTACATGGGTAGCGGCCTCGAGTTCCGATCTGGCTTCCCCACACGGCTCACCTCCTGGCAAGAGAAGGGCCTGTCATGGGGTAGTCCAGGAGAGATGAACGGACTCCAAACATGCATTCAAAGCATGGTGAACAAGAAGCTCAAACTTGTCAACGTAGTCCAAGTTATGCTCATCCGCCGGATCCTCCCGTGCCAGCAACGGGCCTTCAACTTGTGGGAGTTTGACCCGGCGCAGCACCAAACTCTGAACAGGCTCTTCGACACAACTCACGAAGATGCCTGGAGGGTGCTGTTCAAGAGCGCCGACGTCCCCCTCCTACTACTGAGGATCATGGATTCAACTCGAAGCGCCAAGCCAGCGTGGTAAGCTGCTTTTACCTCTTACAGGATAGATGTTTTTCATAACTTAGCTCCATGCGGGATCTAAACTCCCGTACCTTTGACAGGATTGGCAGGAGACGGCCGGACAGGTCGACTGCCCGGCTCCTTTGCCCGAAGGCCCAGCGAACGCTCTTCTGACGAAGATGCTGACTCCGGCTCCCTATACGGTGCCGGAGAAGACCAAGAAGGCCAAGGGAACCCGAAAGAGTTCCCGACACCAGGCGTCACCGGACTTATCGTCCGAGGACTCTACGGCGCAATCCTCCCCCGAAGACGAGGAGGATGCTCCCCCTCCAGACGGGGGAGACAAGAAAAGGAAGGCCTCCCCAACTGGGGAGGCCGGAGTGTCCAAGAAAGGGCGGACCCTCCCTACGGACCACTCCGCCACCGCCGCCGATAGCGAAGACGAGTGGCTGCCCAGGGCCAAGCCCCTGGGGAAGTCGTAAGTATTCGGATACCAGAGTAAGTCATAGTATTCCTTTGCCGCACTGCTTTCCCTAACGCCGAACATGATTATGCAGGCCGCCCCGAGCCAATATCGATGTATCATCGGATGACTCCCTGGGCTCGTCGGATATGGATAGCGATCCAGTCCCGACCGCCACCTCCCCTCATCTTGCGGACGACGACGAGGTGCTGTCTCACAAAGCACCGGGTCGAGGGGAGACCATCCCGGAGGTGCCTCAAGGCGGCCTTCCAGACTCTGGGAGCAGAGGGGACAAAGCCCCTGAGGGCTCCGAGCTCGGCCCTCAGCCGGACACTACACCGGAACCTCCAGTGGTTCCGGGCTCGGGTAGGCGACCTCATTCTAAGAGGGGTGAGACGCCTGCACCGGCGACCTCTGTCCATACAGAGGCACCGAACAATCTGCTGGAAGCGCTTCGCACCGCTTCCATCAACGAGGAGCACCGCACTATTATGAGTGCGGTGATCCAGAAGGTTCAGTCCGCTAAGAGCGGATTGACTGAAGCCTATGCTAGCCTTCTAACAGGCTTTGAGGTAAGTGTTTCAAGTATAGGAAAAATATTACCGCATAGACAGTAGCCCCTGATGCTCTGTTCGGTGTTCACAAAGGAAAGCAGAATAGAGGATCAAACACTATCGCAGGAGTCTAATAGAAGTATGTCAATATGCACATGCAGGCTTCGCTGCTGGCGTCTGCCGCACTGACTGCGGAGGTCGTCGTACTGAAGCGGGACCTTAAAGGGTCCCAGGACGAGCTCGACCTTACCAAGAGGCAGCTTGAGGAGAATAAAGGTAAGTAGTACCTAGTCTATGTATATGTATAAAAATAATGCGATTGCAAAATGACAGGATTATCATGAATTTGCTAGGGGCCACGACTGAAGTGGCGACCCTAAGGCAAGCGCTGTGCAAGAGAAACACGAGCCTCGGGTGGGCGAGGTGCAGCGAGAGCTCCAGGCTCTCGTGGCGAAGCACGAGGCATTGGAGCTTGACTCAAAGACACGTGAGTCTGAGCTTGCCGCGACCCTTGAGATCGACACAATGAAGAAGATAGCGGCGGGTAAGGCTTTCTATATGAAAAGCAAGCATGTAAAAGTAAATTGCCGATTACTTACCCGAATCTGGAGCTCTTCAGGAGCATTCGCAGATTTGCCCCGCAGCATGTCCGATGCCACACAATTTTACCAGGCCAAGGATGGAAGCTCAACGGAGAAGCTGTTCTGGTCTCAGTATACTGAGGCCGAACACCTAGTGCCCATGAGCGACCAGCTGAAGCGGATGGTCGAGCTACATAAGGCGTCCGAACAGGCCATGAAGGGCTTTATAGTCCGGCTGTGGCCTGGCGACGCCCTTCCGAACAGCTTCTTCGGCCTGGTGAGGCGGCTTGTGGATGCCTGCCCGCGGCTTGAGGTCGTCAAGCGATCCGTCTGCATTGAAGCTGCACGTCGGGCTTTCGCCCGTGTGAAATTGCAGAGGGTCAAGCTTGACGCCGTGAAGATGATCAAGGAAGGGCCGCCGGAGGGCAAGGAGCACCGCCACCCCGAGATGTACTATGAGGGTGTTCTGCTGGGTGCCCGTCTTATAGCGGATGAGTGTTCAAAAGATGTAATATTTGAGCAAGACTTGCTCGTTTTATCCTATATTTATGAAAACTTGTTTCATATGCGCTATGCAACGCTTATTTGAATTTAAAATATTGCCTTCTGTTTGAATCTGAGAGATGGCTAGTCCTCGGCTTCTGCCCCCATGCCACGAGTGCTGGGGTGTTCAGGATAAACCTGAGCACTCTTGTTCCCATGTTTGGGTCCTTCGAGGGAGGTGCTCAGCACAGCGAACAAGGCAACCAGACTAATAATGCTTTATCACTCTCACTTAGCCATAGAATTCTATAATTTTAAATTTTGGCGAAGCCCCTGGTATTCGGAAGGCCGAATTCGGGGCGCGATACACGCCTTTAAGCCGGACAGGGCCGGCCCCTCGCCCTAAGCGGCATAAGTCTTCAAGGACTCGAAAACCTCGCCGAACGGCGACCAGTCTCTCGCCTTATTGTGATAGTCAGTTTTAGCTTTCTCTACTGAGGTGCTCAGCCCGGCAGAACCGGGACACAATCGCAGTAGTTCTCCTAGCGCTACCTTAGCCGATAGAGCGGAACGTAAGGTACCAAAACATAGGAGCCGGGAAAACCCAACATTTGACCAAAGACATGATTCGGAGCTGATGCATATAATGCTATAAGTTTGGGGTGCCGCACTTTGTGAAAGTGTTCGGACTTCTCACACCATATTGTGGGTACTTAAGCCCCTGGTGTATCGGCCGTACCGAAGTGTACGGTTGCAAGGCGTCATAAATGAGCACATATATATATAACAAGAATGCAATAATAGGCGCAGTGCTATGCGTTGTTTATTCAAAAATGTGCGTTAAAGCAGAATGATACAGATAGTGCGATAAGCAAAGAGTAGGACTGTGTCCCTTCCAAGGGCAGGCTGAGGAATAGTACTAAATTAAATATTTCGCTCGTTACTGTAATCCACCTGGGAATTCCGTGGTGTGACGTAGCTTTCTGGCTCCTTGGTTGCGGCATTATGTGTTCGGCAATAGTGCTGCCGGACAGGGTTTCCAGAGATTAATGTCCTGAAGAAGAGAAAAAAATAACAAAGCGGGAAGCCCCTAGTGCGGTTTAAGCCGCGTCTTGGGGCGTGCCGCAGTTGTGCCCCCCTCCCCACCTGCGCCCATGGTATTTTTAATGCATAATTATGTACGCGTGGCACGGGTTTCTCCGTTTGGTTGGGACTGGGGTGGGGGCCGCATTGCTACGCGAGCTCAGATCGTGCCAGGCGGTCTAATTGTCGATTACTCTGAGCGCGCTTGCAGGTGTCCAGGTTTTCAAACGCCGAACTGGTAGATTGCCTTGAGAGGCTGCTTTGCGCTTCCGCCGCGAGGGCCGCAGTGTGCTCCTCTGTTCGGAGAGAGCGGCTCTGTGTTTCCATCGATAGTAATAACCCCGCGAGGTCCTGGCATCTTGAGCTTGAGGTATGCATAATGTGGTACCGCATTGAATCTAGCAAATGCGGTTCGCCCGAGCAGTGCATGATAACCACTACGGAACGGGACTATATCGAAGATTAACTCTTCGCTTCGGAAGTTATCCGAGGATCCGAAGACCACTTCCAGTGTAATTGAGCCTGTGCTATGGGCCTCTACACCTGGAATGATGCCTTTAAAGGTCGTTTTTGTGGGCTTGATCCTTGAGGGGTCTATACCCATTTTGCGCACTGTGTCCTGATAAAGCAAGTTCAGGCTGCTGCCGCCATCCATAAGGACTCGAGTGAGGTGAAATCCGTTAATGATTGGGTCTAGGACCAGTGCGGCGAATCCGCCATGATGGGTACTAGTGGGGTGGTCCCTGCGATCGAAGGTGATCAGACAGGAGGACCATGGGTTGAACTTTGGGGCGACTGGCTCCAACGCATATACGTCCCTTAGTGCACGCTTCCGCTCCCTCTTGGGGATGTGGGTTGCGTATATCATGTTCATCGTCCGCACTTGTGGGGGAACCTCTTCTGTCCTCTGGTTGTTCGGCTACCGGGTCTCTTCCTCGTCATCGCTACGTGGCCCCTTATCTTTGTTTTCGGCAATTAACTTGCCGGCCTGCTTGAATACCCAACAATACCTATTGGCGTGGTTGGCTGTCTTGTCGGGGGTGCCGTGTATTTGACACGAGCAATCGAGTATGCGGTCCAAACTGGACGGGCCCGGCGTACTTTGTGTAAATGGCTTTTTCCGCTAACCGTGTTTAGAGCCTTTGAATCTGGCATTGACTGCCGTGTCTTCAGTATTATCGTTGTTAATACGGCGCTTATGTTTGTTGTGGCGTGAACTGTTATTGCCGTCCTTGGTATCCGAAGTACCATGGTTTTTTGACATGTATTGCTGCGAGCCAGCCATCTCTCTTCTCCCGCACAAAAGCGGGTCATGAGTGTCGTGAGGGCTGCCATAGATTTCGGCTTTTCCTGACCAAGGTGCCGGGATAGCCACTTGTCACTGATGTTGTGTTTGAAAGCCGCTAAGGCCTCTGCATCTGGACAGTTGACGATTTGATTTTTCTTTGTAAGGAACCGAGTCCAGAATTGTCTGGCCGACTCTTCTGGCTGCTGAATTATGTGTCTCAAGTCATCGGCATCTGGCGGTCGCACATAAGTGCCCTGAAAGTTGTCGAGGAATGCGGCTTCCAGATCTTCCCAACAGCTAATGGAATCTGCTGGCAAGCTATTAAGACAATGCCGCGCTGGTCCTTTGAGCTTTAGTGGGAGGTATTTGATGGCGTGTAAGTCATCACCGCGGGCCATGTGGATGTGGAGGAGGAAATCCTCGATCCATACCGCAGGGTCTGCAGTGCCGTCATATGATTCAATATTTACAGGTTTAAAACCTTCTGGGATTTGATGATCCATTACTTCATCTGTGAAGCATAGAGGGTGTGTGGCACCTCTGTATTGGGCTATATCGCGACGCAGCTCGAATGGGTCTTGCCCGTTGTGTTCGGCCCGGCCGGATTTACTTTTACTGTATCCGGTGTGATGTTTATCGTCTCGCATAGTGGCGCGCCCTCGTGATCCGTAGATCGATCTTGCATGCTTTGCTTTATCCTCCAATACGTCTCGCAGGTCTGGCGTGTTTCCCCATGCCTTTTTATTTGAATGGCGTCGGGGTGTGGGCCGAGCTTTTGGCTGGAATGCCTCTCTATCACAGCCACGAGGTGGCCGATCAGCCGCATCATACACTTCTTCCTCCAGTCGGGGTAGCAACCTGCACTTTGGGTAACTCTTGGAGGGGTGCTCGAGTTTATATTCCTCGGCAGCGAGGACTTCAGTCCATCTGTCAGCTAGCAGGTCTTAATCATCTTGAAGCTGCTACTGCTTTTTCTTCAGGCTATTTGCCATGGCCATAAGCCGATGCTTGAAGCGCTCTTGTTCGACGGGATCCTCTGGCATGGCGAATTCGTCGTCGCCGAGGCTTGCCTCGTCTTCGGAGGGGGGCATGTAATTATCATCATCCTCCTCTCTGTCTGCCGCTCTCTCAGGAGGGTTGGCTCCTCCATCCTCCTGCTCTAAATCTTGCTGGAGGGGGTTGTTGTTGTCTTCGGCACTATCCGGAGTGTTATTATCTCCTGTGCCGGTATCACCACTTTTGCTTTGGCGGGACTTAGAGCGGCGCCGCTGACGTTGGCGCTTGGGTTGCTTCTTGGAGGGGTCATCCTCCGCTATCTCGTCGCCATTGCCTTCTTTGGGTGTATCCACCATGTATATATCATATGATGAGGTGGCTTTCCAGTGCCCTATAGGCGCTGGTTCATGTTCGTCTCCTACATCATCATCCATACCATCGATGTCTTCGGAGTCGAAGTCGAGCATGTCGGTTAAATCATCGATAGTGGCTACGAAGTGGGTGGTGGGTGGGCATCGAATTTCTTCATCGTCTGTATCCCAATCCTGTTGGCCATAATTCGGCCAGGCCTCTCCTGACAAAGAGAGAGACCTTAGTGAATTAAGAATGTCGCCGAAGGGCGAGTGCTGAAAGATATCTCCGGTGGTGAATTTCATGATCGGCGCCCAATCGGATTCGATTGGCAGGGGCGCGGAAGGCTCGGAGTCCGGAAAAGAGTCCGACACTTTGGAGTCACGGGCTTCGCAGAGGATGAGGCTGGTGTTTGGCTCGATCGCCGTTGAGACCGCAACCCCCGAGGCGCTGTCTAGCCACCCATCCTCGATCGGCGCAGTTGGCTCCGAGCTAAGGGTCGGAGCTGGTGTGGGCGCGGCCTCCAGGGCACTGTTTAGTGGCAGAGCTAGGTCATACCCATCGTGGCAGTGCGGCGCGCTCGGCTGTGGCTCGAATCCGTAGAAGATCAAGTCTCCGCAGATGTCAGCCGTGCAGTTCAAACTTCCAAATATGACCTGATGGCCAGGGGAGTAGCTTTCAATCTGCTCCAGATGGTCAAGCGAATTGGCCCGTAGTGCAAAGCCGCCGAACACGAAGATCTGTCCGGGGAGAAAGGTCTCACCCTGGAATGCATCGTTGTTGATGATCGGAGAAGCCATCGGGCCTAAAAGTGACGACATAGAGGAACTCTCAATGAAAGCACCAATGTCGGTGTCAAAACCGGTGGATCTCGGGTAGGGGGTCCCGAACTGTGCGCCTAGGCCGGATGGTAACAGGAGGCAGGGGACACAATGTTTTACCCAGTTTCGGGCCCTCTTGATGGAGGTAAAACCCTACGTCCTGCTTGATTAATATTGATGATATGGGTAGTACAAGAGTAGATCTACCACGAGATCAGAGAGGATAAACCCTATAAGCTAACCTATGGTATGATTGTCTGTTGTAGTTGTTGTCCTACGGACTAAAACCCTCCGGTTTATATAGACACCAGAGAGGGTTAGGGTTACACAAGGTCGATTACAAAGGAGGAGATATCCATATCCGTATTGCCTAGCTTGCCTTCCACGCCAAGTACAATCCCATCCGGACACGAGACGAAGTGTTCAATCTTATATCTTCATAGTCTAACAGTCCGGCCAATGGAGATAGTCCGGCTGTCCGGAGACCCCCTAATCCAGGACTCCCACAGTATGCAAGCTCAAGAGATCCATTTATGGGTTGAGGCAATCATCTCGGAGCTGGAACATTCGTTTTGATGAGGTCATCACTGGTTTCGGCTTCATCAAAAGCGAAGAGGACTCTTTTTTATACAAGAAGTTAAGTGGGAGCTCGATAGTGTTTTTGATCTTGTATGTGGATAACATACTACTGATCGGAAATGATATTTCGATGCTGAACTCGTTCAAGGAGTCATTGAATGGCAAGTTTTCTATGAAGGACCTTGGTGAGGCAATGTACATTTTAGGCATTAAGATCTATAGAGATAGATCAAGGAGGCTGCTTGGCTTAAGCCAGAGCACGTACATAGATAATGTGTTGAAGCTGTTCAACATGAGTGAGGCAAAGAAAGGGTTCTTGCCACTCTCACATGGTATAAGGCTAAGCGAGACTCAGAGTCCTTCGACATCTGATGAGCGAAGCTGGATGAGTAGGATTTCGTATGCCTCGGCAATTGGATCCATCATGTATGCCATGATATGTATGCGGCCCGATGTTGCTTTTGCATTAAGCCTAACAAGTAGATACCAGGCCAACCCAGGTGAGAGTCACTGGGCAGCGGTAAAGACTATTTTGAAGTACCTGAAAAGGACTACAGAGATGTTCCTAGTTTATGGAGGTGAGGAAGAGCTCGTCGTAAGGGGTTACGCCGATGCTAGTTTCCAAACCGACAGAGATGATTGTCGATCATAGTCCGGATTTGTGTACGTCATGAACGGAGGAGCAGTGAGCTGGATGAGTTCCAAGCAAGATACGGTGGCTGATTCTACTACAGAAGCCGAATACATTGCGGCTTGTGAAGCTGCAAAGGAAGGTGTTTGGATCCAGAACTTTTTGGATGATCTTGGTATTTTTCCAGCCTCGGTAAAACCGTTGGACCTTTATTGTGATAATTCTGGTGCCATTGCACAAGCCAAGGAGCCGAGGAATCACCACAAGGTCAGACACATAGATTGGAAATATCACCTGATACGAACGATCGTAAAGAGTGGTGATGTAGAGTTATGCAAAATTCACACGGACGCAAATGTTGCGGATCCGTTGACTAAGCTGCTTCCACAACCCAAGCATGAGGGGCACGTTTGAGCTATGGGCATTCGATGTCTATTTGATTGACTCTAGTGCAAGTGGGAGACTGTTGGAGATATGCCCTAGAGGCAATCATGTATGACGATATTTCCTACGTGTTTATGAATAAAGATAGTTCTTGGACATTATCAATGATGTGTATCAGCAAGTACATGACTTGTTTGTGGGACTATGCATTGTATGATGACTGTCCTAAAAGGTCCCTAGTCGAAAGGGCTGTGTGGACGCGGAGCCGACTAGACTAGCATATGACACGGTCGATGGCTTGGTCTCACTAGCCATGGAGCATTGGATGCTAACCGGATAATATGGACTTGGAAGGATCTGGTCGGATTCGACGTAGTCGGATCCGAGTCGAGATAAGGTCCGAGTCGGATAGACCCAACTATGAGACGCAGCGATATGTCATCTGTGAGTCTCTAGTACAACATATGTTCTATGTCCTAAGACCTGAGCTGACGCATGTACTCGGGATGGTGGCAGACTTGCTTTGGGCCGACCAAACACTACTCCGTGACTGGGTAGTTACAAAGGTAGGTTTCAGGCTTGTCCAGACCTATGCTGCGAGATGTGATCGAGCAAGATGGGATTTGCCCCTCTGATCAGGAGAGATATGCTCTGGGCCCCTCGTGTGATCCGACCAAGATAAGCATGGCCATGCGACAAGGATTATGAGATAATCCGGTTTGTGGTCGACATCACTGGAACGAGAAAGAGGTCGGGCTACCACAAGGGTGACAGACTCGCCTTGAGCTCGACAACATATATCGTGTGGCAAAAGGAATGGAAGTGTGATGTACAGGTTCACTAACCAGCTTCATAGTCTGCTTGGTGTTCGGCATGCCTTGCTAGAGGCCGCTACCAACTGTGCAGTTCGGAGGTGATCCGAACTGCGACCAAGCTGACTTGAACCTAAGGGGTCGCGTGCTTAAGGGAAGGAACCTACGAGGTCGAATCCGAGGACACTGGTCGGATGTGATCTGAACTGTATTCGGATTATGGCCGAGTAGACTTATGGGCTTTAGGGTCCGTGCGAGGCTCAAGTGTCGAGCCTACGACGGACGCCTATACATAGTGGAGGTGCCGCACACTCATGCAGTTGATCGCTTCGGCGCTGTCACTAGGGTTTGCATGTGTTGCGAATAGACACCTCCACTCGCTGCCGGTTGTGTGATCGGACCTAGCAGTCCGTCGCACGACGTTCCTCCTGCACGCGCGGATACCTTTAGAGGCGGTGCACTTGTGCCGCTCCGGTGAATCTGTATGTGGGAACCGACTACCGGCTGTACGAGGGAGATCGGACGAGGAGGAGATGATCCACGCGGACGCGCTGCCCCAACTCTTCTTCCGCTGCACGCCACTGCGCGTCTAGTGGTAACGAACTCTGATCCATCTCCTGTAGCATGTTCTTGGTTGTTCTGCACATAGGAAATTTTAATTTGCAGTCGACGCACCCTACCGTAGATCCCAACAGTTGCTACCATCACGGACCATTTATCTACAATAACATAGACATGCAAAATACTATCAGGTACTAAGTTCATGATAAATTAAAGTTCAATTAATCATATTACTTAAGAACTCCCACTTAGGTAGATATCCCTCCAATCATCTAAGTGATCACGTGATCCATATCAACTTAACCATGTCCGATCATCACGTGAGATGGAGTAGTTTTCAATGGTGAACATCACTATGTTGATCATATCTACTATATGATTCACGCTCGACCTTTCGGTCTTAGTGTGTTCTGAGCCCATATCTGCATATGCTAGGCTCGTCAAGTTTAACCCGAGTATTCTGCTTGTGCAAAACTGGCTTCCACCCATCGTATGTGAACGTGGAGCTTATCACACCCAATCATCACATGGTGTCTCAGCACGACGAACTGTAGCAACGGTGCATACTCAGGGAGAACACTTATACCTTGAAATTTTAGTGAGAGATCATCTTATAATGCTACCGCCGTACTAAGAAAAATAAGATGTATAAAGGATAAACATTACATGCAATCAATATAAGTGATATGATATGGCCATCATCATCTTGTGCCTTTGATCTCCATCTCCAAAGCAACGTCATGATCACCATCGTCACCGGCTTGACACCTTGATCTCCATCATAGCATCGTTGTCGTCTCGCCACCTATTGCTTCTATGACTATCGCTACCGCTTAGTGATAAAGTAAAGCAATTACTTTTCATACAATAAAGCGACAACCATATGGCTCCTGCCAATTGCCGATAACTGTGTTACATAACATTATCATCTCATACAATAATTTATATAATCATGTCTTGACCATATCACATCACAACATGCCCTGCAAAAACAAGTTAGATGTCCTCTACTTTGTTGTTGCAAGTTTTACGTGGCTGCTACGGGCTTAGCAAGAACCGTTCTTACCTACACATCAAAAACCACAACACGGTATAGTGATTGCTTTTTGATCTTCAGAAAGAATCCTGTTCATTGAATCCGATTCAACTAAAGTTGGAGAAACTGACACCCGCCAGCCACCTGTGTGCAAAGCACGTCGGTAGAACTAGTCTCATGAACGCGGTCTTGTAATGTCGGTCTGGGCCGCTTCATCCAACAATACCACCGAATCAAGAAACAACTAGTGATAGCTACCAATATGTATATACCCACGCCCACAACTCCTTTGTGTTCTACTCGTGCATATAACATCTACGCATAAACTGGCTCTGATACCACTGTTGGGGAACGTAGTATTTCAAAATTTGCCTACGATCACGCAAGATCTATCTAGGAGAAGCATATCAACGAGCGGGGAGAGTGTGTCCACGTACCCTCGTAGACTGAAAGCAGAAGCGTTAAGCAATGCGGTTGATGTAGTTGAACGTCTTCGCGATCCAATCGATCAAGTACCGAATGCACGACACCTCCACGATCTGCACACGTTCAGCTCGGTGACGTCCCTCGAACTCTAGATCCAGCTGAGGCCGAGGGAGAGTTTCATCAGCACGATGGCGCGTTGATGGTGATGATGAAGTTACATACGCAGGGCTTCCCCTAAGCACTACGATAATATGACCGAGGTGGAAATCTGTGGAGGGGGGCACCGCACACGGCTAAGAGATCAACTTGTGTGTCTATGGGGTGCCCGCCTCCCCCGTATATAAAGGAGTGGAGGAGGGGGCCGGCCGACCTCCTATGGCACGCCCCAAGGGGGGAATCCTACTCCTACTAGGAGTAGGTTCCCCCCTTTCCTAGTCCAACTAGGAGGGGGAAGGAAGGGAAGAGGGAGAGAAAGGAAAAGGGGGGCCGACCCCCTCCCAATTCAGATTGGGCTTGGGGGGGCCCACCTCTTGGCCGCCTCCTCCTCTCTTCCACTAAAGCCCATGTAGGCCCATTAAGCCCCCCGAGGGTTCCGGTAACCCCCCGGTACTCTGGAAAATGCCCGAACTAATCCGAAACCTTTCCGGTGTCCAAACATAACCTTCCAATATATCAATCTTCATGTCTCGACCATTTTGAGACTCCTCGTCATGTCCGTCATCACATCTGGCACTCTGAACAACATTCGGTACATCAAATCACATAACTCATAATACATCGTCATCGAACGTTAAGTGTGCGGACCCTACGGGTTCGAGAACTATGTAGACATGACTGAGACTCATCTCCGGTCAATAACCAATAGCGGAACCTAGATGCTCATATTGGTTCCTACATATTCTACAAAGATCTTTATCGGTCAAACCGCATAACAAAATATGTTGTTCCCTTTGTCATCGGTATGTTACTTGATAGAGGCAAAGGTGTCCCATCTTTCGATGAGATGGTGGCTATCGTTTTGGAGGAAGGAGACTTTGATGATCCAACTATGAACGTGCGAGGACGTTGCTCCTTAGCAATTGCTAAACCAACTCTGAGAGGTTATTGACCACCCCAGAGCACGATCAACCTGACCACGAAGGTATGTTTCCTACAGGAAAATGAAGAAAACAAGAAACTAAGATTGCAATCTGGATATTGCGAATATAAGAGGAAAGCTTTATTGATCAACGTGGGGTTCTGTGACGTCTTGGTCTCGTCATTGAACACAAACGAAGTACGCGAAGTTGCAGCTATGGCGAACTTTTAATCTAAACAAAATCCAAAGCCTAAACGATGCCCTAAGGGCTGTACATATGGAGGAGAGAGGGGAAATTTCGTGGCCCTTGGAGGAGGGGTCCAAAACCAACCCTAACTCTTGTTTCCCCACACATATAGACTCTAAAAACTGCCTATAATCAAGTATTTCGAAATTGCATGGGCCTGGCCCAAAAATAAGGTGACGCAGCACCTAGGATAGCCGATGGATGAAATTTATGAAGTGGCATCTTGTATATTTCGTCCAAGGCTTCATGCACTCATTATGGTGGCTTCAAAGTCCTGGAATCATCACTTGTAACTATGTTCTTGTTCCCCTTGTGCATGCCATCATCTCCATGCTTGAACTTGTTCCAAGGTTCATCTTTCTTGTCCAAGCTAGGCCCTTCATTTGCAAGCAAAACAAATGTATCCAATTTAGGCAGCAACATATTCTCATGAACATTAGAATCGTTACCAAGAAACGAAAGTACCTGATAATTCAATTGGGGTCGCGAGCTCTAGTAATTGGTCCAGTACGTATAGCAGTAGGGGCTGTGGGTGTAACAATGGTATTGATGTCCTCATCATCCTCCCCTTCTTGAAATTAAGTCGTCCTCGACGAAAGCCCATCTTCCTCACCCAAATAAGGCTTCAAATCCGCAATGTTAAAAGTGGGACTAACCCCAAAATTTGCAGGCAGCTCAAGTTTATATGCATTATCATTTATTTTCTCTAACACCTTAAAAGGACAATCAACACGTGGCATTAGCTTTGATTTGCACAAATTTGGAAACCTATCCTTACGCAAATGTAACCAAATAAGATCTCCAGGTGCAAACACAACATGTTTTCTACCCTTATCTTCAGCAAGTTTATATTTAGCATTCATGCGCTCAATGTTTTCCTTAGTCAACTCATGCATTTTTAAAATCAATTCAGCACGTTCTTTAGCATCAAAATTAACCTTCTTCGAAGATGGAAGAAGCAACAAATCAATAGGTGCACGAGGTAGGAAACCATACACAATTTCAAAAGGGCACATCTTAGTAGTAGAATGCAATGAACGATTATAATAAAATTCAATATGAGGCAAGCATTCTTCCCACATTTTCTTATAATTCTTCAACACAGCCCTAAGCATAGTAGACAATGTTCTATTGACTACTTCAGTTTGTCCATCAGTTTGGGGGTGAAAAGTAGTACTAAAAAGCAGTTTAGTCCCCAACTTAGCCCATAAACATCTCCAAAAGTGGCTACGAAATTTAGTATCACGATCTGAAACAATAGTATTTGGCACACCATGCAAGCGAATAATTTCACGAAAGAACAAATCAGCAACATTAACAACATCATCGCTTTTATGACATGGTATAAAGTGTGCCATTTTTGAAAATCTATCCATGACAAGAAATATGCTATCCCTCCCCTTCTTTGTTCATGTAAAACCTAAAACAAAGTCCATAGATATATCCTCCCAAGGAACACTAGGTACAGGGAAATGCATATGCAAACCATGAGGATTGAGTCATGACTTAGCTTTTTGACATGTAGTGCAGCAAGCAACAAAACGCTCAACATCCCGTCTCATCTTTGGCCAAAACAAATGTGTAGCAAGTATATCCTCCGTCTTCTTGACGCCAAAGTGTCCCATTAATCCTCCTCCATGCGCCTCCTGCAACAACAAAAGACGAACAGAGCTAGCTGGAATGCATAGCTTGTTAGCATGAAACACAAATCCATCGTTAAGAACGAACTTGTTCCAAGTTCTCCCTTCCTTACAATTCTGCAATACATCTTTAAATTCAGCATCATGCACATATTGATCTTTGATGGGCTCCAAACCAAATATTCTAAAGTCAAGTTGTGAAAGCATAGTATAACGATGAGACAATGGATCAGCAATAACATTTTCTTTACCCTTCTTGTGTTTAATGACATAAGGGAAAGTCAATGAAATCAACCCATTTAGCATGTCTACGGTTCAGTTTTGCTTGACTTTTAATGTGTTTCAAAGATTCATGATTAAAATGTATAACAAATTCCTTGGGCCATAAATAATGTTGCCATGTTTTTAAGGTCCTAACAAGAGCATATAATTCTTTATCATAAGTAGAATAATTTAGACTAGGCCCACTCAGTTTTTCAGAAAAGTATGCAACAGGTTTGCCATCTTGTAATAACACACCTCCTAATCCAATTCCACTAGCATCACATTCAAGCTCATAAGTCTTATTAAAATCAGGAAGTTGGAGTAAAGGAGCATGTGTCAACTTATCTTTCAATACCATGAAGGCTTCTTCATGTGCGGTACCCCAAACTAAAGGCACATCCTTCTTTGTAAGCTCGTTGAGAGGTGCAGCAATGGTGCTGAAATCTCTCACAAAACACCTATAGAATCCTGCGAGGCCAAGAAAACTCCTCACTTGTGTGACTATTTTGGGCTGCGGCCAACTCTCAATAGCTTCAATCTTGGCTTTATCAACTTCAATTCCCTGTGCAGTAACAACATAGCCATGAAAAGGTACTCGGTCGGTGCAAAAGGTGCACTTCCCAAGGTCACCAAACAAACGTGAACCCCATAGAGCAATAAAAACAACACGTAAATGTTCCAAATTTTCTTCCAAACATTTGCTATGAATTAGTATATCATCAAAATAGACTACCACAAATCGTCCAATGAAAGCACGTAAAACTTCGTTTATTAGTCTCATGAAAGCACTAGGTGCATTAGTTAACCCAAAAGGCATGACTAACCACTCATATAATCCAAACTTAGTTTTAAATGTTGTTTTCCATTCATCTCCCAATTTCATACGAATTTGATGGTCTCAACTACGCAAATCAACTTGGAGAATATAGCAGAGCCACTCAATTCATCAAGCATATCATCTAGCCTAGGAATAGGATGACGATAATGAATAGTAATATTATTAATGCCTCTACAATCAACACACATACGTGACATACCATCCTTTTTAGGCACTAGTATTATAGGAACAACACAAGGACTAAGAGATTCGCACATATAACCTTTGTCGAGCAGCTCATGTACTTTACGCATAATCTCCTTCGTCTCTCATCATTACTTGCCCGAGATTCGATCGTCGGTATCATCATACCTAGTTCAATCTCGTTACCGGCAAGTCTCTTTACTCGTTCCGTAATGCATCATCCCGTGACTAACTCATTAGTCACATTGCTTGCAAGGCTCATAGTGATGTGCATTACCGAGAGGGCCCAGAGATACCTCTCCGACAATCGGAGTGACAAATCCTAATATCGATCTATGCCAACTCAACAAACACCATCGGAGATACCTGTAGAGCATCTTTATAATCACCCAATTACGTTGTGATGTTTGATAGCACACTAAGTGTTCCTCCGATATTCGGGAGTTGCATAATCTCATAGTCATAGGAACATGTATAAGTTATGGAGAAAGCAATAGCAATAAACTAAACGATCATAGTGCTAAGCTAACAGATGGGTCATGTCAATCACATCATTCTCTAATGATGTGATCCTGTTTATCAAATGACAACTCATGTCTATGGTCAGGAAACTTAACCATCTTTGATTAATGAGCTAGTCAAGTAGAGGCATACTACTTACTCTCTGTTTGTCTATGTATTCAGACATGTACTAAGTTTCCGGTTAATACAATTCTAGCATGAATAATAAACATTCACCATGAAATAAGGAAATATAAATAACAACTTTATTATTGCCTTTAGGGCATATTTCCTTCAAAACATAGAGAAAGGTGGGCCTCGTGATTTGACAGCTTATTAGTCATTATTACTGCCTATATTCTTTGCCCATATAATAACCGCGTGGTAGAGTAGTGGGCTGTACTTTTAATAACCATGCTTGAAGAGAAGAGGTGCACACACCCACGCATGTAGTACTAGTAGCACTCTTTGTGTCTTTTGCATCTTCCCCAATGTAGCGACCTGACCCGAATGGATCACGTCTACTGTGCTACGGTGTCATCCCTGGATCAGTAATGCTGACACCACACAGTACATCGAGGTTTTATAGCAGAGTTGCAATCACACACTTATTACATCGATGGCTCAAAAAGAACTTAATACAATAAATATGGCTTAAGGCCATCTAATATCGATAACAACGGAAGACTCGGAAGATAAATGGGTCCATCAACTCCAGCGGCATCACTGAGTATAGAACCACGACCTAAAACACCTCAATCATCGTCTGAAAAGTCTGCAACATGAGAAGTTGCAGCCCGAAAACGGGTCAGCACATGGAATATGCTGGCAATGTAACACATAGAGAGTAATGGAATGAAACAGCTATACTATATGCATATATGGCTGGTGGAAAGCTCTATGGTTACAGTTTTTGCGTAAAGCCAGTTTTTTCCCTACTGCAAAGGAATAAATTTATTTAACTATCATGGTGGTTGTGAAACATTGAGAATGGTTGACAGCATTCTCAATCCCAATTAAAAATAATTAGAACCCAATAACATTAATTAGAGGTAACATGTTGAGATTCACTCGATATTCAAGTACTAGATACTCAAGTTTGTCCATAACCGGGGACACGGCTAATCATGATTAGTTTGTACACTCTGCAGAGGTTTGCGCACTTTTCCCCACATGACTCGATCGCCTCCGTTTGGTTTCTCGCACTACATGGTGTTTGAGAAACGGATGACCGAGACATAGTCTTTCAGAAGCACTAGCACCTTACATGTGGGGTAGACCGGTACACCTACATCCCCTACATCTGCTAGTCCACCCCGTAAGAGTTCGCACAACTTAGTCAACTATGCCAGAGCACATAGTGGCATGTGGCTGCACACGGAAGTTTCTAGCATGAAAGATCTTATGATCCCTTTGAGCCTGGGTGGCGGTCCAAAAAAAACAGGCAAGTCCTGATAGACATCAGGTGCCTCAATCCACCCAGATGTGTGTTAGGTTGCCACCTTAGATAAACCATTAAAATTATCAATCTCACATCTGTCATGGATATCACTCACCCAATCCACGTCTACTAGCATAGCATGGCATAATAAGCAAACGTAGAAGTAACTCCCAAAGGTTTCATAGTAATACAGGTAATAGGTACTACCTCATCTACTTCCCATCCCACAATTTAATTAGATCCTAATCATTCAATGTGTGAGGATTGATCTAATGCAATAAAACATGGGTTGTAGAAAAGGTATGATCAAAGTGTTACTTGCCTTGCTGATGATCCGCGAGTCCTAGGGTTTCGAAGTAACAAGCGGCGCAATCCGGGTAATCTATCGCAGACAAACAACAAGCATACAATAAGTACTCATCTAATGCACAGGTAAAACTCGAACAAGAGATCGAACCAAGTAGTCCAACTTAAGAACTCCGGTTGCACAGAAAGAAAGAACCGAACAAAGAAACAAACGGCGAAAGAAAACAACTCGATTCTAGCAAGTTGAAACTAGGTCAAATTTTACCGGGGCAAAAACTTGTTTAAGTTGATTAGAGGGAACGGTGGTTTCGAGACGAAACTCCAGGCGCTTGAATCACCTAATTCCGATAAACAGAGAAAAGAAAGACTAGAAAGAAGATCGGATCTGAGATCGCGATCGCGGAATAAATCCGACGAAAAGAAAAAGAAGAACGGTTAAACGAACGGACATCGTTAACCTAGAAGAATCCGGTGATCACGTTCGTTAGGACGAACGGTCCGGCGAACGATCCAAAAGCAACTAAATTGGAGAAGAAAACGAATCCGATCTAGGGTTTCGGAGAAGAAAACCGAACGAAAAACCGATCTAGAAAACTGGAACGGTTTAGCGAAGAAAAGAATCGGAACGATTAGAAGAAAACGATCCGAGGAAAAGAATAGATGTAGCGCGGGGCTACCTCCGGCGAGGTCTCCGGCGAGGGGCTCCGGCGGCGTGGGCGTGGGCGGCGGCGGCAAGGTGCGGCGCGCAGGTGAGGGGCGCGGCTTGGCGTGTGGTAGAGATCTAGGCTTTAGGTTTGATGATTTAGAGGGGGGGTGCTTGGGTATTTATATGGGTGAGGGGAGACAAAACTTGGGGTAAAGGGCAAGGAATTAGACTAGGAATAGGAATCCTAGATGAAAAAGAAAAACGGAAAGAGGAAAAAGCTAGCCTAGAGTCCATCTAGGACTCGGCTAAAGAAGCAAGAGGCGAGGCGGCGGCCTCCTGCGCTAGCGCTAGGCGCGCGCGGCTCCCTGGGGCGGTGGCCTTTGGCCCGGCTGGGCCTTGGCCTGGCCGGCCTTGGTCCAGTTTTTTTTAACTGATTTCGCACGCAGAAAAACAAACAAAAAGAGATCTAAACGAACTTCGAAAAATCTAAAGTAAATTTTCCCCGACTCCTAAAAATGAGCCGAACAAAATGAACTTTTCTCCGGGCCTAAAATGCAATTTTCGAAAACGCGCATTTTTTTCCCTATCCAAATAAAATGCAAATAAACACCGGAAAACAAACTTTGATCTATTTATTAAATCTTCATTTTTTTCTCAATTTTGGGAAAGTCATATTATTCCCTCTCTCATATACTTTAACATCAGAAAATAATTGAAGATAAAATAAATAAATCAAATGATCCTCTTTTCAAAATTTGAGAAAACTCTCAAATATGAAAATAACGAAATCTCCAACTCTCTCCGAGGGTCCTTGAGTTGCATGAAATTTCTAGGATCAACCAAAATGCAAGAAAATATGCTATGCATGATGATCTAGTGTATAACATTCCAAATTGAAAATTTGGGATGTTACAAACCTACCCCCCTTAAGATGAATCTCGCCCTCGAGATTCGGGTTGGCTAGAAAATAGGTGAGGGTGGTCCTTGAGCAAATCTTCTTCTCTTTCCCAGCTGGCTTCATCCTCTGGGTGGTGGTTCCACTGAACTTTGCAAAACTTGATAACCTTGCTGCGAGTAACTCTGCTGGCATACTCGAGAATCTTGACTGGTTTCTCCTCATACATTAAGTCGTCCTTCAACTGAATCGCTTCTAATGGCACTGTATCTCTTAGCGGTACCTCCGCCATCTCGGCGTGACATTTCTTCAGCTGAGAAACATGGAATACATCATGAACTCCTGACAGTCCTTCTGGTAATTCCAACTTATAAGCGAATTCTCCCATACGTTTCAAGATCTTAAATGGTCCAACGAAACGCGGTGCTAACTTTCCCTTAACTCCAAAGCGCTTAACTCCTCGAAGTGGGGATACTCGGAGATAAACTCTGTCTCCAGTTTCGTAAACTATCTCCTTGCGTTTTGAATCTGCGTAGCTCTTCTGCCTGGACTGGGCTACCTTGAGCCTATCGCGAATCAACTTAACTTTCCGTTCAGACTCCTTAATCAAATCTGGTCCAAAGAACTGACGGTCTCCAACTTCGTTACTGTTGTCATGGAACAAAACTATTATCTGATACGATACTCCTCGGAACTCCATGCAAACAAATGATCCTAGTCATGTATATCTTCGCCAACTTAGCACTGGTGTACGTGGTCTTAACTGGAATAAAATGTGCTACCTTCGTCAAACGATCAACTACTACCCATATCGAGTCATATCCTGCTTTCGTCCTGGGTAGTCCTGTGATAAAATCCATGCCTATTTTATCCCACTTCCATTCGGGTATCGGCAATGGTTGTAACAATCCCGCTGGCTTTTGATGCTCTGCCTTTATTCTCTGACATACGTCACAAACTGCTACATATGCTGCAATATCTTTCTTCATTCCGGTCCACCAAAATGTTTCCTTCAAATCCAAATACATCTTGGTATTCCCTGGGTGAATCGAATATGGTGAATCATGTGCCTCTTGCAAAATCAACTTCCTGATCTCCGGGTCATTAGGCACATAAACACGGTCCTCAAACCATAAGGTATCGTGTTCATCCTCACGAAATCCCTTTGCTTTTCCTTTACTCATTTTCTCTTTTATAGCAGCAATCTCCTTGTCAGATTTCTGAGCTTCTTTGATCTTATCCATCAATGTTGACTGAATCTCTAATGCTGCTACATAGCCTCTCGGAACTATTTCGAAACATAGCTCACGAAGGTTTTCTGCCAACTCCTTTGGTATTTTCCCCGTCACTAGGGTGTTGACATGGCTCTTACGGCTCAATGCGTCAGCTACTACATTAGCTTTTCCGGGATGGTAATGCAATCTCATGTCATAATCCTTTGATGAGCTCCAACCATCTCCTTTGTCCGAGGTTCAACTCCTTCTGTGTGAAAATGTACTTCAAACTCTTGTGATCCGTGTACACCTCACAATGATTTTCAATGAGGAAATGTCTCCATGTTTTCAACGCATGCACTACGGCTGCTAACTCCAAATCATGCGTGGCATAATTCAACTCATGAGGCTTCAGTTGTCGTGATGCATACGAAACAACTCTTCCTTCCTGCATAAGCACTGCTCCAAGTCCTCGACGTGAAGCGTCGCAATATACCTCATAATCCTTGGTCTGATCTGGCAAAATCAATACTGGTGAGGTAACCAAACGTTTCTTCAACTCCTGGAAACTAGCCTCACACTCCTCAGTCCATTTGAACTTAGTATCTTTCTTCAACAACTCCGTCATAGGCTTCACAATTTTTGAGAAATTCTCAATAAATCTCCGGTAGTATCCTGCGAGTCCAAGAAAACTCCGGATCTCTCCAACTGTCATTGGTGATTTCCATTCGGTTACGGTCTCGACCTTTGTGGGGTCAACTGCTATACCTTCTCCGGATATAACGTGTCCGAGGAATCCAACTTCCTTTAACCAAAACTCACATTTGCTGAATTTGGCGTATAACTGATGTTCCCTTAGTTTCTCCAAAACCAAACGCAAATGTTCCTTATGCTCCTCTTCATTCTTTGAATAAACTAGGATGTCATCAATGAACACTACGACGAACTTATCCAAAAACTCCATAAACACTTTGTTCATCAGGTTCATGAAATAGGCAGGCGTGTTAGTCAATCCAAATGACATAACGGTATACTCATACAGTCCATATCTTGTGGTGAATGCTGTCTTAGGTATGTCCTGCTCTCGAATCTTCAATTGATGGTACCCTGATCACAAATCGATCTTGGAAAACACTTTAGCTCCTTGCAACCGATCAAACAGATCATTGATCATTGGCAGTGGGTACTTATTCTTGATGGTTACTTCATTCAATCCCCGATAATCTACAACCATCCTTAATGATCCATCCTTCTTTTCCACTAGAAGTACGGGTGATCCCCAAGGCGAAGAACTTGGGCGAATGTAACCTTTATCCAATAACTCCTTAATCTGATTCTTAATTTCCACCAAATCCTTTGCTGGCATCCTATATGGTCGCTTCGGTATGGGGCCTGTACCTGGAAATAACTCAATCAAAAACTCAATGTCTCTATCTGGTGGCATGCCTGGTAATTCCTCAGGAAATACATCAGGAAAATCCTTTACCACTGGTACTTCCTCCTGCACAACTCCTGTTAGGCAATTCACTTTTGTCCTGTTTGGCACATGCCGGGATACATACTTGATCCTTCTTCCTTCTGGTGTGGTAAGCAAAATTGTCTTACTGGCGCAATCGATGTTTCCTCCATACATCGACAGCCAATCCATACCAAGAATCACATCCAATCCTTGGGACTCCAGAGTAATTAAATCCGTTGGAAAAACATGCCTTCCTATACTCAATGGTACTTGAAAACATCCTTGTCTGGCCATGTACTCTGCTCCTGGCAAGCTTACTAGCATAGGTGTTTTAAGAATCCTAGTGGGCAGGCTATACTTCTCCACAAATCCCCTTGATATGTATGAATGCGATGCACCAATATCAAAAGAACGAGTGCAGTAAATGACTTAACCAAAAACTTACCGATTACTGCATCGGGCTGATCTTCAATCTCTTCCACATTAACGTGGTTCACCTGTCCCCTATTAAAAGGGTTCGGCTTCTTCCCAGAGCTTCCATTGCCATTTCCATTCTGGCCTTCTGGGCATTCATTGGCATAATGTCCGGTCTTCGAACACTTGAAACAGGTGACTTGACTCAGGTCTCTCTTGGTTGGGGTCGATGGGGTTGTCCGGTTCTGGCCGTTGCTTCCTCCATTCCCATTACCATTCTTGTGGCCATTATGGTTGTGCGAGCTACCTCCACCATGGGTGTGCTGAAACTTAAATCCCGGTTTAGGGGTAAAACGGGGCTTCTGCTGGGATCCAGAGTTATACTTCCCCTGTCCATACTTCCTCTTACGGTTCTCAATCTGTTGTTGCTTCCCTTCAATCATGATGGCACGATCTACCAACTCCTGGTAGTTGTTGAAAATCGCTACCATCAACTGCATGCTTAGTTCATCATTCAGTCCTTCCAGAAACTTCTCCTGCTTAGCTGCATCCGTAGCAACGTCATCTGGGGCATAACGTGCTAACTTACTAAACTCCTCCACATACTAGCCAACTGTCCTTCCTCCTTGGCGTAAGTTGCGAAACTCACGCTTCTTTATGGCCATAGCTCCTGCTGAAACATGGGCAGCGCGGAAAGCTTGCTGAAACTGATCCCATGTGACAGTGTCAACTGGGTAAGTGGCTGTGAAATTCTCCCACCATGCTGCCGCGGGTCCGTCAAGTTGGTGAGCGGCAAACTTCACTTTCTCACCATCCGTGCATCCTGCAGTGGTCAACTCCCTTCCTATCTTGCGGAGCCAGTCGTCTGCTACTATTGGCTCGGTGCTACTGGAAAACACCGGCGGGTTCAGCCTAAGGAAACGGGCTAAGTGGTCAACAGGTGGTGGTGGTGGTGGGTTGTTGTTGTTCTGCTGGTTCTGGACTAACATCTGCATCAATTGATTCTGCTGCTGGATCAACTGAGTGAGCTCCGGTGGAAATCCATTGTCACGTCTCGGAGGCATCTGAGGGTTTAGAAAAGACGAGATATAAGAATAGAGGGGGTCTAAAGGGAAAACACTACCCATATGCACATGAGGCAAAAGCACACAATTCACTTCAATCAATCAAACAAGGGCTTACAAATGGTCTAACTATCGCAAAAGTGCTCGAACTATAATGTTTACATGGGGGAATACTACTACTATCTGGTGGTCATCTAGAAATTTGAACCGGTGGAAGACTCCATGATATCTACTCCAGCTTCGTCTTCAAAGTCGGGTTCACTTGGATCCGAATCGGTGTCGTCGATGATGATGTAGTTGTCTGGACATGCGATGTACTTGTCTTCCTCCTGGGATGCTAACTTCCTCTTGAGTTCTTCAATCTCCTGCTTAAGATCGTTATTGTGCCTCGCTAGAGCTACGATCTCGTCCATGTAGTCCTTGCGTGTAGACTTCAGTTCTCCTTCTAGCTCGATGATCCTTGCCTTCGCATTCTTCAACTCTATCATATCATTGCACATCTGGTTCTCGTGGCGTCGAATGTGCTGGTTTAACTCCTGGATGAATGATGCAATGGACCTATCCTTCTTGGTGCTGACTAACTCCCATTGTTCATCCCGGCGTCCGCAAATCTGGTAGATAGTGTCCTTGAGGTCTTCTTGGTAAACTTCTCCAATGCGTCCTATGGTGATATGAGCGGCCATGCTCCTTCCCAGACTCCAGGTTGGTGCATTGAAAACACTATCTATGGGTTTCGTGATTGGCGCGAATGTCCTTCCCGGAACGTGAGCTTGAATCTTCCAGCGCTCCTCTTCAGGCAGAGTGGCGTTGAAGGTTCCCGTGAAGCTTGGTAATCCAATGTTCAGGTACTTGGTGACTTCTGGATTTCGCTTGAAGGAAGTCTAAAAGGTGTGCCTTCATCTGGTTGGGCGTACTTAATCTTCGCGTCCTTCATCCTAATAGAGTAGAAAAGATGAGGAGTAGAAAATGAGAAGAGAATGGTAATCTATGGCTTTAACTTAGTGGTCGTGTCCTACAGTCAGCGTGTGCTCTGATACCATGTCTGTAGCGACCTGACCCGAATATATCACGTCTACTGTGCTACGGTGTCATCCCTGGATCAGTAATGCTGACACCACACAGTACATCGAGGTTTTATAGCAGAGTTGCAATCACACACTTATTACATCGATGGCTCAAAAAGAACTTAATACAATAAATATGGCTTAAGGCCATCTAATATCGATAACAGCGGAAGACTCGGACGATAAATGGGTCCATCAACTCCAGCGGCATCACTGAGTATAGAACCATGACCTAAAACACCTCAATCGTTGTCTGAAAAGTCTACAACATGAGAAGTTGCAGCCCGAAAACGGGTCAGCACATGGAATATGCTGGCAATGTAACACATAGAGAGTAATGGAATGAAACAGCTATACTATATGCATATATGGCTGGTGGAAAGCTCTATGGTTGCAGTTTTTGCGTAAAGCCAGTTTTTTCCCTACTGCAAAGGAATAAATTTATTTAACTATCATGGTGGTTGTGAAACATTGAGAATGGTTGACAGCATTCTCAATCCCAATTAAAAATAATTAGAACCCAATAACATTAATTAGAGGTAACATGTTGAGATTCACTCGATATTCAAGTACTAGATACTCAAGTTTGTCCATAACCGGGGACACGGCTAATCATGGTTAGTTTGTACACTCTACAGAGGTTTGCGCACTTTTCCCCACATGACTCGATCGCCTCCATTTGGTTTCTCGCACTACATGGTGTTTGAGAAACGGATGACCGAGACATAGTCTTTCAGAAGCACTAGCACCTTACATGTGGGGTAGACCGGTACACCTACATCCCCTACATCTGCTAGTCCACCCCGTAAGAGTTCGCACAACTTAGTCAACTATGCCAGAGCACATAGTGGCATGTGGCTGCACACGGAAGTTTCTAGCATGAAAGATCTTATGATCCCTTTGAGCCTGGGTGGCGGTCCAAAAAAAACAGGCAAGTCCTGATAGACATCAGGTGCCTCAATCCACCCAGATGTGTGTTAGGTTGCCACCTTAGATAAACCATTAAAATTATCAATCTCACATCTGTCATGGATATCACTCACCCAATCCACGTCTACTAGCATAGCATGGCATAATAAGCAAACGTAGAAGTAACTCCCAAAGGTTTCATAGTAATACAGGTAATAGGTACTACCTCATCTACTTCCCATCCCACAATTTAATTAGATCCTAATCATGCAATGTGTGAGGATTGATCTAATGCAATAAAACATGGGTTGTAGAAAAGGTATGATCAAAGTGTTACTTGCCTTGCTGATGATCCGCGAGTCCTAGGGTTTCGAAGTAACAAGCGGCGCAATCCGGGTAATCTATCGCAGACAAACAACAAGCATACAATAAGTACTCATCTAATGCACAGGTAAAACTCGAACAAGAGATCGAACCAAGTAGTCCAACTTAAGAACTCCGGTTGCACAGAAAGAAAGAACCGAACAAAGAAACAAACGGCGAAAGAAAACAACTCGATTCTAGCAAGTTGAAACTAGGTCAAATTTTACCGGGGCAAAAACTTGTTTAAGTTGATTAGAGGGAACGGCGGTTTCGAGACGAAACTCCAGGCGCTTGAATCACCTGATTCCGATAAACGAGAGAAAAGAAAGACCAGAAAGAAGATCGGATCTGAGATCGCGATCGCGGAATAAATCCGACGAAAAGAAAAAGAAGAACGGTTAAACGAACGGACGTGTTAACCTAGAAGAATCCGGTGATCACGTTCGTTAGGACGAACGGTCCGGCGAACGATCCAAAAGCAACTAAATTGGAGAAGAAAACGAATCCGATCTAGGGTTTCGGAGAAGAAAACCGAACGAAAAACCGATCTAGAAAACTGGAACGGTTTAGCGAAGAAAAGAATCGGAACGATTAGAAGAAAACGATCCGAGGAAAAGAATAGATGTAGCGCGGGGCTACCTCCGGCGAGGTCTCCGGCGAGGGGCTCCGGCGGCGTGGGCGTGGGCGGCGGCGGCAAGGTGCGGCGCGCAGGTGAGGGGCGCGGCTTGGCGTGTGGTGGAGATCTAGGCTTTAGGTTTGATGATTTAGAGGGGGGGTGCTTGGGTATTTATATGGGTGAGGGGAGACAAAACTTGGGGTAGAGGGCAAGGAATTAGACTAGGAATAGGAATCCTAGATGAAAAAGAAAAATGGAAAGAGGAAAAAGCTAGCCTAGAGTCCATCTAGGACTCGGCTAAAGAAGCAAGAGGCGAGGCGGCGGCCTCCTGCGCCAGCGCTAGGCGCGCGCGGCTCCCTGGGGCGGTGGCCTTTGGCCCGGCTGGGCCTTGGCCTGGCCGGCCTTGGTCCAGTTTTTTTAACTGATTTCGCGCGCAGAAAAACAAACAAAAAGAGATCTAAACGAACTCCAAAAAATCTAAAGTAAATTTTCCCCGACTCCTAAAAATGAGCCGAACAAAATGAACTTTTCTCCGGGCCTAAAATGCAATTTTCGAAAACACGCATTTTTCCCTATCCAAATAAAATGCAAATAAACACCGGAAAACAAACTTTGATCTATTTATTAAATCTTCATTTTTTTTCTCAATTTTGGGAAAGTCATATTATTCCCTCTCTCATATACTTTAACACCGGAAAATAATTGAAGATAAAATAAATAAATCAAATGATCCTCTTTTCAAAATTTGAGAAAACTCTCAAATATGAAAATAACGAAATCTCCAACTCTCTCCGAGGGTCCTTGAGTTGCATGAAATTTCTAGGATCAACCAAAATGCAAGAAAATATGCATGATGATCTAGTGTATAACATTCCAAATTGAAAATTTGGGATGTTACACCCAACCACACACGTGACATGGTGGAGCTCATTTCTGTATGATGATGCAGCGCAGGTGATAATTTACGCGTCTAGTAGTAGTTACTCACTTAATGGAGGGTCGGGAACCACGCATGAATGATGCTGCATCATTTATAAAACCTCTTCCGATGGATAGTTGCTTGGATGAGGTGCTAAGAACATTAAATAGTTTAGAAACCATAGTCCCCAATGCATAGATCCTTAAGTTGTAGTTGCGAAGCTCCCTTCATTTAATGACTTAGCTCCTAAACTCTTTCATGCATTGGTGAGCTTGCTTCATTTAAATGTTTGGCCTAGGTTTGCGTGCTTGGCATTGGTTCTTCCTGGGGTCACCAAACTCATCTCTCTCCTCTTAATTGTCTTACCACATCAGATTTTTTGCCTACATGGCAAGCTTAGCACCTGTACAAGGTGGAGCATTGGGAAGGGCCTAAATAAAGTTCTTTTTCTTCAGTGGAACATACGCAATATAAATAGGTTCATATGGAGAGAAAAAGAAACCGATCCACTATATACATAGCCAGGACGAGCCAGATGGTTTCTTAATGGGGTTGCCTCTTCACACTCTCTCGCACAAAACGGCTGTGGCCACATCTCTAACATCCGGGCGGATCATGTCCACCAGGGGAAAGGGTGGATGCTTTGTGTAGATGCAGTTGTCATCACCAACGGCGAAAACCCACTGTCGGCGCGTCCCGATCAGGCGTCCCCGCCATTCTCTCTCACAAGCCTATGTGGTTGCCTTCATCCCTTGCTCATTGCCGTGACATGGGCAGTTGCTGCCTCCTGCCACCCTCCTCTAAGCTAGCTACATCCCGACATCCCTCAGGTACAAGTTCCTTTACAGTCGGCTTGCACCACTGCCCTAGCTGCCCACATCACTCCATGTGGATATTTCTCTACTTCTTTGCCCCGCACATACCTCTACTGGCTTCTACTGTATTTGTGATGAGTTTATGTCTCATCAACTAGTCCCACTAGTCTTATTATAATCACGCTTCTTTAATTTCTTTGCCACAGGGATGCTCAGCTTGATTTTTGTGAAACTGCGCAAAATGATCTGACGGTAATGACCAATGAGCCATCAAATCACATAGACCCGGCCGTAAAAGTTGGACAGACAAAGCAACCATCACTCTTGAATCCACTTCTCCCTTCAATGCATGCGCTAGTGAGAGGTCACGTCCGCTCTACCCGGGCATGAATGCGGCACTGATTCTCTGGAGCGGCGCTAACAGTTTCAGGCGGGAAGCACGTGCGAGCGATGGAGGGGCTTTTAGTGGGCCAGGCTGGCCAGGAGCGGGCGTGGCAGCTATCCCGACCGGATGCCCAGAAACGAGAGGATGCACGACTCTCGCGGCTAAATTGTAGTACTACACACCATCTCTCTGTAAGAGTAGGTCGATGTGTCGCTCTCTCTAACACATACACGCACACACAGGTTCATAGAATAGGAATATCGTGGGAGTGGGAAGCCACAGGACGTGAGATAAATGGAGTACGTACAAGAAGAGAAGAGGTACACGGACGTCCGTCGGAGCCTCACACTATAGCCCAGCCGACGACAGCACAATGGTCGGATCTGTGCCTCTCATCCCGATGCCGGCGGTCAGCCGCCATATCCGCGGCCGCGGGATTTGACACATGCGGCTGCTGGATTTGGAGCATTCCGCCCGCCTGATACTTCTCCTTGCCATGGAATGTACGGGTACCGGGTCACACAACAATGGCAATGCCTCCACGTCGCGTGCAGGTACTGAATCCACCTCCAGCCGCTCAGATCTATCCCGTTGGCGGATTGCTAGCAAAGACACGGCCGGCCACCGTCCGGGCTCGACCCTAGCCCAGTGGCTAGTCAGTTCATCGTTGCCGCTCATAAAGTGCGATGGCTGCTCACGGCAGGTCCTGCGCCATGTTTCGACCATGCCACATCCTGGATGGGTGTTTATCAAGTGCGAAAAAGATAAGGTGCGTAGTAGTTCTTTTGATTTGGCTGTGCTTCCTTATTCGGCGCATGTTCGGCAGCTTAAAATCAAACTTGTGTGTAGGATGGATGCAAGTTTTGGTTTTGGGAAGAACAATACATCGATCTATTGATAACATGAAATTTGGTAGATGTTCGTGAACTCCTTGCTAGAATAGACGGTAGAGATGAGACTAGAGATGATATTAGATGTGAAGCAATGTCTAGTTCTTTAGAATCAAAGAATAAAGAAGTGTGCAAGCTCGAGAAGCCACAGATCAACAATGAAGACATAGACAAGATATTAATACAATTAATGGGAGCAATTATGGAAATTGAATATCTTTTAAAATGTCTAATTATGGTTCTTGTTTTCATTGGTCTGGCTCTCCTAGCAAAGAATTGGTGAATGTGCTTCCCTGTATCAAAATGTCATTGACGAAATAAAGAAATGTGCTAGAAAATAAATGTGTTCCCATTCCAAGGTGCATTAAATTGATGCATGCAAGGATTAAAAGAAACCAACCAGTGCATGTAACCATTCCTACTCAATTAGTGGTCGTCCATGAATATATTGTAATTAACATAGAATAAAGTTTGAGTAATTTTTTAAACTACGAGATGGAGTACTACATTTCTCCATTCATCATCAGCCTTGGTTGATGAGATTTAAAATGTATGCCCTATTAACCGGAAAGTGGTGAGTAGTTAAAAAAATTGTCAAACTTTGACAAAAAATATTTGACCTGGCGTAAAAACTTGGAGTGAGGTAATATTCCCTCCGTCTAGGTGTTAAGCCATCTTATGAATATTAGATATTCCCAAAATGTTTAGGCGTCGTCCATTAACTTTGCATCTCAATCCCCTCCTAGCCTTGTTTCTAGTGAGCGTTACTTACTCTGCCTTGTTATCTCTCCCCAAAAACCCAATGCATGGAGTGCAACTACGCGTTGATTAGTCAAGGAATCGAGGCCGACTTGCATGTGAGTTAATACGTGGCCCTACATGGTAGCTAAAACAACATCTCTTAATTGTTGTGATTAATTGTTGCATTTAGAGGGAGAAATCAGGGCTTTGATTGGAGGAAGGACCGGTCAAGTTTCTCCTTCTCCTCAAATCTGCTTGCACCTTGGTCTCGCTGCACCTTTTAACGTGACTTATACACCTAGATGACGAGAGTAGTACGAGATACGATGGCACACTGACTTTGGCCGAATACAAGTGCCCAAAATTATTGGAAGAGAGCAAAGTGTACATACAAAATAATTAAAATTGAATTTCTCGTTTTTTTGAAACGGAGGTGTCAGGACCCCGATCCTAGGTCACACCGATCTAGTATGTAACACATCATATCACTTTGCGGCCTCACACACGGTATTACCACAGGTGCCACCTTACCTGGCCTGGGACCATTTGCGCCTTTTGTCTCACGTATATGATAGTGCCGCTAGCATCCATATGACAAAGAACCCGGGCTGGCATGTCTAGTCATAAACCCAAGGTGGTACTAACTTACAGGGACATGCATACATGACCCAGCAATGAACGTGTCGGTCATCAACGTATGAACCCAAGTCGTAGCAAGCTACAAGAACTTAAAGGAACAATGCGTGACATTTCCCCGAAGGGACAGACACAGGAATGAAGAAGGACACATACCGGCCAGCCTAAGTGTTCCGGAGCAATAGCAAGCTACCATGGCACAGTGGAAGCACAAGGAGACATTTCCCCATAAGAGAGGCTACCAAGAATAAACAAATAGGTTGCCAGATCCCACACATACCAAGCATTTCAATAACATACACACAATATGCTCGATATGTGCAAATACAACATGGCATCAGAACAAAACTCTATGACTCAAAGTATTTATTCATTAGGCTCCGAAGAGCCAGATATTACAAACATGGGTCTGATGACCCAACACTCAAGTCATACAAGCAACAAGCACAGGCGGAAGCATAAACATGTCTAAGTACAGACAACTACCAACGAAAAAGGTTGAGAAGCCTGACTATCTACAAGACCCTCCGAAGGGTACAAGATCGTAGCTGAGGTAACAAGCTAAACATCGAAGTCCACGGGGAACTACTATGGAGACTAAAGTCTCTCTGCAAAAACATAAATTAATCAAACGTGAGTACAAATGTACCCAACAAGACTTACATCAGAACTAGCTACATATGGATCAATATAACAAAGGGGATGGTGGAGTTTAACTGCAGCAAGACAACTTTGACTCAGTGGCTATTCTGTACTACGACTGCTGGTAACTCTTTTGAGGTGGCACACACGAGTCCACATATTCACCAAATCAATACACCACTATGGATCCGCTCCCGTCTCCCTACGAGAACACCATCCATAGCACTCACGCTTATCTTGCGCATTTTAGAGTATCCACTTTCATTTGTCTATGAACTGTATAAGCAACCAAGTAGTACTTTACCGCAGACGTGGTTATTCGAATATATGATGTTAACCCTGCAGGGGTGTACTTCTTCACACACGCTCTCGCCACTTACCGCCATGTACACGTCATGTATCTCGGCAACCTTCAAGTGGAAGCCTTGTGAAGGTGTCGTCCATGACCTGACTAACCACACAAGTCCCTAGTCCAGGTTTATCGCCTATTCAGGTTCCATCTGTAGGGAGTCCGGTCGAGGTTTCCACTATAGCCCGGAACAATGTGTGTAGGATTCCTGGGTCACCAAACGGGCGACTCTGTACACCGGGCCACGTGCCTACCGCATCACAGCCCACCCCTCAGGTCAACGCTGTGCACCTCCTCCAGCATACTACAAACACCAGAAACTACTTGCAACTCCTGGACAGAGGACAGGGGCGGTTAATAAATCGAGAGGGTCCATTGGTTTTTGGGCCCAACGCATGGTAGTAGCTGATCTTAAATCACATACACATATCTCAATTCCTAAGAATGGTTCCAATGAAACAACCCGCCATGTACTCCTACATGGTCATGATAATCCCCAAGTGCAGGGAATCATCGTAGCAATTTCCAAAGGTGGAAGTGATAAGTATGGAGTGTCGAACCCACAAGGAGCTAAAGATAAGATCAATATTCTCACAATCCCTATCTGCCACAAATACGACTCTACGTACACTGAACGTTTGCTTCCAACTAGCAACGAGAAATAAAACTATGTTGTGGGTATGAAGAGGATAAATTTGTATGATATCGGAGAGCTAAAATATAAAACTAGGTGTTGTTAGCATAAAGTTAGAATATATTGCTAAATATTATAAATAGCGAGTGTGGAATAATGGTGGATCGGTGTGCGGAATTGTCCTAGGCAATCATTAATAAAACCGGTAATCACTATTGTAGTTCCATATGAGGGAGAGGCATAAGCTAACATACTTTCTCTACTTGGATCATATGCACTTATGATTGGAACTCTAGCAAGCATCCGCAACTACTAAAGATCATTAAGGTAAAACCCAACCTTAGCATTAAAGCATCAAGTCCTCTTTATTCGCATACGCAACAACCCCCTTACTCGGGTTTGTGTTTCAGTCATTGACCAACCCACTATAAGCGAATCATGAACGTATTGCAACACCCTACAGCGGGAATCCCACACGCTTGCGCGACATGGAGGGAACCATAGGACAACACCAAAGTAAAACATAAACTCATACCAATCTAGATCATCAATCAACCCAAAGACAAGGGATATCTACTCAAAACATCATAGGATGGCAACACATCATTGGATCATAATATGTGGCATAAAGCACCATGTTCAAGTAGGGATTACATCGGGGTCTGGGAGAGTGGACTGCATAAAGAGATGAGGGTGATGATGATGATGTTGATGTTGATGAAGACGATCACTGCGGCAATGATTCCCCTCTCGATGGCACTCCGGTGCCACCAAGAGAGAGGAGGAGAGGTTCTCCCCCTTGTGCTTCCTCCTCCATGGCCTCCCCCTGGATGGGGAGAGGTTCTCCCTCTGGTCCTTGGCCTTCATGATGATAATGGCCCCTCCGAGATCCTCCTCCATGCCCTCCGGTGATGATGGATCCCTCCAGCAGGGTGCCAAAGAGGACCTAGATTGGTTTTCGGTGGCTAAGGAGGCTTCTGGCAGCGAAACTCCCGATCTAGGTTAATTTTTCCGAGGTTTCTGTAATTATAGGAATTTTTGGCATTGGTCTCACGTCAAAGAGGTGCCCGAGGCGTCCACGAGGCAGGCCCACACACCGGGGCGGGGGGTGGGTGGGCGCCCCCCACCCTCGTGGACGCCCTGGGACTCTCCTGGCCCAACTCTTTTACTCCAGGGTCTTCTTTTGGTCCATAAAAAATCGTCAAAAATTGGCACGTCAATTGGACTCCATTTGATATTCCTTTTCTGTAAAACTCAAAAACAAGGGGAAAACAGAAACTGGCACTGGGCACTAGGTTAATAGGTTAGTCCCAAAAATCATATAAAATAGCATATAAATGCATATAAAACATCCAAGGTTGATAATATAATAGCATGAATACTTCATAAATTATAGATATGTTGGAGACGTATCAGCATCCCCAAGCTTAATTTCTGCTCATCCTCGAGTAGGTAAATGATAAAAGAAATAACTTATGGAGTGTGAATGCTATCAAGTGCATAAGTTTCATCAATGATAGTTCCAATCACTTTTTCTAGCATCATTATATATCATAACAGTAGCTCATCTCCATAAAGCTTTTCATGATCAAGTAACAAGCTATTCACATGTTAAAGTATAGATCATAAACTTTCTTGAAACTAACAAACTATATTCTCAGTCATCAAACAATTGCAGTTCATGTTATTTTCAGGAAGGGTCTATGTCAGAGCTTTGATTTAGCAAACTCCACATACTCAACTATCATTTAGCATTTCACAATTGCTAACACTCACATGATATTAATGGGTTGAAAGTTTTAATCGGACACAGAGAAAGATAGGGGCTTATAGATTCGCCTCCCAACCTTTTACCTCAAGGGTAATGTCAACAATAATAGTTCATGATAACTTACATCCAATTGGATATATATATATATCAGGATCCTTCCAACACAATGTGCTTGCCAAAGGATAAAATGTAAAAAGGAAAGGTGAAGATCACCATGACTCTTGCATAAGGTAGAAGATAAAAGTAAAAGATAGGCCCTTCGCAGAGGGAAGCAGAGGTTGTCATGCGATTTTATGGTTGGATGCACAAAATCTTAGTGCAAAAGAACGTCACTTTATATTGCCACTTGAGATATGGACTTTTATTATGCAGTCTGTCGCTTTTATTTCTTACACATCACAAGATCGTATAAATCTTATTTTCTCCACATTAATAGATCATACATATTTAGAGGGCAATTTTTATTGCATGCACCGATGACAACTTACTTTAATGATCTTACTCAATCCATAGCTAGGTATGGTGGACTCTCATGGCAAAACTGGTTTAAGGAATGTTTGTAAGCACAAGTAGTATCTCTACTTGGTGCAAAGAATTTGGCTAGCATGAGAGGGAAAAGCAAGATCAACATGTTGGATAATCCAAGACAATATACTTTATTTCGGATATAAGAAAACATAACCCATTACGTTGTCTTCCTTGTCCGACATCAACCTTTTAGCATGTCATATTTTAATGGGTACTCACAATTACAAAAGATGTCCAAGATAGTATATTTATATGTGAAATCTCTCTTCGTTCAATATTCTTTCATGAATTGTTCAAGTGACAAATTCTACGTTTGCTAACTTTCAATAAGCTTACTACCTATAATTATTCTATGTGAATTCATTACTCCCCATGGTATAAGTATATGAAACATATATAAATTCAGATTTATGATATTCAATTATTCAACCATTTACTCACAGGATATATGTGAAGCACGTGAGTAAATGACAAACTACTCCAAAAAGATATAAGTGAAGGACACTGAGTAGTCAAATAATTAACTAGGCATGGGAGGGTTATTTTTCATTTAAGATTTCAGATCCAATGATTTTATTCAAACAGAAAGTAAAATTGAAAATACGCTCCAAGCAAAACACATATCATGTGACGAATAAAAATATAGCTCCGAGTAAGGTATACCTATAGTTTTTGAAGACGAAAGAGGGGATGCCTTCCGGGGCATCCCCAAGATTAGGCGCTTGATTCTTCCTTGAATATTACCTTGGGGTGCCTTGGGCATCCCCAATCTTAGGGTCTTTCCACTCCTTATTCTCCTCATATCGATATCTCACCCAAAGCTTGAAAACTTCAATCACACAAAACTTAACGAAACTTCGTGAGATATGTTAGTATGATAAAGAGTAAACCATTCACCTTGGTACTGTAAAAGTCAAAGATCATAATTGTTCTCACACAATTCCTACTGTACCATATCATTTCTACAATTTATATTGAGGAATATAAGTCATAGAAACTAGAAACAAGCAAACTATGCAATGAAAACAGAATCTGTCAGAAACAGAACAGTCTGTAATGATCTGAACACTAACCATACTTCTGCTACTTAAACAATTATGAAATAAATTGGTGGACGTGAGGAATTGGTCTATTAATCTTCTGCAAAAAGAATCGGCACCAAATCACTCTTCTGTAAAACATGGCAGCTAATCTCGTGAGCGCAAAGTTTCTGTTTTTTACAGCAAGATCACATTAACTTTCACCCAAGTCTTCCCAAAGCTTTTACTTGGCACTTTATTGAAACAAAAGCTATAAAACATGATTATTACAGTAGCTTAATCATGTAAACACACGAAAACAGTAAGGGTAAATATTGGGTTGTCTCCCAACAAGCGTTTTTCTTTAATGCCTTTTAGCTAGGCATGATGATTTCAATGATGCTCACATGAAAGATAAGACTTGAACATAAAGAGAGAATCATGAAGAATATGACTAGCACATTTAAACCTAACCCACTTCCTATGTCTAGGGATTTTGTGAGCACACAATTTATGGGAACAAGAATCAACTAGCATAGGAAGGCAAAACAAGTATAACTTCAAAACTTTAAGCACATAGAGAGGAAAACTTGATATTATTGCACTCGTACAAGCATGTATTCCTCCCTCATAATAATTTTCAGTAGCATCATGAATGAGTTCAACAATATTACCATCACATAAAGCATTCTTTTCATGATCTACGAGCATAGAAATTTTACTACTCTCCACATAAGCAAAATTCTCCTCATTCGGAATGGCGGGATCACTAGTTCCTAAAGTTGACACTCTTCCAAACCTGCTTTAGATCATAGTATTATTCATACTCCAAAAGATATAAGTGAAGTTCATGGAGAATTCTACAATTAATATAAGATAACCAATGTCCAAGCTCAAAATGTATGAGTGAAGCACACGAAGCATTCTATAAAACCATACTCAAAAGTTTTAAGTGAAGCACAAAGAGCAATTCTCTAAGATCATACTTAAAAGATATAAGTGAAGCACATGAAGCATTCTATAAATAAATAAAGGGCTATCTCATACAATCATGGTTCATAAAGGAAGAACAAAAAACACAAAGGACACAAATCATGTGAACGAAACAAAAACCGAGGTATACGGATAATTGTTGAAGTAGAAAGATGGGATGCCAACCGGGGCATTACCAAGCTTAGATGCTTGAGTACACTTAGAATATTTACTTGGGGTGCCTTGGGAATCCCCAAGATTGATCTCTTGCCTCTATTTATTCTTCTCACATTGGTAACTCCTCGTTCTTCGAAAACTTCATCTACAAAAAACTTTAACAAAAACTTTGTGAGATCCGTTAGTATAATAAAGCAAATCACTACCTTTAGCTACTGTTGAAAAGTCATTCCAATTTCATATTAGAACTATATATACTGTATTCCAACTTCACCATGGTTCATACCCCCCGATACTACCCATAGATTCATCAAAATAAGCAAACAACACACGAAAAACATAATCTGTCTAAAACAGGACATACTGTAGTAATCTGGAGGTTTAGTAAACTTCTGTAACTCCAAAAATTATGAAATAAATTTGACAGTTTGAACAATTTATACAGAAGTAATTTGCAAAAAATTTCAGACCCATTTAACTTTCCAGTAAAAAATGTAAAATCACACTCTACAGCCAAAGTTTCTGTTTTTGTTCTGCACACAGTAAACAAGCAATCTAATCATCCTAAAACCAAAGCTTGGCACATTATTTTTATAATACAATGGATACATATAAGGGGATAATTATTTACAGAGAAACTTCCATGAAAAATTCTACATTGTTTCCGTGAGCATGAACACAAGTGCTCAAGGTCGACCCTCACTTCTTCAATGCATAACTTTCCAATTACTTCTCTTTTTGAAAAACTTTTTAGGCATGAGAGGCAAGTAATTTTTTTTGTATTTTCATTCTTTTAAATTTTTTTGTATGTTTCACCCACAACTAAACAGAAACAAAAAAGTAAAAACAAAATCTACTTAGTGAAGAAAGCAAACAAGCATACACAAGAATATCAACCCCACACTATTGCTCCCCGGCAACGGCGCCAGAAAAGAGCTTGATAATCCCCAAGTGCAGGGAATCATCGTAGCAATTTCCAAAGGGGGAAGTGATAAGTATGGTGTGTCGAACCTACAAGGAGCTAAAGATAATATCAATATTCTCTCAAGCCCTATCTACCACTGATACGTCTCTACGTACACCGAACGTTTGCTTCCAACTAGCAACGAGAAATAAAACTATGTTGTCGGTATGAAGAGGATAACTTTGTATGATATCGGAGATCTAAAATATAAGAGTAGGTGCTGTTATCATAAAGTTAGAATATATTACTAAAAATTGTAAATAGCTAGTGTGGAATAATGGTGGATCGGTGTGCGAAATTGTCCTAGGCAATCATTAACAAAACCTGTAATCATTATTGCAGTTTCATCTGAGGGAGAGGCATAAGCTAACATACTTTCTCTACTTGGATCATATGCACTTATGATTGGAACTCTAGCAAGCATCCGCAACTACTAAAGATCAATAAGGTAAAACCCAGCCATAGCATTAAAGCATCAAGTCCTCTTTATTCCCATATGCAACAACCCCCTTACTCGGATTTGTGTTTCAGTCACTCACCAACCCACTATAAGCGAATCATGAATGTATTGCAACACCCTACCACGGGAATCCCTCATGCTTGCGCGACACGGAGGGCACCATAGGACAACACCAAAGTAAAACATACAACTCATATCAATCTAGAACATTAATCAACCCAAAGACAAAGGATATCTACTCAAAACATCATATGATGGCAGCACATCATTGGATCATAATATGTGGCATAAAGCACCATGTTCAGGTAGGGATTACAGTGGGGTGCAGGAGAGTGGACCGCGTAGAAGAGATGAGGGTGATGACGATGATGGTGATGTTCATGAAGACGATCACCGCGGCGATGATTCCCCACTCGATGGCACTCCGGTGCCACCAAGAGAGAGGAGGAGAGGTTTTCCCCCTTGTGCTTCCTACTCCATGGCCTCCCCCCTGGACGGGGAGAGGTTCTCCCTCTGGTCCTTGGCCTTCATGACGATAATGGCCCCTCCGGGATCCTCCCCCATGCCTTCCGGTGATGATGGCCCCCTCTGGTAGGGTGCCAGAGAGGGCCTAGATTGATTTTTGGTGGCTACGGAGGCTTCTGGCGACGAAACTCCCGATCTAGGTTAATTTTCCGAGGTTTCTATATTTATAGGAATTTCTGGCGTTGGTCTCACGTCAAAGAGGTGACCGAGGCGTCCATGAGACGGGCCTACGCGCCTGGGAGGGCGCCCCCTCCCTTGTGGACGCCCCGGGACTCTCCTGGCCCAACTCTTTTACTCCGGGGTCTTCTTTTGGTCCATAAAAAATCGTCAAAAATTGACACGTCAATTGGACTCCGTTTGATATTCCTTTTCTGCAAAACTCAAAAACAAGGGAAAAACAGAAACTGGCACTGGGCACTAAGTTAATAGGTTAGTCCCAAAAATCATATAAAATAGCATATAAATGCATATAAAACATCCAAGGTTGATAATATAATAGCATGAATACTTCATAAATTATAGATACGTTGGAGACGTATCAGGCCTCTCATCAATACCTTTACCAAATCGTGTTCACACATTTGGCTCACACATAGTAGGACATGTTCATCACCATTCCAATTCATCCCCGATGAATCGGACCTGACTCAACTCTAAGCAGTAGCAGGCATGACAAACAAGCATGAATGAGTAGGTACATCAGGGCTCAAACAGCTCCTACTCATGCCAGTGGGTTTCATCTATTTACTGTGGCAATGATAGGTCATGCGGAGGAAAGGGGTTCAACTACCACAGCATGTAATAGTTGATTGGTTGTTGTTCTAATGCAGTAAAAGAGAGAAGGAGCGAGAGAGTGGGATTGTATCGAAATGAACACGAGGGTTTCGCTTGCCTCGCATTTCTGAAGATAGTAATAGCTCTTCATCGGTGTCATCGATCACATCGTCGAAGCAACGTCTACTGAGAGGGGACAATCACCAGCAACAAAGAGGAAACACAATCAATGTGATGCAATAATATGATGCATGAATGTGACATGGCAATATGCTGTGATTTGAGCTAATGCATCTAGCAACGATTTAATTGGAGTTGGTTTGAGTACTAGATTCAAATTCAAACTCCACATAAGACATTTCAAATGCCATTAGTTCAAAATGTCTTATAGATAAGTTGTTCAAACATGCATGGAAATGCCATAAACAGATTCTTTGGATTTTTCTAATAATTTTTCATATATAAATTACTTCATTCTGAGCTACGGTTCTTTTTCTATGAATTTTAGAAGTTTTAGGCATTTTCTGAAATAAATAAATCGTTTTTGATTTATGTAAAACACCAGAAAACAATTACTGCATCAGCATTATGTTAGTGAGGTCGGCGTCAATTGACCCAGTCCAGGTCAAACCTAACGTGCGGGTCCTACCTGTCATTGAGACGGTGGCTAAACAGTAATTACTTAAACCTAACAAAACTAATGAACAGACACTGGGGCCCACTGTCAGTGACCTAGTGTTAAACCAACGAGGTAATTAGCCTAAGCTAATCACTGCCACGTCGACAGTCACCGGAGTTAGGCCGGCGACGACCAAAAATGCGGCGGAGGTTATCGGGATTTCGCTACGGACCACGGTTTGAGGCGGGGTTTGGCTCGTTGGAACGCCCGCAGTGCGGCACGTCCAATGGTGGTTGTGGCCGGAGCTGAGGTGCTCTGTAGCAATGTTGGTGACGACGAGTGCAGCAGCCGGAGTTCGGCCAACAGAGGTTTGGGCGATGCGGGGCACGAAAGGAGCTGTGGATGGTCATGTTCGACTCACGGGAGTGCGGTGAGTGCAACCGTGAGCTTGGACACGAGCTTGTGCGACCATAGCCACTGTGGCGACATGGCCGACGGCGGGGAGAACTTGGGCTCGACGGTGGGCTATCTAGGGCGCGCTATCTAAGAAGGGGACAAGGGGAAAGCGATCAGGGGCTCACTGGTGGCGGAGGAGAAGGTCAGCGGGCTCGGGGACGCGTCTGAGCGGGAGCAGGACCGCCGGCAATCTCGGTGACCCGAGGAGGAAGAAGACGTCAGGGACGGCACACTGGGGATCTTCCCGTCGCTTGGCTCGATGAAGACGGTGTATGGGTTGACGACGGAGCTCGAGGTCACGTCGGAGAGGCACGGGGGAGGCTATGGTCACAGTGGTGCTCGTCAGTGGTTTCGGTGCCCATGGACAAAGAGAAGGGAGGGAGCAGAGGAGGGGATGAGGACGAGCGACGGGCGAGAGGGACCAGGGTGGCGCGTGGCGGCTCCTGGAGCCTCTCGTGTGTCGGCAGAAGCAGGAGGTGGCCTCGCGCGTGGACGCGCGCGGCGAGCACGCGTCCCTCATCCTCCTAGCGAGAGTTTGGGAATAACTGGATGCTGCGGGTGGGCTGGGCTGCCAGGTGGGCTACACAAGAGGTAAGCCCAGGTAGGTTTCCTCTCTCTCTCTCTCTCTCTCTTCTTTTTGTTTCAGTTTTCCTATTTCTTTTATTTTGTTTTGAATTAGTAAAAATACTAATTCATTTTTAAAACTTCTGAGACAAATTGTGGGCACTATTTGGATTATTCCAAAAGCTCACAATTGATTCCAGAATATTTGGAGCATTTAATATATTTATAGAATTCAAATGCCCCAGTTCAAATATAATATGGGTTAATTCAAAAATCCATAAATCTCCAAGAAATATGCTCATCATTTTTGGTAGAGGTTTTCACATTTATCAGAAATCATGAACATTTTCAAAGGCATTTTGGGTTCATTGAAAAAGATTTTATTTGAACCTATTTGAGTTCTTTCTGGTGCTAGGGTTTGATCAATCCCCATTTCAACTTTAACAAAATTGAAACATGATGCATGATGCTAATGCAAAGATAGGCAGGGTTAAAGCTAGGGTTGCGATAGGAGGCAAAAGATTTGCCTCATCCATTAAATAAGAGCAGAATAGAGTTTGACATTTTGCAAGAGACCCTACAAATAAATGGCATGACTATTACTCTCAATACGCCCTAGTTTCTTAGCACTCGTTGTAACCCTTAGTACATACCTTAGCACACTAACTTAGGCTGAATACAAGTGCCAAAAATATTTAAAATTGGAGGATGGTGCAACCCACCTTTCAGATATTTTGATTGTGTGTGGTTCAGTTGTTGCTTCGGAGGGTCGGGTACCACACGTGAACGATAGTAAGTGCGACCGGGAGGCATGGAGCGTTAATTTCAAGTTGACTCCTTGGAGCGTTAAATTTTCTTCACGTAGTATTATTAGCTTTGCCTACTAGTAGTATTTTTATTCACTAGTAGTACATTAAATAAAGAGTTACGTTTCATGCACAATTTAAAACGATTTTTATGGAGAGAAAAAGCAACCACGCCAACTATATACCATGCAGCCTCAGCGCTGGTTTTCTAGGGTTTGCTCTCTTCACACTCTCTCTCCACTATATATATACACATTGGAGCCTCAGCGCTTGTAGTTGCTCTCTACACACTCTTTCACCCTATCCAGATCTAAACAAGACTGCATTCGCCTCTCCTCTCTTTCTCTCCCCTCATTGCTGGTCAAAGAGCTGACAGGATCCCGTCCGTCAGGGAAGGCAAGGAGGCTTAACGCTTTCGCCGTCGGCAAGGTAGGGAATCCACTGCCGGCGTCACTGTTCTCTTTCGCCCAGCAGCGGCACGGACAACCTCTGACCCCTTCTTACTCGCCATCGTACATAGTGTGGGCAGATCGGCATCCGGCCGCCCACCGAGCCACACCCCAAGAACCTTAAGTTATAATTTTCTTAATCAACAGGCATTTCTCTTCCTACATCTGGAATTTTTTCACTTCTACACTCAATTCTAGGTGTTGGATCAAACAAGAAAGTAGTGGGGAAAGTTGTATACCTTGAATCTAGGACATGGTTCAAAGATCAAAGGAAGGGGGGAAAGTAGTACAGACTAGCTATCGAACACCTATGTTGGTCGAAAAGGGAAAACAATGACAAACATAGGACACACATCTGTAAGGAACTGATCTTTGTGTGGGTGGGGGACAAGGCTGTATAATTTGAGCAGGACTAGATTTTCTGCCCTCACATAGGGAAAGGTGTCTAAAGATAACAAAAATGGGACCAACACAAATATGTTCCTTGGTTGTTTGTTGCAACAGACTGTGCATCGCCCCTTTATACATCGGTACATGCACATGGTGCTTGTGCGTCCACTGTCCCATACAACTCTTTAGCTGTTGTTAATCTAATAATGCCGCTGAAAAATTGAAGCAATGCCACAGTTCAAAGCAAATTACATGTTTAATGAATTTTATTGTTAATATAATCTCTCTGTTAATATGAATCAGTGCAACTCTTTGAGAAATGCTACTGTCTCGCTTTCTTTCCCATTTAGATAAGTTAGATGCTTCTTTTTGTGGGCTTCTGTGTCATCCACCGTTATTGACTAGTAATTGTTTCCTTTGCACCTCTATACAAATAGGGTTATCTACTTCACCTCGTTGCTATTGCGACCTTTTCGTGCACTGCACAAAACACTTTTGTTTTAAGAGTGTTTTGTGCAGTTCAACCAAAATGTCACACTGACATCGTTGCTTGATTTCTTGATCTTAGTGGAACAACACAAGAGGAGATCTGACTTCCTATCCATGTTGGCAAATTTGTATCAGATCTTCTTCTTGTGATTTGTTTGAATTCTACATCATGAGAGGTCAGTACTGGCCTTCTTTCACATGATTGTGCAATGTGCTTTCACATGTTGTGCTACTTATACGGTAATGTAGCTTGATTTTACTGAACCGCATAGATGGAGACCAGACTTCCAATCTGTATGTGCACCATAATATCCCATTGAGGTAAGATAATGATATTTCACAATTGTTGGCCTGTATTTTGCTACTATCATCAGAAAATTAATGTCGTTGTTTAGTGCTATACTTGTGCTCCCAAATTACCATGCAAAATCTTACATTGAAGGCGAAGCTTGTCTGTTATTGAACCAAGTTATGTTTTAATTATTTCCTTTCATTTTTTTCGAGCAAACAGGGATGTAGCATTTAGTTGTTCTATTGTCTTTGCACAACCGGATCATTCTGTTCATATCAGAAGGAAGCAGTTGAAGGATTTACATTACTTCCCACAAGAACAAACTAACTTCAGCAAAAAAGGACTCACGGATCTCCATCTTTGTTGCTGTGATGGCCAATACAATGTTGTTTTAGGATTCTTTCCGGTGAGTTCCATTTTTTTAAATGTGTGCTCTACATGGATCATGTAGGTTGCATGTTTAAACTGTCAATTCATTGTACAGTTTTCTTTATACTAATCACTTTTTTGTATTTATGAAAACAGGGAAGCTCAGCTTGATTTCAAACGGAAATGTAGAAAATGTTCTGATGGTTCGTGCCCTACATTATACTTCATCATGCACAATACATCAAATGCTCTCGAATCATCATTTCCACCTCCAGCCACAAAATTAGCTACAAGAAAGGAGGTGCGGATATGTTCAAGGCATTGCAACATATAAAGGCGAAATAATACAAGCTACGTGCGAAGTTGGTTATTTTAGTGGAACTACATAGAAAGAACAATTGGTATATTTAGCACGAGGTGACATGTTAATGTTCGAACAGATGGCAAACCCCGCCCATTCAACAATCGTAGGCATTTGATATTTTGGAATGGAAAAACCTTGTCAAAGTTTGCTCATTGATGTACGCAAAGACACGCATTTGATATTTTGGAATGGGACAACCTTGTCAAAATTTTCTCATTGATGTTAGCAAGAAGACATGCGTTTGATATTCTCGAATGGGATACCCTTTGCTTTCAGCAGCATCGATCGATTTTTTTACTCTTTAGTTGTGAAGTAAATATTGGCTCTGACATTTGAATCACTGAGATGCATAATCATCGATTGTTTTGAATGTTATCTATGAATTGCCAGGCCTATGAGTTCGATTGCAATGTACATGCATGCTAAAAAGATGCTCAACCTTTTTGTACGGGTGAAACTGCTGCAAACGAGGTGGTAACCGTGCGTCCTAGGAATAATGCTAGTACGTATTGTTTTGCATGTTCATCCAATACCTGTGATACAAGAATTCGAACCAATCGAACTAAATTCATTCATACACGGTCGTATCTATATCTATATCTATCTATCTACTACTCTTATAAAAAATAGAGTTGGTGATGATGGTGTGTCTGCCATCCTGCAATATAGGCCACCCGATCTATATCTGACGGATAGGAAGGAAACTATGGCAATTTTGCAAAAAGATACACACATCCCTCTCCACAATTGCAGATAAGGCCTTCCCTCGTTCATCCTTTTCTCTCACAAGATAAACTACTCATCCAAATGCATCTTGATGTTCCATGCAATGCATGGTCATCTTGCTAGTCTACTACTCTTATAAAAAACAGATTAGTGATGATGGTGTGCCTACCATCCTGCAATATAGGCCATCCGATTTATATCTGACAGATAGGAAGGAAACTATGGGAATTTTGCAAAATGATACCCATACCGCTCTCCACATTTGCAAATTAGGTCTTCCGTCATTCGTCCTTTTCTCCCACAAGATAAACTACTCATATAAATGCATCTTGATGTTCCATGCAACGCATGGGCCTCTTGCTAGTTTCATATAAACATGCCAGATTTCATTACATTTCATACATTCTTCAACAAAAAAGAGGTGCGTTGGAGGTATAATTAATTATCCTAATCTATAATCCCCGGCGCCCATTTCCCGTGTCCGGCTGAGCCGAACAGAAGCTTATTCTCCTGCACTGCTCTCCGACTCCATGTCGCCGCCTAGAAGCTAATCGGCCATGAATGTTCAACCCACCAAGCTTGGCTTCAACCGGAGGGTAGCAGCGGTGGCCTTACTTGGACCCAAGCGGCGGCGACCTACCGTGTTCTACTCTTCCTCATTTTCTATGTGGCGTGGCCTCGTTGGCAGTGAGGTGGGGCCTCGACGGAGACGATGATGTCCTCTGTCTCGTTGCCCGCTGGGCAGCGCCTCGGCAGAGCGGGGGAAATCCTCCCCCTCGTTGCCGGCAGGTTGGGGCCTCGGTAGAGCCGACGATGTCCTCTGCCTCATTTTGGCGGGGCGGGGCCTTGGCGGAGCAGGGCCTCGCCGAAGCTGGCGAAGTCCTTCGCCTCAGTGCTGGCGGGGCGAGGCCTCGGCGAAGCCGACATTGTCATCCGCCTCGTCGTTGATCTCGCCAAACAACACCTCGCCCGCTTCATCGCCCTCTTTGTAGGCGGACGCAACCTCCGCCACCCGCATGCGGTACCGCCAGCGCGCGAGGCGGCTCTCGCGGGCTGAGTGGTACGACTCGAGCAGCGCCTCTTGCTCCGCCCGCTCCACAACGATATGCTCCTCCGCCTGCAAGTGCTCCCAGAGGACATGGTGGCTGTAGGCGGCGTCGGCCAGCGCCTCCCGGAACTGCTCCTCACACTTCTGCCTCACCATGCCCATGTATTGGGCACGGGCCTCGCCGACGGTCATGGTGCCATGCACTGGCGAGGATGGCGCGGAGGAGGGGGTTGGCGCCGGATCATCGACTACCAAATTCTCCATTGGGACGTCGTCATCCTCCAGCTGCCTGCAGGCCAGCCAGTCGGCAACAATGGCTACCATCTCCTTCTGGTCCGTTGTCCGCCCATCCTGAACGCTGGAGCGCGACGAAGCCATGGTGGGAGTGGTGTGGACAGGAGAAAGGGAACGAAGGCGGATGACTACGGCTATGGACAATGCATGCGTTTATATAGGAATGGTGGGTGGCAGACGGACTGAGGGGTGCGCCGGAGTAGCCACCTCGGCAACCGCATCTCATTAACGCGAGCGGCAGACGGACGAAACTTGTGTCAGTTGAACGCGGAGATATCGCCTGCACTGGGAAGCGACGCGGGCGGCGCTGATCGTTTTGGGTGGAAAGCTCGTGCGGGCGAGGGAGGGGGTCTGGGTGGGCTAAGGCGGTCAGACTCGTGCTTGCCAGCGGTCAGGTCTAGCAGCCGGACATGCTGGCTTGCCAGCGAGCTGGCTGAGCTCAGCAATGACAATCAAACGATGGACACGGCTTCCGACCTGGAGCCAGCGCCACCGCCCAAGCCGGTTCATGCCGTGTTCACCATTGAGCAGGTGCAGCCGCAGTTTGACGCCCTAATGGCGGAAGAGCTACCAGCACAGGAGGACCTGTGCTGCAACCTCCGTCTCCTCAATGAGCACCGGCTCGAGGAAGGACGAGTCACCGGCGAACAAACGAACGACAATGTCGTCACGGACATGTGCCCCTATGATCCGGGCTTCCTTAATGAGTAGCGGGCGCTGTATCAGACCATCCGTAGGGCCCGTGAGGCCCTCTCCACCGTCCTTCCTGTTGTTGCGTTCGTCTTGATGCTGCCGTCTCGCGTTGTCAACTTGGTCAAGGAACATGAGGAATCAGGAGATGACTTTAATTGGGGAGGATGATAGTGGGGACCCACCAGGGCCATAGCCGCACATACGCAAGTGCCTCCTTATTATATACAACTATAATATTTTTTGCATCCTGTTGGTTTCCCGACATCATGGTCCCACACCATTATCAACCTATATCTTTAACTAATAATAAAGGACGGATTGACTCCGTGGGTTCATCGTCACAATACGATTCCGCACAGTCGTAGTACGCTTTTACGATTCGTATAGACAAAATCGTAATATAAACGAGGTGGTACTAGTAGCATGTTCATCCGTCCGTCTAACCTAGTTCGCCTATCGCACGTAGATGTCGGGTTCACCATCAACAATTTTACAAAAACAACCCTAGCTTTTAGAGGAACCAACCCGTAGTCCAGATGAAAATCAACACAAAACGTATGATGGTACGAGCGACAGCCCAGCCGTATGACCCACGATCCATCTCATCTTCCACCTCTAGCGCGCCGCACCCCTGCCACGCTGCCGGTCTTAGCCCCTACCCTACCCCAAGTCCCCCCACCCTCGCGGCCTTCCACCGCTGGCGAGAGTCCACGGTGCGGCCGCTGCTAGCTCCCCCTGCCTCTGCTACCACGGCACCGCCGGGAATCTTATCCCCCGCCATGCGAGTTGTCATGGAGGCAGAGCTGATTCGCCACGGGTGTGACGGCGGGGGTAAAGATGATGGTGCACTTGGAGGCACTGGGACGGGGAGCGAGGTGAAGAAGATGGGGTAGAAAGCAGTTGTGGTGCATGTGTGCCTCACCTCCATTGTTTTGTGACCAAGCCCACCTGAAATCTAGGCGGCAAATTATTCATGGTGAGATCATCCGAACCCATCTACTTATGGATAATTTTATTTGTGAACCTGTCTGTAGTTTATTTAGCTGGTCTTGTATTCTCTTGTTTCTGAATAGTAGAGTCTTCGGCTGAGGCCATGCATGGAGAATGTGATCTCTTGATGCATCTATGAGCCGTGGGTCTGATAGGTCTTCTGTTTTGCTTCTACACTTATTAACGTGTGATTAACTTCATATTCTCTTTTCTGGCAAGCAGTTCATCCTATTATAGATTATTAATTATGCATGAATCAAGTTAGTTATTTTTCCTTTTGAGATGTGTTTCAGGACAAGTGGAGCTATCTTTACTAAGATGAACGGTGCCTCTCACATCCATCATTGCCTGTATTTTGGATTTTTTGTAGCCTTGATGTTAAGTTTTTGTTTGGTAGGCATAGCACCTAATTTATAATGAAGTGCGTCCATCAAGGGAACTGTTTGATGTATATCAACCATGATAGAATCTATCTTAACACTGCCCTATTTTCTGTGATTCTCCAAGGTTATGCAAATCTTCATGGCTATGATAGATTGTTCAAAGAACCATTTGAACCTTGGAAGGCATATGTTATACGTATGTTTTTGCAATCCGTGGATGAACTATTTTAAGACATGTAGTTTACATTCAGTTCATAGACAATGTTTTATAAGATAGATAACTCAAAAGATAGTTTGAACCTTGGAAGCGGTCTGTTCTTATACAATTTTTAAGAAAATAAGCAAATGCTAGAACTAGATCAAGAAGTTTTCTATCAACTGTGCCCCGGAGATACGGTCGAAGCACACCCGCCCCCTGTGCGTCTTTCACGACATTCTTTGGTGCCGGGTTTCTTACTATATCATAGCATGTTTGCTTGACACAAGCAGAGACGGACATGGTGCTAGCTGATAGCACTTGCTAACTTAAGAAGTTTACACTACATACCTTTTCTCTAATTAAAAGAGAATTTCTTACCAAATATTGAGACAATTTTAGATATATGTCTCTAAAGCAACTACTCAATATTGTAGAGTATACCTCCATAATTCTCCATCTGAGATACTAAAGTTTATTGATGATGTTTGTTTCAGGATATGCGGTACAAACCATCCCTATGAGAAATCCAATGGATTCGATGCGAATTGAGGAAGGAGCCGGAGCAGATGGTGGGTTGAGGAAGGAGCTGGAGCAGAGGCGGATTTGAGGCTTCCCCTACACGTGCTAAGAGGCAGGAGGAAAATATGAGGCACCGGCGATCCGGACGCTGCAGTGTTTTCTCCGTCTCTCCTGGTAAGCCCTCGACATCATCTCCCATACCCGCTCCATCCGAATTCAGCAGCATACAGTGACAACGGTTGCCGACGTCCTCCTCATCCATGATGCTCCAATTTGTTTGTTTGTTACAATCCACATCATACACGGTTCTGCATTGTGGTGTGTGTGCCAAAGTTCAAAATTGCATAAGTTCTAGGACCATCTGGAAAGAACATAAAATTTATGTTTTCACTTTTCAGTCACACAAGTCTGCTCCCCATTGTTGATAGCTTCAAACTGAATGTGGTGCAGGTGCGAGACCATAAATTCAGAGGATGTGCAAGATGAAACATGGTGCATGATGCTTCATGAGCATAATTGTAATGATTACAAACTTTCTTAGGAAAACCAATACAACAGTGATAAATATAATTTCATTTATAGCACATGTTTTGAACTGTATTTTATATACAATTTCTATATCATGGTGGAACACAAAATTTAAATAGAAAAGAATAGCACTGGCCAATGTATATTTTGCAAGTTTAGATATATACATGCTTAACTAAAGTATGCACAATGCATATTGTGGAATCACACGGCAAATATTCATGCTTTACTAAATGCATATGCTCCATTTTGACAACTGTGAATCTCTTTTGGGGACAGTTCTATGTGGCCTTGGATCAATCCTGAACTGGTTGGTGTTATATACCCATTCTCTTCACATGACCCAATAGGTATTAGAGAGGAACATGTTACTTTGGTTACTTTTATCTTCATTTTACGCAATTTAGCTTGTTGCAACTATGGTTGTATGTTGCAGTTGATAAGATCCTTTTAGTTAGATGGCAATCTTCTATCCTTTTCATTGTACTATGTTTTTGAAGCTCTGATGTTTACTTGAAAAATAGAAACTAGCAAAATTTTGTTTGCCGCTGCTTGGTCAGGCAAAGCCACCTGCTCGTTACTATGTGCGGTTCTCTTGCTATTTTATGGGGTGCAACCGGAAGTGGCAGAAGACTGTAGTTGTGTCGTTGTCACATTTACTGATTTGATGTTTATTTTCAAGATTATAGTATTTTTACCAATTTATTTCTTCTATTCCTTCTAGATAATTTGCTTCAGTTCTACATGGTGAAACATGCATATTTTTCCCGATATATTGGGCACCAGTCCACCTCTCATGAGATCTCTGACTTCTCAACGCATATTGAGTTCGCTAAATTATTTCCTCTAGTTAACTATGCTTGGGTTCACAAATGCGTGCAATTGATTTCAAATGGAGGTTATTTCTTTACTAATTCTGTGCTATTCCACTTTCAAGCTTTTGGACCTAGAAGTGTAATACTAGCTAGGTTAGCTGCATAAGCGGGATTTATATGGCCTGAATTTTTATTTCACAGTGTATAAACTGATTCGGAGCATTATGACTCCTTGCATTCTGAAACCTTTTATTGTATGGTTTTGTCTTGAAAGAATTGAAGCAATTTTTCTATGGGAGATAATATAAATGTGATTCCGAAACAACATGCAGCTTCATTAAGTTTCTTATTTACCAACTTAAACATGGTCTGTAATAGCACAACTAAAGTTTCTAAACATATCATTATAAAACTATTGGCTGGATTGTCTTATGTATGGATTCTTCAAGGGACATTTCTACCGAATTACAAGTTAGTTTTACATTTTTCTAGCCGAGCTCATTGTCTTTGGATTGCCAATGCTTGGATGGGTTTGTGATCAAGTGGACACAACATCTACCGTCAGTGAGTGTTAAGTAAGGGGTGACCTGAGTGGGCGCCGTGTTGAGATAGAGTATGTTAGCATGTGGGGAGGGGGAGGGGGTCTTGAGCCATGCTTATTTTTGGTCTACGTCTATGTGATATGTTTTTTTCGTAGCAACGCACGAGCAATTTTGCTAGTAGTCAATAAACGAGAGAATTGCACAAGGAGCGGCCGACAGCTAGGACCCAGCAACTCGAGCAGTTTTTGAGGTGTGAGCAGAGTTTTTCTTGAGCGAAGTTTTGTTGTTGCTCAGAGGAGATCACCTGGGCGGGCTGTGTCCTGTCTAGCCCAGGCTATTATTTTACGTCGACCAAATATCTAGCTCAGATATTAATTTCTTTCAAGCTGAAAATGGCTAGCCCAGCTATACTTTTTTTGAGGAATACCCAGCTAAGGTCAACTTGTTATTCTCTGCCCCGCTGGGCTACAAATCTTTCATAGGAAGCGTGCATTAGGCTTAACAAGAAAATGGGCTTTAGAAAATAATAAATGGGATGTAATTATAAAAACTAGGCTGTAATAAAAGGTCCAGGAACTACGAAGGAAGAATTAAGGTAGATGGCGCTTCCCCTCCCACCTCCCACCCACCATGGACGACGATCTCCTCACACCACCATTGATCTAAGGATCCCCTCTGATCATTATCTCCGGCATCTTCTTCTCTTCCTGGTGACACTATTCTCCTATGGCAATCTTCTGGATCAACCATTGGCTTGGATTTCTCCAAGGGTTTTGAGTTTGCGGGTAAGGTTTTCTAATCTACTCGATTTCCCGTTCATCCTACACATGACACTAGCCATCTCATGATGGTTGTGTCTTTTGGACGACATGATTTTCGTCTCTCGGGTGATTCTGTGGCAGCGGCTTTGGAGGCGGCCATTGGAGGTTCGGCAATTGAGTTGGGTGTTTTATACTTGCATGACAAGGTTTATTCCTTCAATGTCTCATCTAAGAAAGTTGGTTTTTGTGTTCTTGATCTTCGTACGTTTGCTTGCCCAAATTTTAAATGCTATTTCAATCTCTGGGGTCGTGGAGGACCTAATTGGGAGCGTGAGTTAATCGTTGGAAATTAGAGTGTGATGCTGAATGGATTCTAGTCAGTCCTTCCAAGCAGCGTGCTGCTTTAGGCATGTTGGCTATGCATCATCCACCTCGCAAGTCCTCCATTAGATCGGCGCATGCCATTAGGAAGAAGCTTTCCTTCGCCACGTTGCAAAAATATGATGCATGGAATATCAATACCCTGCCACCCAGGATGATATTGATGATGTCTCTTCTTCGGGTTATGATCTTTCTTCCCATGAGATGGTTATTGCTCGTCCCCCACCGCAGGTGAACCTTCATTGGACGATGGTCGCTCCAACCATTATTTTTGGTTCTATTAGATCGCCGGTGTTTTAGCCCCCCGATATCTCAGCCAGCTCCACACAACTGCATGATCTGCATGGCATGGACGAGAATCTTCAAAATTTTGTCACGTCAAATCCGGGATCTCTAGTTTCCCATGTTGGGCCAGGGTTAGCGTCTGGGCCGGACTCTCACCGCCCTGAGGATGTGCAACAGCGTGACATTCCTTCAACACACTAGGCTGATGCTTTGTGTGATGCTATGGTCGATGACATGGTGGCCCGCGTTCTATCCTGCAGTATATGCCATCAACAATGCCACATGTCAGCTGCCTGGCCAGTCTGCCTAGCCTGTAATTGATTTGGTCACCACCGTTTTCAATGCAATCAATGGGCAAGGGATAATGGATATGTTTGGAAAGTTAAAAATATATCATGAAATCCCGGTAAATCACCGGCGGTTGTATCCATACCTGCCACGAGTCACAATCCTATTCAACCACCAAGGGACTCCTCGGTTTTTGAGACGACCACCCACGTGCCCCAGTGGGGTATTGTCATGTCCCAACCGTCCTCGCCAATTTTCCCAGCTTCACAACCATCGTGTCCACCAACAATGGCCAAATTTGCTCTCGACCAGATGGAGTTCATCCCGTCGGGCTTCGACATCATCGACGGTGGCCCGACTCATCTGCCTCAGACCTTCTTCTTGCATGCGGTGGATCCAGACCATCGCCATGAGCAGTACGCCATCGGCATCGTCGAGCCTCCATCACTGCCAGGGAAACTTCAGCAGTTTCATCAGACGGTTAGTGATTTCATGATTACTCAGCTCCACCGTGATGTGCTTAGCGATCAACCATGGATTGAGGGCGTTGGCCTGTTTGAGTTCCGTAGCCCTGCATCTAGGCATGCCATCATGGGTCATCGACCCTACGATCTTGGCAATGGTCACTTTGTTCGTTTCATACCGCATGACCATGGAATCAATCATAGAGCTACTCATGGTTTCCGTCGTGGTTGGATTATGCTTTTGGGAGTTCCGTTAGACTATTGCACCACACAATACATATCTGATAATGTTGGTACTTTTGGTCGCTTTCATCTATGGCATCAGGAGGATCCTCGCATGGTCAGAACCTTGGTTTATGCTTCTTTTCCATACCCTGAGCAAGTTCCTCACGATGTGGTTTATCGCGAATATGCAGATTTTGTCTGCCACCCGGGTATCTTGGACTACCCCTGTTTATGTTCTGTCTGCTGAGTTCGCTGACATCTTGCCAAGAGACGAGGATCAGATGCCCCTCAATGGCAATCCGCACCCTTTGCCTAGCCAGTTGCAGTTTGACAATCTCAATTTTGTTATTCCTGAGTTTCCTCAGTTATGCTGGGATGACCCACCGGTGCCACCGCAACCTACAAATCAACACCAGAACCAACAGGGAGATCTCAATGATAATAATGTTGTTGTGGATGACTGGATTGAGGATGAGGACCAGCACGTTGTCTCCCAGGAATCAGTAGTCATCTAGAATTCAGGGCCAGCTAATAGCTCTGATATTGACAATCAACAAGCTCTAGAAGTTTATCAACCTCCCGTGGTTCAACCCCCGATTATTATTGATCGGGTGCTTATTGTTTTTGGACGTGAGATTCCACCAGTTATGCAATTGACAAGGAATTTTGCTCATGTGATGCCTTTTCTGTAGGTCATGCAGATACCAAAAGGAATGCCTGCCATCAGCCCTTTCAAGCCATTTGTCTTACCCAAGAGATCATGGGAATTGTTTTTTGATACGCTCTCATGGGAAACAAGATGGTGTATCATCAGACCCCTCCTCACAAGTTTATGGCTGCTCAATCTAAGCCTAGTGTGGCTCGTGCACTCTGTTTTGGTTCAGTTGAAGACAACTCTATTTTCACTGACGGGCCTGTTGCTCCTACTGTTCTGTCTGATGTTGAGATGAACTCTTTCAGTTTCACTGCTTCTGTCAAAGGATCATGCCGTCCTCGCAAGCCAAGAGCTATTGTGGTTGAGTCTGAGGTCAGACATAGTGCTCGGCTCTCGGCCCTCAGGGATGGCTTCAAGCACAGTTCACCCAAACTAGTTTCTCTGAAGAAGCCATCTGCAAAGCCTATCAAGAAGCGTAAAATGCAGCATAGTTCACCTATGCAAGAGCCAGAGGATACACAGGAGGTGGTCCCTCCCCCTACTCCAATCAGAGTTCTGCAGCACATTGGAGGTCATCTTGGAATAGCTCCAGAGAAGCTTTCTGCCGATCAGGTTAATGCTGGTCCTGAGTCTTCTTCTTCCGCACCATCATCTGATGATATTTAGAGCTTTTTCCTTCATGGGTTTATGGTTAACCCGTGTTAAATCATCTATCTAGGGTTTTATTTTCTTTCTTATCAGCACTTTAATTATTATGTGTGGTTAGTTAAGTATTGCCATTATGTGGTGGTCTTTTGGTGCTCTTTTACATCGATCTGTAATGAATCAGACCACCTTTAGGGATTGGAAGGTTTTATGATGGAATGTGCATGGCTTGAACTCTGATAATCGCCAACGTGTTGTTCGTCAGAAAATTGATGAAAGTGGTTGTTCAGTTATTTGTCTGGAAGAGACAAAGTGTGAGGTGATGGATTAGCGCTTTATCTGCAAATTTTGTCCATAGTGTTTTGATCATTTTGTTTATGTTCCCTCTATTGGTGCTTCTAGTGGTATGATTGTGCTGTGGAACTCTGCAATTTCCGGTGGCAAACTTATTGCTTCATTAAGTTATGGTATCACTATGGAATTTCAATCTAGAATAATTCTGATGGTTGGACTTTGGTTACTGTTTATGGCCCATATCAAAACCCTGCAAGAGAAGAGTTTATTAATTGTCTACATAATCTAGTTATTCCTATTGATGATAACTGGCTTTTGTTGGGTGATTTTGACTTCTTGCGTTCCATGGAAAACAGAAACATGCCAGGAGGAAATGTTAATGACATGCTTCTTTTTAATGAGGTTATTGGCCAGTTGGGGCTAAATGAATGACCTTTAAAAGGGAGAAGGTTCAGATGGTCCAATATGCAAGATGTTCCCCTCTTGGAGCAAATTGATTGGTTTTCACAACAGTTAATTGGACATCTAGTTATCCTAATACGATGGTGTTTCCCCTAGCCAAGACTGGATCTGATCATACACCTTGTGTGTTTTCTATCAAAACAATGATTCCAAAGGCAAAGATATTTCGTTTTGAAAATTATTGGGTTAATTTACCTGTCTTCCTTGACTGTGTCAGAGACTCTTGGTCCAAGCCTGTACATGGAAAGTCCTCTACTGCTGTTATCACAGCTAAATTCAAAAACCTGAGATACACCCTCAAGATTTGGCATACTAATCTTTCCAAGGTTAAAGCTTTGATTTCTGATTGCAATAAGGTTATTTCTGTCTTGATTCTGTTGAGGAGCGGAGGTCTCTTTCTTTTCCTGAATCCAACTTTAGAAGAATTGTGAACGTTCGTTTGGAAGAAGTGCTTACACTACAATTCATCTATTGGAAGCAAAGATGCACCATTAGGTCTATAATGGTGGGGGGGGGGGAGAATACTAAATTCTTTCATGCAATGGCAACTGAACGTTTTAGGTCCAACACTATATCGAGCATCACAATGGATGATGAAGTGGTATGTGACCATTCTGCTATGGCAGCTATGTTTTTGAAAGATTTCAAGCAAAGGATGGGCTGTTCCAATGATATTCAGATGGGTTTTGATCTAGGAGCAGTAATCAAAAAGGTTGAGGGGTTGGATGATCTGACAAAACCTTTTTTCGCAGAGGAAATTAACTTGGTGATTAATCAGATACCACCAGATAGAACTCCTAGGCCAAATGGTTTTACTGGCCTGTTCTTGAAAAAATGTTGGAAAATAACCAAGGATGATTTTATGCTACTGGTGCAAGAGTTCTCTAAAGGAAAATTGTACCTTCACTACATTAATAGCTCTTTGATCACTTCGATCCCTAAGAAAATAAGTCCTAAGACTTTAAATGACAATAGGCCAATTTCACTTACCAACACGTGTGTGAAGTTCTTAACTAAGCTCCTGGCTAGTAGGTTGCAATAAGTGATCTTGTCCTGCATTCACAAAAACCAGTATGGATTCTTGCAGTCTAGATCTATTCACGATTGCTTGGGCTGGTGCTTTGAATATATTCATCAATGTCAAGCTTCCAAGAGACCAATTGTATTGCTCAAGTTGGATTTCACAAAGGCATTTGACAGTATTGAGCATGAGGCAATTATCATAATCCTCAGATACAAAGGTTTTAATGAACCGTGGATTTCTTGGATCAAGAACATTTTATCCTCTGGATCATCATCTATTTTATTAACTGGTGTGCCTGGTCATCATTTCAAGTGTGAGAGAGGTGTCAGACAGGGGGACCTAATGTCTCCTCTGCTTTTTGTCCTAGCTGCTGATTTGCTTCAATCTGTGGTTAATGACATGTGTGCTAAGGGAATCTTAACTCTGGCAATACCCACAAACTGTCAGGATTACCCTATAGTTCAGTATGCTGATGACACATTGATTGTTCTCCCAGCAGTGGATCATCAACTCCTTGCTTTGAAGGACATGTTGGAGATTTATGCTGCATCCACTGGATTGTCTATAAACTTTGCAAAGTCCATGATGATGCCTTTGAATGGTTCTCTCGAGGAAGCCAACAGATTATCCAGTGTCTTGGGCTGTAAGTTGGGATCAATGCCTTTTACATATCTTGGATTTCCTATGGGCACCACTAGGCCCTCTATACAAGACCACATGCCCCTTATACACATAATTGAGAGTAGACTATCTCCTACTTCATGTTTCCCAACCAAGGTAGCAGGTGAAAACTGTTATAGTCCGTCCTTACATCAATGCCGATATATTTTCTTTGCACTTTGGATATTCCCCCTGGCATCTTGAAGCAAATTGAGAGGATACAGAGGCAGTGTCTTTGGAGAGGCAATTCCGACACACCCAGGCAATCTCTTGTTGCCTGGAATCTTGTTTGTCTGCCAAAAAACAAAGGTGGTTTAGGAGTTTTTAACCCTAGAGTTCAGAGTGAAGCCCTTCTCATGAAATTTCTGCATAAGCTTTATAATCATCATGACATTCCTTGGGTTGGTTTGATCTGGGATTCATATTATCATGGATCTGTGCCTCATGAAACTACCCTTTGCGGCTCCTTCTGGTGGCGTGATATGTTTAAATTATTCTCCAAATATTGCCAGTTTGCTCGACCCACTCTTGGAAATGGGAGGTCCATAATGTTCCGGAATGATAATTGGATCTTGGAACTAAATGGCTCCTCCATTAGCTAGATCTTTGCACTCTTATTTTCCTATGTACTTGATGGACAACTTTCTGTTGTAGAGGTGTTGGAACATGATATCCTGGAGAACTTTCAATTGCCTCTATGAACACAGGCTTTTGAGGAGCTGCACTCTCTGTAGCAGATTTTGGCTAACTATGAGATTTCTACAATGAATGGTCAATGGAGATGGCCTTTCAATAAAGGGTGTTTTAGGCCTAAATCATATTACGCTCAGGTGCATGATAGTGTTGTGGTTGATCCTATATTTCCATGGATATGGAAAAGCTCATCTACTCTGAATATAAAGATGTTTGGGTGGTTGTTGCTGAGGAGTAGATTAAACACCAGAGATATGCTCTATCGTAGGCATTGGCATTTGGATGATCAAACATGTGTTATATGTCCTCACCTCATTCATGAAGATGTTGGTCACCTTTTTTCGCCTGCAACTTTAGTCAAAGGGTTTGGAATTATTTATAGATTTCATGGGAACCACTTCCTGGCATGACAACATATCAGCTGGCTTTGCAGGTCAGGACAAACTTTGGCAAGCCTTTCTTCACTGAGGTGGTTTTCCCTGCTGCTTGGAACATCTGGACAATCAGAAATGGAAAGGATTTTAGAAATGAAAAGCCCCTCTTCAGGATTTGGAGACACAACTTCATCCATGACATGACTCTATTAACTCATAGGATCAAATGTAAAGCTAAGGATAGCTACTTGGACTGGCTGGCTAATCTGCCTTAGTTAGTTGTATAGGCTAACTTCCTTTCCTGTTTCTTGTGTAAGTATATTTTCTTTCCTTTTATTTTGTAAAGGACTGTTTTATTTTTGTTAGCAATAAATAGGGCTATGAGGCTTTTTTCCTTGCAGTATATAGTCAAAAAAACTAGGTTCTAACTGTTAAAAAAATGCACCAAACACGTAATTAGTTAAAAAATTGTTATTTTTGGATTTTGAAAATATTAATTTCATTACGTATTGCGAGCTCACTATTTCGTTGGATTTTTACGTTATACAAATGTATTTTGAAATTATATTTAATCTGACTTCATATTTCGGGATAAAAGTATTTCGGATCCCATCAAAATGTGGGAATTTTTATTCAGTTCTGTTTTGAGCGTTTGGTTGAAATTATTAATCATTGTCCTAGCTAGAAAATGGGTTGTAATTGTAACAAACTGTGAATGGGCTGTAGTAAATTCCATTATAATTAAAAAATGGGCTGTACATTCTTACATATCGCGAATGGGCCATATGTTCTCTGCCACACACTTGTGGGCCTACTAGGTTGACACGTACGCAAGGCTTTGTGAACTTATAGTCTACACACGATTCTAGCAGTAGTGGCCGTTGGATCTCCATCCAACAGATGTTGTACTTCCTCTTCAATCTCAGATATTCTTGCTTTAGCCGCCCAAACCACCGTCGGCGGTACCGCCTGCTACCGCCTCCCGTGGCCAGCTGTGTTACCGCGTAGGACTCACCGGCCCACCCTACTCCAATCGCTGTCCGGGCCATTCCTCTACTCACCAACACCTCCTGTTATTATCCGGCGACGATAGCCTCACACCACAGCTAAACCAGTGAACCCTCGTACTCCCCTCCACGTGGGCATCCATCTGCCTCGTCTTCCCTGGCTCTGTGTCGTTCCCTTTCTAGGCCTCACCGTCGTCCACCGCCTGGGTGATGCCCGTGTGGCGTGGTCAACGTGGTCAACGAATGACAGCCATCGGAAGAGGACTCTATGCGGTGAGGCTGACAGATGGAGCCACCAGCTACATCTTCACACGCAAGGAAGCACATCCATATTATGGGCAAAAAAACGATTCTTCCCCCTTGAAAGCTGGGACCCACTAGCTATATCTTCGCACGCAAGGAAGTGCATCCTTGTCCTCCCTGACAGTTGGGACCCACCCAGTCGAAGCGTGCATAGCATTTTCTGTTTGGTCATGAGCGTGTACATACATACTGGTCGATTGGTCTCTCTACAACAATGAACTGTGGCCGAGCAAGCAGCGAGACGTGTAGTAGTAGAGGCCCCAACGCAGTCCCTTCTAAACCGTGTACACGTACGTACATCCTCATGCCAAAAAATACAACCACGTACATACATACGGGTGGGGTCTCGAATGCCTACTCACACATACTTATGGCCAGGGCTCGTGTACATGGAGAGGCAATGGATAGCAACAACGGTGTCCTGTTCATCGGAAGCCAACCGGCTGGGTCGAAACGGAGAAACTGTGTCATGTTCATCGGGAGGCAACTGAACGCGTCATGTTCATCGGCAGCCAACCAGCTTGGCTTACTACAGTACGGAGGAAACGACCTTCTGTTCGACTGGCTACGGTTGAAATGGCATCCTATTCATTGCGAGGGGTGTGTCGTACCGCAAAATGGAGGAAACAGACTTGTGTTGGAGCGCCTATGGTCAAAACGAGATACTGTTCATCGGGAGGGGTGTGGCATACCGCAAAACGGGACTCCACGGGCTACTTTTCATCCAGCATCGACTTCCTCTAGCCTCCACCTGCTACTATTCATCCACCGTCGACTTCCTCCAGCCTCCACCAGCTACTGTTCATCCACGGTGGTCCTGTTCATCCAACCTCCACCGGCTACTGTTCATCCAGCCTCCATCGGCTCCTGTTCATCCAGCCTCCACTGACTTGTGTTCAACCAGCCCTCCACGAGGTTTTGTTCAACCAGCCCTCCAGGGGCCCTATTCAACCAGCCTTCCACGAGGGTCCCTCCATCGACTACTATTCATCCACCCCACCTCCTCGATTGGGGTCCTGTTCATCCAGCGGCAACAACCTCTACTACCAAGGTGTCAGTGGAACAGACCTCGGGTATGTTGCCCAACTGTGCACATGCACAAGATCAAGATTGGAGCACCAGCTTATGTCAGAGGTTGAAGAACCAAGAGACTTGAAGAAGCAACATGTAGCTCGGAGAAATCATGATCGAGGCAAAGGGACAGGATATCGATAAGAGAAGGGCCTCCCTCGCTGGGCAGACGATCCCGGCAAGGGGCCAGGCCACCACTAGAAGCAAGTAGCCAAGACTCCCCAGCAGCACCTGCCGGGGATTGTGGGGCATGAACCACCCCGCCAACCACGCAAGAATGACCCACGCCGTCAATCAGTGTGGTGCCAAGCTGCAAGGTGATTAAGTGCCAGCATTCGCCACATGGCAGCCATCTCCTACATAAGAAACCCACAGACACCCATCCAATGACGTCTCAAGAGAATAGGAGTGAAGCTGGCAAGATAAGCCCGGTAGGCCTTGCCGGGTAGCTAGTGATGTGTGATATGTCCATTTTGCATCATGCTTTTATATAATCATTTATTGCATTATGGGCTGTTATTACACATTATGTCACAATACTTATGCCTATTCTCTCATATTTTACAAGGTTTACATAAAGAGGGAGAATGCCGGCAGCTGGGATTTTGGGCTGGAAAAGGAGCAAATATTAGAGACCTATTCTACACAGCTCCAAAAGTCCTGAAACTTCACGGAAGACATTTTCCAAATATATAAAAAATACTGACAGCAAGAACTTCACCAGGGGGCCACACCCTGCCCACGAGGGTGGGGGGCGCGCCCTACCCCCCTGGGCGCACCCCCTACCTCATGGGCCCCCTGGTGGCCCTCCGGTGGCCATCTTCTGCTATATGAAGTCTTTCGATGGGAAAAAAATAATAAGCCATCTTCTCGGACGAAACTCCGCCGCCACGAGGCGGAACCTTGGTGGAACCAATCTAGGGTTCTAGCGGAGCTGTTCTGCTGGGGAAACTTCCCTCTCGGAGGGGGAAATCATCCCATCATCATCACCAATGGTCCTCTCATCGGGAGTGGGCAATCTCCATCAACGTCTTCATCAACACCATATCCTCTCAAAACCCTAGTTCATATCTTGTATCCAATTCTTGTATCCAAGTCCGGGATTGGCGCTAGTAGGTTGCTAGTAGTGTTAATTACTCCTTGTAGTTGATGCTAGTTGGTTTAATTGGTGGAAGATCATATGTTCAGATCCTATATGCACATTAATACCCCTCTGATTATGAACATGTTTATGCTTTGTGAGTAGTTACTTTTGTTCCTGAGGACATGGGAGAAGTCTTGCTATTAGTAGTCATGTGAATTTGGTATTCGTTCGATATTTTGATGAGATGTATGTTGTCTCTCCTCTAGTGGTGTTATGTGAACGTCGACTACATGACACTTCACCATTATTTGGGCCTAGAGGAAGGCATTGGGAAGTAATAAGTAGATGATGGGTTGCTAGAGTGACAGAAGCTTAAACCCTAGTTTATGCGTTGCTTTGTAAGGGGCTGATTTGGATCCATATGTTTCATGCTATGGTTAGGTTTACCTTAATACTTTTGTTGTACTTTTGGATTCTTGCAATAGAGGTTAATCATAAGTGGGATGCTTGTCCAAGTAAGGGCAGTACCCAAGCACCGGTCCACCCACATACCAAATTATCAAAGTACCGAACGTGAATCATATGAGCATGATGAAAACTAGCTTGACGATATTCCCATGTGTCCTCAGGAGCGCTTTTCTCTATATAAGAGTTTATCCAGGCTTGTCCTTTGCTACAAAAAGGATTGGGCCACCTTGCTGCACTTTATTTACCTTTGTTACTTGTTGCTTGTTCCAAATTATCCTATCACAAAACTATCTGTTACCACTTATTTCAGTACTTGCCGAGAATACCTTGCTGGAAACCGCTTATCATTTCCTTCTGCTCCTCGTTGGGTTCGACACTCTTACTTATCGAAAGGACTACGATAGATCCCCTATACTTGTGGGTCATCAAGACTCTTTTCTGGTGCCGTTGCCGGGGAGTGAAGCGCCTTTGGTAGGTGGAATTTGGCAAGGAAAAATTTATATAGTGTGCTGAAATTTACTGTCACTTGTTACTATGGAAAGTAATCCTCTGAGGGGCTTGTTCGGGGTATCTTCACCCCGACCAGTAGAGCAAAGAGTTGCTCCTCAACCTACTGAACCTACTGAAAATGAAAATGAAAATGTCTGCTTTGAAATTCCTTTGGGTATGATAGAAAAACTGCTAGCTAATCCTTTTTTAGGAGATGGAACAAAACATCCTGATGAGCATCTAATATATGTGGATGAAGTTTGTGGATTATTTAAGCTTGCAGGTGTACCCGGAGATGTTGTTAAGAAGAAGGTCTTCCCTTATCTTTGAAGGGAGACGCATCGACATGGTATAGGCTATGTGATGATATGGGGTCTTGGAATTACAAACGATTGAAATTGGAATTTCATCAGAAATTTTATCCTAGGCATCTTGTTCATCGTGGTCGCAGTTACATATATAATTTTTGGCCTCGCGAAGGAGAAAGCATCGCTCAAGCTTGGGGGAGGATTAAATCAATGTTATATTCATGCCCCAATCATGAGCTCTCAAGATAAATGATTATTCAAATTTTTTATGCTTGGCTTTCTGAAAACAATCGCACCATGCTTGATACTTCTTGTGCTGGCTCTTTTATGATGAAGACTATTGAATTCAAATGGGATTTATTGAAAAGAATTAAATGCAACTCTGAAGATTGGGACCTCGACAAAGGTAAGGAGTCAGGTATGACACCTAGTTTTGATTGTGTTAAATCTTTTATGGATACCGATATTTTTCGTAAATTTAGCACTAAATATGGATTTGACTCTGAGATAGTAGCTTCTTTCTGTGAATATTTTGCTACTTATGTCGATCTCCCCAAGGAGAAGTGGTTTAAATATCATCCTCCCATAGAAGTAGAAGTAGCTGCACCTATTCAAGTTGAAGAAAAGATTGTCACTTATAATGACCCTATTGTTCCTACTGCTTATGTTGAGAAACCACCTTTTCCTGTTAGGATAAAGGATCATGCTAAAGCTTCAACTGTGGTTCGTAAAAGCAATATTAAACCTTGTACACCTCATGAGCAAATTAAAGTTGAACCTGATATTGCTATTGTTAAAGATCTCTTGTCTGATAATATTGATGGGCATGTTATTTATTTCTTTGATGAAACTGCTAGAATTGCTAAACCTTGTGCTAAAGATAAACCTAGACCTGTGGTAGGCATGCCTGTTATTTCTGTTAAAATAGGAGACCATTGTTATCATGGCTTATGTGATATGGGTGCCAGTGCTAGTGCAATACCTGTTGAGTTAGAGGATATTGATGTCACAATTAGACTTGTCAATAGAGATACTATTTCACCAATGGGAATTGTTAGAGATGTTGAAGTCTTGTGTGGGAAAACTAAATATCCTGCTGATTTTCTTGTTCTTGGTTCCCCACAAGATAGCTTTTGTCCCATTATATTTGGTAGACCCTTCTTGAACACTGTTAATGCTACCATAGATTGCAAAAGGGATGTTGTTACTATCGGTTTAGATGATATGACTCATGAATTTAATTTTTCTAAATTTAGTAGACAACACCGTGAAGAAGAATTACCTAGTAAGGATGAAATTATTGGTCTTGCTTCTATTGTTGTATCTCCTAGTGATCCTTTAGAACAATAGTTGCTAGACCATGAAAATGATATGTTTATGAATGAAAGAAGGGAATTAGATGAAGTATTCTTTAAACAAGAACCTATTCTGAAAAACAATTTACCTGTTGAAATCTTAGGGGATCCTCCTCCACCCAAGGGTGATCCCGTGTTTGAGCTTAAATCGTTACCTGATACTCTTAAATATGCTTATCTTGATGAGAAAAAGATATATCCTGTTATTATTAGTGCTAACCTTTCAGAGCATGAGGAAGAGAGATTATTGAAAACTCTGAAGAAGCAGTGTGCTGCTATTGGGTATACTCTTGATGATCTTAAGGTCACTAGTCCCACTCTATGTCAACATAAAATTAATTTGGAAGAAGATGCTAAACAAGTTCGTGATCATTAACGCCGGCTGAATCCTAAAATGAAAGAAGTGGTAAGAAAAGAAATACTATAGCTCCTTCAGGCAGGTATAATTTATCCCGTTGCTGATAGTCAGTGGGTAAGCCCTGTCCATTGTGTCCCTAAGAAGGGAGGTATTACTGTTGTTCCTAATGATAAAGATGAATTGATCCCGCAAAGAATTATTACAGGTCATAGGATGGTAATTGATTTCCGCAAATTAAATAAGGCTACTAAAAAGGATCATTACCCCTTACCTTTTATCGATCAAATGCTAGAAAGATTATCCAAACATACACATTTTTGCTTTTTAGATGGTTATTCTGGTTTCTCTCAAATTCCTGTGTCAGCCAAAGATCAATCAAAGACTACTTTTACATGTCCTTTTGGTACTTTTGCTTATAGACGTATGCCTTTTGGTTTACCTTTCAAAGATGCATGATGGCTATATTCTCTGACTTTTGTGAAAACATTTGTGAGGTTTTCATAGACGACTTTTCCGTCTATGGATCTTCTTTTGATGATTGCTTGAGCAACCTTGATCGAGTTTTGCAGAGATGTGTAGAAACTAATCTTGTCTTGAATTTGGAAAAGTGCCACTTTATGGTTAATGAAGGTATTGTCTTGGGGCATAAAGTTTCTAAAAGAGGTATTGAAGTTGATAAAGCCAAAGTTGATGCTATTGAGAAGATGCCATGTCCCAAGGACATCAAAGGTATAAGAAGTTTCCTTGGCCATGCCAGATTTTATAGGAGGTGCATTAAGGACTTCTCAAAAATTTCTCGGCCTCTGAATAATTTATTACAAAAAGATATACCATTTGTCTTTGATGATGATTGTGTAGAAGCATTTGAAATACTTAAGAAAGCATTAATCTCTGCACCTATTGTTCAGCCACCTGATTGGAATTTACCCTTTGAAATTATGTGTGATGCTAGTGATTATGTTGTAGGTGCTATTCTAGGACAAAGAGTTGATAAGAAATAAAATGTTATTCAATATGCTAGTAAAACCCTAGACAATGCTCAAAGAAATTATGCTACTACTGAAAAAGAATTCTTAGCGGTTGTATTTGCTTGTGATAAGTTCAGACCTTATACTGTTGATTCTAAAGTAACTATTCACACTGATCATGCTGCTATTAAATATCTTATGGAAAATAAACATGCTAAACCTAGACTTATTAGATGGGTTCTCTTGCTACAAGAATTTGATTTGCATATTGTTGATAGAAAGGGAGCTGAGAACCCCGTTGCAGACAACTTGTCTAGGTTAGAAAATGTGCTTGATGACCCACTTCCTATTGATGATAGCTTTCCTGATGAGCAATTGAATGTCATAAATGCTTCTCATACTGCTCCATGGTATGCTGATTATGCTAATTACATTGTTGCTAAGTTCATACCACCTAGTTTCACATACCAGCAAAAGAAAAAGTTCTTCTATGATTTGAGGCATTACTTTTGCGATGGCCCACATCTTTATAAAGAAGGAGTAGATGGTGTTATCACACGTTGTGTACCTGAGCATGAACAGGAATAGATCCTACGCAAGTGTCACTCCGAAGCTTATGGAGGACACCATGCTGGAGATAGAACTGCCCATAAGGAATTGCAATCTGGTTTTTATTGGCCTACTCTCTTCAAGGATGACCGTAAGTTTGTCCTATCTTGTGATGAATGTCAAAGAATTGGTAATATTAGTAGACGTCAAGAAATGCCTATGAACTATTCACTTGTAATTGAACCATTTGATGTTTGGGGCTTTGACTATATGGGACCCTTTCCTTCCTCTAATGGATATACACATATTTTAGTTGCTGTTGATTACGTTACTAAGTGGGTAGAAGCTATTCCAACTAGTAGTGCTGATCATAACACTTCTATTAAAATGCTTAAAGAAGTTATTTTTCCAAGATTTGGAGTCCCTATATATTTAATGACTGATGGTGGTTCACATTTTATTCATGGTGCTTTCCGTAAAATGCTTGCTAAATATGATGTTAACCATAGAATTGCATCTCCTTATCATCCTCAGTCTAGTGGTCAAGTAGAATTGAGTAATAGAGAGCTCAAATTAATTTTGCAAAAGACCGTTAATAGATCTAGAAAAAATTGGTCCAAGAAACTTGATGATGCATTATGGGCCTATAGAAATGCATATAAAAATCCTATGAGTATGTCTCCGTATAAAATGGTTTATGCAAAAGCATGTCACTTACCTCTCGAACTAGAACACAAGGCATATTGGGCCATTAAAGAAGTCAATTATGATTTTAAACTTGCCGGTGAGAAGATGCTATTTGATATTAGCTCACTTGATGAATGGAGAACCCAAGCCTATAAAAATGCCAAGTTGTTTAAAGAAAAAGTTAAAAGATGGCATGACAAAAGGATACAAAAATGTGAGTTTAATGTAGGTGATTATGTATTGCTATACAACTCTCGTTTAAGATTTTTTGCAGGAAAAGTTCTCTCTAAATGGGAAGGTCCTTACGTTATCGAGGAGGTCTATCGTTTCGGTGCTATAAAAATCAACAACTTCGAAGGCACAAATCCGAAGGTGGTGAATGGTCAAAGAATCAAACATTATATCTCAGGTAATCCCATAAATGTTGAAACCAATGTTATTGAAACCGTAACCCCGGAGGAATACATAAGGGACACTTTCCGGAATGTTTCAGACTCCGAAAAGGAATAGGTATGTGGTACGGTAAGCAAACCGACTCCAAAACAGTTTTTAACGCAATATTTCTCCGTTTTGGAATATTTAGAAAAATAGAAAAATAAGTGGCAGTCCGGGAAGGACACGAGGGCTCCACAAGGGTGGAGGGCGCGCCCCCTACCTCGTTGGCACCTCGTGTGCTCTCTGGACTCCGTTTTCGTACATGACATGTATTTTGGTCGGTAAAAATTCATTATATAATCTCCCAAAGGTTTTGTCTCCTGTATCACGCAAATATCCTCTGTTCTTGTTTCGAGTTGTTTTTCTGACAGATCTAGATTATCATGACGTCTCCAAGTACCCCCAAGGACAAGTTCTTCGAGAAGGTCATCAACCCTTACCTCGCGGAGGTGCAACGACACCCTCAAACCATTGAGATGCGTGATGGGTTGCTGCACATCCGTGATGCTAAGGGACCGAAGGGGACCGGAAGTGTGGAGACAATGCTCGAAGCAATGGAGCAACAAGTTTTCAAGTGTCAGGGGATGGTGGAGCGTGGACTCAACTCCAACCACATAATGATCGTAGAGTTCACCAACAAACACAAGCTGGATGTCGACAACATCAGGGAGACCATCTTAAAGCTTCACGAGAAAATCGAGCACCTTCAAGCTCAAATCTATGACCTGCAAAACCAAAACTGTGAGTATGAATATAGATTCAAAAGGATGAGTTGGCCTACAGATTTGAGGATCCCGGAGACTCGGTCATCCTTCTATGATGGTGAGCCTAGCCTTGGAAGAAGGACGACAAGCCTACGCCATCAACAAAATCACCACCGTCTCCACCAACAAAGAAGAATTGAGTATCTAGTATGGGCACTCCCCTTGGCAACTGCCAAGCTTGGGGAGTGCCCTGGTATCGTATCACCATCACTTTTATCTTTACCGTTTTTCTTAGTTCGATCCTTTTGGTAATATCTTGATCAAGTAGAATAAAAGTTCTTAGTATGATCTAGTTGTGAGTTTTGCCTTCTAATCCTTCTATGTAATCGAGTCTGTGAGCTATATAATAAAGATTAGAGTTGAGTCAAGGGCTTGATTATTTTGCCATGATCTTAAATGAATAAAAGAAAAGAGAAAGAAGTAAAAAGAAACAAAGAGATCATGTGAGTCTTATGGAGAGTTATGAGATCACATAGAAAAAGTATGATGAATAAAAGTTGTTGAGGGTTGACAAACATAGTTTTGGTCATCGTTGCAATTAATAGGAAGTAATAAATAAAGATAGGTCTTCACATATAGATATACTATCTTGGACATCTTTTATGATCGTGAGCACTCATTAAAATATGACATGCTAAAAGAGTTGACGTTGGACAAGGAAGACAACGTAATGGGTTATGTTTTCTTACATCTAAGATAAATTATATTGTCATGGATCATCCAACATAGTTGATCTTGCCTTTCCCCCTTATGCTAGCCAAATTCATCGCACCAAGTAGAGATACTACTTGTGCTTCCAAATACCCTTAACCAGTTTTGCCATTAGAGTCCACTATACCTACCTATGGATTGAGTAAGATCCTCCAAGTAAGTTGTCATCGATGCAAGCAATAAAAATTGCTCTTTAAATATGTATGACTTATTAGTGTGGGAGAAAATAAACTTTATACAGTCATGTGATATGGAAGAAATAAAAGCGACAAACTGCATAATAAAGGTCCATATCAGAAGTGGCAATATAAGGTGACGTTCTTTCGCATTAAGATTTTGTGCATCCCACCATAAAAGCGGATGACAACCTCAGCTTGCCTCTGCGAAGGGCTTATCTATTACTTTTATCTCCTACATTGAATAAGAGTCATGTTGATCTTCACCCTTCCTTTTTACATTTTATCCTTTGGCAAGAACGGTATGTGATACGTCTTCAACGTATCTATAATTTTTGATTGTTCCATGCTATTATATTATCAACTTTGGATGTTTATGGGCTTTATTATACACTTTTATATTATTTTTGGGACTAACCTATTAACCTAGAGCCCAGTGCCAGTTTCTGTTTTTTCCTTGTTTTAGAGTATCAAAAAGGAAAATCAAACGGAGTTCAATTGACCTGAAACTTCACGGAACTTATTTTTGGAAGGAAAGCAACCCGGGAGACTTGGAGTCCACGTGAAGGAAGCTTCAAGGATGCCACGAGGTAGGAGGGCGCGCCCACCCCCCTAGGGCGCGCCCTCCACCCTCGTGGGCCCCTCGTGGCCCCCCTGACGTACTTCTTCCGCCTATATATCTCCATATACCCTAAAACTACCGGGGAGCACAATAGATTGGGAGTTCCACTGCCAGAAGCCTCCGTAGCCACCGAAAGCCAATCTAGACCCGTTCCGGCACCCTGTCGGAGGGGGCAATCCCTCTCCGGTGGCCATCTACATCATCCCGGTGCTCTCCATGATGAGGAGGGAGTAGTTCTCCCTTGGGGCTGAGGGTATGTACCAGTAGCTATGTGTTTGATCTCTCTCTCTCTCTCTCTCTCTCGTGTTCTTGAGGTGATACGATCTTGATGTATCGCGAGCTTTGCTATTATATTTGGATCCTATGATGTTTCTTCCCCCCCCTCTACTCTCTTGTAATGAATTGAGTTCCCCTTTGAAGTTATCCTATCGGATTGAGTCTTTAAAGATTTGAGAACACTTGCTGTATGTCTTGCCATGCGTATCTGTGGTGACAATGGGATACCGCGTGATTCACTTGATGTATGTTTTGGTGATCAACTTGCGGGTTCCGCCCATGAACCCATGCATAGGGGTTGGCACACATTTTCGTCGTGATTCTCCGGTAGAACTTTGGGGCACTCTTTGAGGTCCTTTGTGTTGGTTGAATAGATGAATCTGAGATTGTGTGATGCATATCGTATAATCATACCCATGGATACTTGAGGTGACATTGGAGTATCTAGGTGACATTAGGGTTTTGGTTGATTTGTGTCTTAAGGTGTTATTCTAGTATGAACTCTAGGGCTGTTTGTGACACTTATAGGAATAGCCCAACGGATTGATTGGAAAGAATAACTTTGAGGTGGTTTCGTACCCTACCATAATCTCTTCGTTTGTTCTCCACTATTAGTGACTTTGGAGTGACTCTTTCTTGCATGTTGAGGGATAGTTATGTGATCCAATTATGCTATTATTGTTGAGAGGACTTGCACTAGTGAAAGTATGAACCCTAGGGCTTGTTTCAACGCATTGCAATACCATTTACGCTCACTTTTATCATTAGTTACCTTGCTGTTTTTATAATTTCAGATTACAAATACCTTTATCTACCATCCATATACCACTTGTATCACCATCTCTTCACCGAACTAGTGCACCTATACAATTTACCATTGTATTGGGTGTGTTGGGGACACAAGAGACTCTTTGTTATTTGGTTGCGGAGTTGTTTGAGAGAGACCATCTTCATCCTACTCCTCCTACGGATTGATAAACCTTAGGTCATCCACTTGAGGGAAATTTTCTACTGTCCTACAATCCTCTGCACTTGGAGGCCCAACAACGTCTACAAGAAGAAGGTTGTGTAGTAGACATCAGTTTGTTGGAAAGATCCTGGTATATCTGGCTAATTGGATGTGAGTTTTCATGAATTATTACTGTTGACATTACCCTTGAGGTAAAACGTTGGGAGGCAAAACTATAATCCCCTATCTTTCTCTTTGTCAGATTAAAATTCCATACCCATAAGTATTGCGTGAGTGTCAGCAAATATGAAAGACTATATGATAGTTGAGTATGTGGACTTTCTGAAAAGCTCTTATACATTGACTCTTTCGTATGTTATGATAAATTGCAATTGCTCCAATGACTGAGATTATAGTTTGTTAGTTTTCAATGAAGTTTACTATTCATACTTGAGATTGTGATTGAATTATTACTCTAGCATAAGAAATCATATGGCAAGAATTATATAAGTTGCTGTTCTAAGAATTATCATGATGCCCTCATGTCGGTATTTTATTTTTATCGACACCTCTATCTCTAAACATGTGGACATATTTTTCAATTTCGGCTTTTCGCTTGAGGACAAGCGAGGTCTAACCTTGGGGGAGTTGACACGTCCATTTTGCATCATGCTTTTATATCGATATTTATTGCATTATGGGCTGTTATTACACATTATGTCACAATACTTATGCCTATTCTCTCTTATTTTACAAGGTTTACACAAAGAGGGACAACGCCGGCAGCTGGGATTCTGGGCTGGAAAAGGAGCAAATATTAGAGACCTATTTTGCACAGCTCCAAAAGTCCTGAAACTTCACGGAAGACGTTTTCCAAATATAAAAAAAATACTGACAACAAGAACTTCACCAGGGGGGCACACCCTGCCCACGAGGGTGGGGGGCACACCCTACCCCTGGGCGCGCCCCCCTACCTCGTGGGCCCCATGGTGGCCCTCTGGTGGACATCTTCTGCTATATGAAGTCTTTCAATGGGAAAAAAATAATAAGCCATCTTCTCAGACGAAACTCCACCGCCACGAGGTGGAACCTTAGAGGAACCAATCTAGGGTTCTAGCGGAGCTGTTCTGTCGGGGAAACTTCCCTCCCGAAGGGGGAAATCATCGCCATCGTCATCACCAACGCTCCTCTCATCGGGAGAGGGCAATCTCCGTCAACATCTTCATCAGCTCCATCTCCTCGCAAAACCCTAGTTCATCTCTTGTATCCAATTCTTGTCTCCAAGTCCGGGATTGGCGCTAGTAGGTTGCTAGTAGTGTTAATTACTCCTTGTAGTTGATGCTAGTTGGTTTAATTGGTGGAAGATCATATGTTCAGATCCTATATGCACATTAATACCCCTCTGATTATGAACATGTTTATGCTTCGTGAGTAGTTACTTTTTTTCCTGAGGACATGGGAGAAGTCTTGCTATTAGTAGTCATGTGAATTTGGTATTCGTTCGATATTTTGATGAGATGTATGTTGTCTCTCCTCTAGTGGTGTTATGTGAACGTCGACTACATGACACTTCACCATTATTTGGGCCTAGAGGAAGGCATTGGGAAGTAATAAGTAGATGATGGGTTGCTAGAGTGACAGAAGCTTAAACCCTAGTTTATGTGTTGCTTCGTAAGGGGCTGATTTGGATCCATATGTTTTATGATATGGTTAGGTTTACCTTAATACTTTTGTTGTAGTTGCGGATGCTTTCAATAGAAGTTAATCATAAGTGGGATGCTTGTCCAAGTAAGGGCAGTACCCAAGCACCGGTCCACCCACATACCAAATTATCAAAGTACCGAACGCGAATCATATGAGCGTGATGAAAACTAGCTTGACGATATTCCCATGTGTCCTCGGGAGCGCTTTTCTCTATATAAGAGTGTGTCCAGGCTTGTCCTTTGCTAACAAAAGGATTGGGCCACCTTGCTGCACTTTATTTACCTTTGTTACTTGTTGCTCGTTACAAATTATCCCATCACAAAACTATTTGTTACCACTTATTTCAGTACTTGCAGAGAATACCTTGCTGGAAACCGCTTATCATTTCCTTCTACTCCTCGTTGGGTTCGACACTCTTACTTATCAAAAGGACTACGATAGATCCCCTATACTTGTGGGTCATCAATGTGACACTAAGCAGTGCATTTAATGCACCCTGCCAGCCCGCAGAGTTAGGTATGATAGCACTGTTTGCTATCATATCACTGGGTAATGGCTGTTTTGCCACTATGGTGACCCCTTAATCTTATAAAAGGAGGCCCATGGCAATCGTAGGAGGGGGTTAGATGTTTGGAAACTTGACAAAACCCAAGCCATCATACGTTTGTGGTCACCGTAGCCTTGAGGCAAGCCTTTCCGGGCAAGTGTACCACGCACCACAACGTTCTTTTGCACCGTCAATCCACCAAAGCAGTAGTAGGGTCTTACGCCTCGCGGCAGCCCGAACCTTGGTAAATTGCTTTTGTTCTCTCCGCCGTGCTGCCGCGTGTTGGTATGCTCTTTGTGCAACGCGACGCCCCCCGCCGAACCAGCAAGGGGCCGCCCCGGTCCCATAGGTGGCCGCAGACATCCCATGACATCTTTGGCGTGCCAGGTAGGGGGCTCTCTTGTGCGAACCTGAAAGTGTGCGCAGTGCGTCATCTTCATTGCCATCTTCGTCTTCGACGACGCCATCGACCATGGCGCCCAAGAAGAAGAAGTCCGGCCTTTTGTCCCAGCCATCTACCTCGAAGGCTCCTATGCCCGTGGCCCCAGATGCCGCCGTGGGTGCGGGGACAAGTGAGGATGTGAGCACTATTGGGGGCATGGCAGGAGCAGGTGGTGCCATCACCACTCCCCCCTATGGCGGGCATGGGGGCTGAGGGCGTCGGAGGAGAATATCTTCAGTAGCATGTCGATTGTCAAGCTGCGCAAGGTGTGGACGGGAGGGTGCCTCCGTTTACATCCCCTCCCACCGACGGAGCCGCAGACCCTTGAGCGCCGTCAACGCGCGACCCTGCAGCACAGATGGCCATTCCGCCCCAGCGCGGGCGCGCCACCGTCGCCACCGTCGCGGGCACCGTCGGGAGCCAGGCGACGGTGCGGTCGAGGTCATCAACTTCCATGCTAAGAACAACCACGGAGGCTATGGCACAGGCCCAGCTGCTACTAAGGCTCCCACCAGCAGCCGAGCAAATGGATGAATGACATGCCACCATCCAGAGTCTACTCGGTTTCGCTGAGGCTGGGGGCTTGCGGCGTGCCGACTTGCCACGACCTCCCCAAGTGATGACAACTGCTCATACTACTGGCCAAATGGAGGGGGTTGTCCCTGTCGTGCAGTCCCCACCACAGTAGCAGGCGCGGGTGCAGAAAGAACAAGATCTCGACGACATCTCGATGGCCTGTTCTGACTCTCTAGCACGTCCGGGCCAATGGCGGACCCTAGAAGATAGGTGGCGGGGAGACGCGCGCGTCGTCGTGGGATGACCTCTCAACGACCCCCACCAGACCGACGGGTGCGGCAGCCTCAACGTCGACGAGCCAGCGCTCGGTGTTGGCGGGTGCCTACCTTTCAAGGTCGACTACCCTGCCTTTACATGCGAGCTGCGGCAAGTCCACTGGTCGTCCGTTCCGCACGTTCAAGCCGGAGGTACCCGAGAAGTACAACGGGAGACTGAACCTGGCAGAGTTCCTAAGCATCTACACCATCATTGTTTAGGCTTCCGAGGGATGGGATGAGAAGTTGTTCACCAACAACTTCCCATTGACTCTCAAGTCCAATGTGAGATCTTGGCTCATGCACCTGCCAGAGAACTCCATTTCATCCTGGGCAGACCTGTGTGACGAGTTCATTGGTGCCTTCACCAGTGGCCACCAGGAGCCCGACAGGCCCAACGACCTACAACTTCTCCAGCAGAAGGAAGGAGAAACTCTCCGTAAGTATTTACAAAGATTCAGTAAAGTCCATAGGAATATTCCGAACATCCATCCCACAGCTGTTATGGCAGCCTTCCAGTCCAATGTGGGCAACCATCGGATTCATTCTAAGATGAATGTGCGGTTTCCCAAGACTATGAAGGAGTTGTACACACTAGTGGATAAGTGTGCTAGGATGGAGGAAGGAAGGAAGTTTCCCGGAGAGGAGGATTACATCAATGTTGATTCAGAGGAAGAAGATGAATCAACCAGTCAAAGAAAGGGCAAAAAGCGCAACAAGAAGCCAAGAGATAAGACAGTGATGACCGTGGAAGGTTTTGGCATGCCCATTACTGGCAAGAAGGCCAAAGCTGAGGCCCCCGGTAAGGAAGTTGCCTCGTGCACTGCCTGCCGGGAAGCCGCTGCTGCAGAGATAGCCGGGAAAGGTGAAGGGTCGTACTAGAAGATCCATCGAACCAAGGGCCACGACCTCCATGAATGTTATCAAGTTGAGCACCTTTTCAAGAGACAGAGAGCAGAGTATGATAAGCGTGATAAGGAGAAAGGTCAGAATGCTGCTAGCGGAAAGGGCCGAGGCGGTGAAGCAAACCGTCCCGGCAAACCCTTTCAGAACTAAGGAAAACCCACCAGGGGCCAAGAGAAGGAAGCCTGTGATGATTTGAGTGATGGAGTGAATGAAGAGGAAACCAGTGAGGAGGAATTTCAGAAGGCCACTAACGCCCTATGCATTGATGGGGGTGCACCTTGCATTCCTCCGATCGATGGCTCAAGCGATGGGCAAGAGACATCAATGCTATGGAGCCAGCACCATAGGCGCGGAAGCCGCTCAAATGGTCACCCATGCCCATCATCTTTGATGAGGAGGACCATTGAGGGAGTCCTAGATTAGGGGGTATCCGGACAGCCGGATTATATCCTTTGACCGGACTGTTGGACTATGAAGATACAAGATTCAAGACTTCATCCCGTGTCTGGATGGGACTCTCCTTGGCGTGGAAGGCAAGCTTGGCAATACGGATATATAGATCTCCTTCCTTGTAACCGACTCTGTGTAACCCTAGCCCCCTCCGGTGTCTATATAAACCGGATGGTTTAGTCCGTAGAGAAAACAACAATCATACCATAGGCTAGCTTCTGGGGTTTAGCCTCTCTGATCTCGTGGTATCACCCTCTGGACTTGTCCACGGCATCGCGACCTGGCATACCAGCGATGGCTGAGACCAGCTCGAGGGCCGGGACCCGAGGACGTAGAGTGCCGGCATCTAACCAAATTTGTAGGTACACATCACAAGATAAGGCCCAGTGCCAGGCGCAACCCGCCTAGAGGTAGGGCCCCGTGAGTCCCGCACTGGCTCACGGGTGCCCAGATACACCTCGCCAGGCCCTACCGTGCCAGCCACGTGTCAGGGCGGGGCTATACACGCCGCGGGGGCTCCTCCCGGAGGGGAGCCCCCTCCCACGTACCAGTGGAAGCACCATGCTCCGTGCTGGCTGACGACACTACCGAGGAGCGGTTATGCCCGTACACATACGAAAGCGCTATGCTCCGCGCTGGTGATAAACAACTAAGGGTGGCCCCCAGGCCGCATCAACCTCAGGGAGCCTAGAGCTTAGTGTCTAGCCACATCGTAACGCCTCCCCTCAGGAGTGCCGCGCGAGGGGGCTGGGCGCGGGGGCTGCTCCTGGGTCACGCCCAGACGCACACCACCCAGCCAGGCTGCACCGGGCCTGGTTCGTCGCGCGTCTCTCCCCGAGCGGAGCCAAGGTACGAAGGCCGTTTGAGCGTCAAGGGGGACTCCTGAGCATCGCGACTCAGGAGCCGAACTGGTCACGTAGCCCCTCACTCCTTAGTTCCGAAAGGCTAACAGCGGTTGAGGTATGCGCGCGGCCGGGCTCTGCAGACATAGAACGGTAGATCCACCCACATCACACCTCCCTACTTGCTGTTCGTGCGCCAAGGGGGACTCCTGAGCATCGCGACTCAGGAGCCTAACTTGTCACGTAGCCCCTCACTCCTTGGTCCCGTCCTGGTTTCGGGTCGGGGCTAACGGCGGCTGAGGTATGCGCGGGGCCGGGCTCTGCCGGCGTAGAACATAAGCTAGTAGGAAGGAAAAGCGTAAATTTCAAGGAATTCAAAAGCAAATATTACAGTCCACACTGTTATCTCAATGCCAAACGCAAGTTTAAACGCCTCCCCAGGCATGATACATGTGCAGGAATTAAAGGCAGGACAGGAGCCACAACGGAGTCACTTGTCGGCGGTGGAGCAGCGCGGAGTGGGTTCGCCTCATGGAGCAGCGGGGTCGGCAGCGCCTTGCTTCGGCTTGGTGCTGAAGGCCCGGAACTTCCCCAGCAGAGCCTCCGCGTGACCCTTCACGGCCTCGGTAGTGGCAGTGGCATGCTCGCCGCTTACTGGCTCCAGCAGGCTGTCGAGGTCGACGCCGGGATCGCGAAGGTAGATGTGGGTGAGGACCCTCGTCAGCGCTGCAGAAGATAGGACACGCGCCTCGGCCTCGGCCGTGGGACCAAGGCCAAGGGCCACATCTTCAAGAGCGCGAACCAGGAAGGGAAGCAGCTTGGCAGGGCCGTCCTCGGCGCCAGCCACCGGGCTCTCCAGGCCGCTGTTGTAAAGCGTCCTCAGCGAGGAGCGAGCCTTCGCCTCCATCTCCGCGAAGGCCATGCGGTCCTCGGCAAGAACCTGGTCCTTGTCGTCCAGCTCGACCTTCCTCACCCAACTCCTGCTCCAGTGCGCCTAGGCGGTCACGGCGCCTCCTGAGCTTGACCTCCCTCTCCTTGACGGCCGCCTCGCGAGCCTTCATGCCTTCTTCCTGCTCTTGGCGAAGGCGGGCCTCTTTCGCGAGCTGGTCCCACAAGCCTTGCAGCTCATCCTCCAGCGCCTTGCAGTGACCACGGACGTTGACCACCTCCCCCAGGGCTGCGTCACGAGCAGCCTTCGCCTCAAGGACAGCCTGCCTCTCCTCATCGCAAGCCGTCGAGGCCTGCACCAGCGCCGCCCGAATCGAAGCGTCGGAGCGAATCCATCCTGAAGCCAGCTCCAAGCGCCCGGCCACTAAGCGAGGGTCGGCACCAAGAAGATCCTGCCGCAGCCGGTCCAGCTCAGCAGCAGCACGATCCAGAACGGCAGGAGGAGTCAGAGAGATAGCATTCGGTGGAGTAGGAGGAGAAGGCAGCAGTGCGACCAGAGCATCCTGAGGCGGAGCCTGCTGTGCCCCAACGACTGTAGTGGCGGCAGCAGGCAAAGGCACCTCGGGAGTCACTTGGGCCATGGGGGCTGAGCTCGCCCCAGCCGGCTCAGCCAGGCCTCGCGAGGACGAGCAGGCAGGAGAAGCCCGTGCGTCGCGGTCACCTTCCTTCGCGGGCAGAGGCACTGCCACGGATGGAACCTCAGGAGCTCCCTTCGGCTTCTTTGCTGCGGGCGCCAGCCTGTCCAAGAGATGTGGACATCAAGCCTCAGCAGCAGAACAAGAAATAAAGACAAGAATCAAGCGCTTACGGGTCGTCGCCAGTGATCTCAGGCAGCCTCCGGCCAAATTTGAAGCCTGAAAGCCGGCTGGAAGGGTCAACCTTGGGAAGCTCGGGAGCGGAAGGCGCGTCTGCGGTCCGCCTTGGGGCCGGGGCAGACCCGCGGGAGATCAGCTCGGTCCTGTCCTTCTTCGGGATCGGGGGCAAGCTCCCGCCGCCCTGCTCGTCATCATCCTTGTCGTCATCGTTCGGAGAGAGGCGGAGAGCGCGGGACCTGCGCAGGGGGAGGGGAGCCCTCGACTCTCCGTCAGTCGCCTCGGAGTCAGGCCCTTTTTCCCGCTCCCCTCCTTCCTCCTCTTCGCTGGAGTCGTCGGAGGACACGTCCACCGATTCCCCGGGAGTTTCCATGGGCACGGGCCCGTCCCCGTTGAAGACGGGCATGGACTCCACTACCTGCTCCCAGTCGTCGCAGAGGAACAAGGGCATAGGAGCGCCCTCCAACCTCGCCACATCGCCCCCGACCAGAGATTGGAGGACCGCAGCCAGATCTTCGTCGGCCAAGGCCGCGGGGCTCGGATGGGGCCTCCACATCAGAAGTGAGTACTGCCGAAGCAGAGCCAGCTGGTGCTCCAGGAATTCCCTCAGCAGCGACGCGCCGGTCAGCTTCGCCGCCGCCATATTGGCTGGCCTCAGATCTGCGTCCATATTCTCCAACACCAGCTTCGCGTGGGGGTCCGCAAGCTCCGCTCGACCCCAATTGCTGGAGCTCGTGGGTTGCTCCGTGGGCAAGATCAGCTGAGGGTGGATGCGCCCAACATCTGCCAAGACCCACTTGCTCCTGAAGCCCTCAATCCTTTTCCCGGGGTTCGAAATGGCAATGGCGCCACCGTACGCGATGAAGCTCGCGCACGCGGAAGCAGGACCATGAGAGGTCCGGAGGTATAAGTAGTGGCACAACAAGGCCACTGAGGGCTGCACCCCTACGTGAGCCTCGCAGTAATAGGCGAAGATTGCCAGGAGAAGGACGGAGTTGGGGTGGAGATGTAGAGCCTGTAGCTTATAATGGCGGAGGATAGAGAAGAAGAACTCGGAGAAGGGAGGCACCAGGCCAGCAGCAATGGCGCTTACAAAGAACGGATAGAAGGTGCTCCCTTGGCCCTCAGGGGTGGCAGAGCCGGCCTTGAACACATTCGCCCCGTCGATGCCCTGCGCTGCCGCCATCCGGCGCAACTGGGCGAGGCTCGCTTCTGACACGTTCGGCGAGTCCAGGGCAGATGAGTACCAAGCTCCGGCCGGGGACTGACGAGGCGCCATGGCTTCCTAGGTCACGCGGTCGAAGTAGATCTAGAAATTTTGGAGGAACGAAGGAGAGGCGCAAGAAAGGGGATCTGAGCAGCAACCGGAGAAAGCAAAAAGCAAAGCCTAGGCAGATGCCTCTCCTTTATCAACTCGCGTGGTTGCTGAGGCGCTCACGTCCAATCAACCGCCACGCGGCGCCCAAGGCCGCAGGCTGTTAGGGCCCGCGGCGCTTCGCCCTTGCCCTTTCGCCTCCCTGCACAGCCAAGTCCGGGCACGCCTTGGGCCCGGGGGCTACTGTCGACATTCTGGGAACTGGGGTCCCCAGACTTGCCTGCCTGCGGCCTGCGGCGTGGCTCAAAGGGGGGCCCAGCATGGCCCATCTTCATCAACACAGACCCAAGACCCTCGCGAGGGGCCAAGCCTCGCGGGGTGGACGAGACGGAGCTTCGTCAGGCACGGCCTCATCAGGCTGGCTCGCGAGGAGGCGGAGAGATCAACGCGGGGTACCTCACGAGGTGCCCGTGATGCAAGCCATGACGACCAAGGGTGCCAGGCGGGCGCCAGCCCACGCAGTGTCCTCCTTTCCTCTTTGGTGCAAAGGGAGCAAGCGCAGGCGAGAGCATCAAGCAAAGGCACCCGTTTCAGTGCAACGAGACCAAGACCAGTCCAACGACAGGGAGGAAGTCATTGTGGAGCCCAAGCCAGCGTCACCACTAGAGCCTTTGGCAGGCAAGGACCAACTTTAGTCAGGATAAGTGTACCAGATGTTCCCCTTCAAAATGGCCAATTGTTGGCGCCCTTCCCGCTCAATATTTGGGAAGAGGCCCAGGGCATTTGCCTATAAATAGGACTAGCCACCCACAGGGTAGGGGGATCGAAATCGGAGAGAGAATCGAGAAGAGAGAGAGAGAGAGAGAAGGGTGACTGAACTCCTCCTAGCAGTTCATCCCCTCAGCCAAGAACAGACCCTCGCGAGGCTGTTCTTCCTTGTATTGCTCATCATCATCAGCCCAAGAGGCAATCCACCACACCACACACTGGAGTAGGGTATTACACCACAACGGTGGCCCGAACCAGTATAAACCCTGTGGCTCTTGTGCTGTTCTTTCCATAGCTTAGATCTTAGCGAGGCGGAGGGGTGCTGGTAGGTAGAAGGTGAAATCTCTGCACGCACCCCAATGTTCGAACCTCAAGGGTCTGCCGGAACCCGAAATCCGACAAATATCGAGGATACGACAGTCAATGCCGGATTCAGAGGCTCTAAACCCGGTCAGCGGATAAAGCCATTCAAAAGAAGCACCCCGGGCCCGTCCAGTTTGGACCGTATACTCGATCGCTCGTGTCAAATACACGGCACCCCCGCCAAGCCAGCCAACCACACCAATATGAATGTTGGGTGTTCAAGCAGGCCGGCAAGTTAAATGCTGAAAACAAAGATAAGGGGCCACATAGCAATGACGAGGAAGAGCCCCGGCCACCGAACACCGGAGGGCAGAAGAGGTTCCCCCCACAAGTGTGGACGGTGAACATGACATACGCAGCCCACATCCCCAAGAGGGAGCGGAAGCGTACGCTAAGGGACGTATATGCATTGGAGCCAGTCGCCCCAAAGTTCAACCCATGGTCCTCCTGTCCGATCACCTTCGATCGCAGGGACCACCCCACTAGTATCTGTCATGGTGGATTCGCCGCACTGGTTCTAGACCCAATCATCGACGGATTTCATCTCACTCGAGTCCTTATGGACAGCTGCAACAGCCTGAACCTGCTTTATCAGGACACAGTGTGCAAAATGGGTATAGACCCCTCAAGGATCAAACCCACAAAAATGACCTTCAAAGCCGTCATACCAGGTGTAGAGGCCCATTGCATAGGCTCAGTCACACTGGAAGTGGTCTTCGGATCCCCGAATAACATCCGAAGCGAGGAGTTAATCTTCGATATAGTCCCGTTCCGCAGTGGCTATCATGCATTGCTCGGGCGAACCGCATTTTCAAGATTCAATGCGGTACCACATTATGCATACCTCAAGCTCAA